>NW_023503493.1:2717500-3035000 GCF_014529535.1 Bradysia coprophila | reverse complement strand
AATTTTATTCATGAAATTCGTCAATCTCGTTTTTAGGAAGCTAGCGACATTGAGCTGGACAAGTTCTCAACACTTTAAAATGCGATATTTAACAACAAATATCACCCCAAAAATACGCCGATGTTTTTGAACCGCAGTTGGAAAATGTTTTTTTTAATCAAAAAATATCGCATTTTAAAGTGTTGAGAACTTGTCCAGCTCAATGTCGCTAGCTTCCTAAAAACGAGATTGACGAATTTCATGAATAAAATATTGATCCGATCCAGTTTTCAGAGCATTAATCACAAAATAAATTTGTAATGTTCAATTTGCAGGTTAACCATGTGTTTGTTGTGCAATGATGGATGTTGGTCGCTCAATCTTTCGTTATATACTGAATTGATTTTTTCCAGCTCAATGTCGCTAGTTTCCCAATGATCAGTTTTACATGTTGCAATAATAAAATAGTGGTCCAACCCCATTCTTTAAATAATTATCACAAAATAAATAGAAAATTCATTCAACCATTCAGATGCATTCACAATTGACGATTTTTTGGTGACGGTCATTACTGTTAGTGTTACTGTTATCGGTGGAATTTACTGTTATTGGCGAAAATGCTGACGACCCCAATTATCAAAAAATTTCTCCGAGAGTGTGAGCTCATTTTAGGAATTTTAGGAGTTTTAGAAGATTTTAGGAGATTTTAGGGGGATTTGGTCCATTTTATGAATTTTATGAATTTTAGGAGGAGTGGGAACTCTGCATTTTCTTACCCATACACCTACGGCACAGCATCCTCAACGTACTAAAACAGGTATTGGTAGCAATCGAAGAGCAAAGAAACGCCACTTTCTATTTCGAAATAAAGGTAATTAATAACGAGCGATTCTTTTGAAAAACGGCCTGAACAGCCGGCCGAAATCAGACGCATTTTCCAGAGGATTTTTTTATGTGTTTCCGTTGCTTGTCGGATGCAAAGGAACCGTTAGACGTTCGCCAAAGTAATCTCATTTTTACTCCTACTTTCAACTGCTCATAACTCAGTGTGGATGAATTTTAAACTCCGGAAGTACATAAAATTACCTTTCTAATTACAACCGACACGATTTTGAAAGGCTCGTGTAATTGGAAAAATTACTAGCCACACAAGCTTCGAAGAATTTCTTTGAAAGTGGTTTCCTAACCTGTTACAGACACAAGCATACAAGTAGTATGTTTATCAGGTGTACTACTTCCATTGATCAAAGTATTTTTAATCGATTGATTTCAAATCTTGTACTTCAATTGTTTTAACATGCATATTACTATATAAAAAGACTATGTTACTATGTGTTCACTCAATTTGAAAGTTGATTTGTGATTAATCCGACGACTTTCATGTCACTTACAGGAAAGTCGGCTAAGGCAGTTAAATCTCCACTCGAACCATAAAGAATCATGATAATCTCTGATGTTATCTTCTTTTCTGAAATTATTATCTTCAGAACCAATTTTTTATCTTGTGATGATCACAGTATGCCAGCGAATTGGATTGAATCTACTAGACCGTGCATTCGCGCCTATATATACCGTGTATTTGCTCTGAATAAAGTCATTCGATATTCGCCTTCAAATGAGAACACAGCACCGTGTTTTATTCCTTGTAGATAAAATGCAGCAAACTTACACCACCATCAACTGTATCAACACCACCAAATCCTCAGGATCCTCCAACGAAAAATCTAATTCAACCAGCACTTGCAGTCGTAAAGCTGGATGACCATAACAACATTTTGGAAGAAGACTTTCTACTAAGTGTGGTGCCTCGCATAACAGTGTGCTGTTAAATCATTTGTAATTACGTTGCCTTTGTAAGGCCCTTTATAAGAATTCGCTGGGATACTGTGATCACCACAATCTTTCTATGGCAAACCAAACCCCTTCCTAATACAATTTATTGAAGGGCGAATTCAGTTGCCGCCTATAATTTGGTTCTGTAAATTTATGATGATTTAGACAATGCGAGAGAAAAGAAATTAACTAATTAAACAGGTGACAAAACTTTTCTTTTCGGTCTAGTTACTCAAGACGATGTGAAGATTTCGTATGTGAAAGAGAAATGATTCGAATCACTAATTAAGCCATCTGATATCTACATTAGTTTGAGACTCAAACATTGAGTGGTTGTCTCGTTTTCGAACCAACTAAAATAAACCAAGTGTCTGTTGTCTTCATTTTCAACGATAACACTAGGCCCCACTAGCTTAGAAAACGCTTAAAATTGATGGTTTCGCATTGTCAGAACCTGGGAATACATTATAAGCTAAAAAATTATTGATTTGAGGTAATTCGACTTTCGCCACCAATATTCCATGTACCAAAAACACAACTTTTTGTCAGATAAATATCTAATTTAGGTGTCTCAATTCAAATCAGATGTTGTATTTGACTCACCGCGGTCCATTTAGCATATTTAAAGTTTAATTTACATTTTTGCACATTTTCATCAAATTTTGTGGCGAGATTAAGGTCTCAAAATCACCATCGGGGAACTTTGACGATCAGTCATGAACTCAAAAAATATTTTTTAGACTTGATCTTTTTTATAAAATAATCTGTGAAGCCTGGAGATTAGATTACCATGTTGACTCAACTTTTTATGTACACCGAGCCCACCGTAAAAAATCGATATATGTGATGTGGACCGAAAACGACGAAGTTTTCAAAAATCGATCTGGCGGCAGCACAAAATCAAAGTTTGAAAAAAAAAATTCTTCCATAAAATGATCAGATGGACCAGCTGAGTGGATTTCCGGCTGAGCCTGAACAGAACTAACACATTTTGTAAAACCGCTACACCCTATTATCCATCTGCAAACTCAGCCTCAAGATTTTCAATCTTCGTCGATTAAGACAAAATCTTTGAAAATCGGATAAGAATTATGGAAGTTATCGCGGTAACAAGTAAAAAAATCTCTTGAGAATTACTCCCATCTCATTACTCCAATATTGCCCATCTACGAACTTAACCTCATGATTTTCATTATCCATCGATTAAAACCAAAATTTTGCAAATCGGTAAAGAATTACTCGAGCTATCGAGTCCACAAGTGTACGGACGTTTTCTGTATTTAACGTTTTTTGCCAATGTAAAACATTTTCAAAATATCAAAGTGAACTTAGCGTTACGGACATTTAAGGGTATTTTCTTTCATAAGACCCTGACTTTCAGTCAAGGGAATAAGCTCATACAAATATGAACAGCACATTGCAACCAACCAACTGCATAAATATTACCTATCAACCACTCTAAAATTTTAAGACCCTACCACTATGCGCATCTACTGCCATCTATTTGCAAATAGATGAAACATACAGCGCATGCCGTAAGCAGGTCACAATTTATTGCATTATACTCACCTCAAAAGGTACACAATTTGTACGCATAAATTCAGGCGAAATATTTACGTTACATTCTGATTGGAACCTCATCATCGAAAATGTTGGAAATGTAAAAACTAATTGGATTTTTCTTGTGCATTCTTTGATGACTGGATATTGCATAACAAATGTGGTACGGTAATCTGTTTGTTGATAATTTTCTAGGGTGCATTGTAAACATTTTTGATAATTATTTAGAGCTACGGAGAAATGATTCCGGTCAATCATAGAGTGTGGTTCAATGTTTACAAACAATCGTTGGACCACAGTGTGCTTGGATCGGATTTGTCGCCAACCTCGAAGGAGCACCTAAGAGATTCTCGACGTTTGAAAAGTTGATTAAACATCAATTCTTGCAAACGAAATGATTTCTGAAAGGGCGCCCGGACATTTTAGTCACTTCGGCAGATAAAGGTGAAGTCACTGTGTTAATGTCGAAACTGGATTATGATTCAAAAATGAAAATGTTGCCGAATGCACCAACTGATCGCCGAAAAGTGTGTTTCAGGTGCCTCTGAAACTATAGCAAATTTTACCAAATATGAGGGAAAACCTTTGAACTACTGTCGGCCTCTACGTAGTTGGTCTCCAAAACTAATTCTTTTGCCATTGGTAGAGAAAATGTTGCTTTACTGCTAGAACTATTTATTAGCTTCATCCCTCAAGCATCCACGCCTCTATGACTGTTTGAGAATCACGTTTTTTCAACTTTAGCGTGTCTCTGACGGCTTCACTTGCACTTACGTCTTGACCGTCTTGACTTACGTACCGCATTTTTGTACAATTGTAGAATTGCAGGCACTACCGATGTTTTCCACCACTCTCTCTGTAGACAGGATGGGCTATGCACCAATGTCACCAACGGTACGAATGAAGATCACAAATTTTTGTGGAATCTTGTTCAGGGCTCCGAGTCGACTAATAAGATTCAAAAATATCAAAAGTGCATCGAAATGCTCAGTTAAAATGCATGCCGCACCGTGAGATTTAACATGCTGAGGGGGGTGGCGGGACATTTCGACACCGTCAATATCGTCAGGAACGATATTATCGTTTTTTTGGACGATACTATCATCTAAAAAACGATACTATCGTCTAAAAAACGATATTATCGTCTAAAAAACGATATTATCGTCCAAAAAATTTTCATCCAGGACGATAATATCGTCTAAATTGGAAAATTCTAAAATATTGTCTGGACGATAGTATCGTTTTCTGGACGATATTATCGTTCAGAAAACGATACTATCGTTTTCTGGACGATATTACCGTTCTAGAAAATCTAATGGATATTTTCGTTTTCTGTACGATAATATCGTCCAAAACGATAATATCGTCCTGGGCGATATTATCGTTTTCTTAAATGATAATATCGTCCAGCACGATACTATCGTTTAAAAAAACGATAATATCGCCCAGGACGATATTATCGTTTAGTTTTGGGTGGTAATATTGTCCAGGACTTAATTTTACTCAAGAGGTGCAGCAAGAACCGAATTCTCTTCCAAAATATCAAAAAACAATTGTCAGAGGAAATCACCTACACATCAGTGTTTAAAAAAGGCGTTTAGTTCGTCCCTAAATAATTAATCTTTTTACGAAATGAATACCAACTTAGATTGTACATAAAAAGCGTTTTAACACGCCGAGCGATCCGGCCCATTGCCCCGGAGCGAAGCGGAGGGCCGCAATGCGAGCCGGGCGCCGGAACGGTGTCGGAACTTAGGAGTTATTTTTTTTTTCTCGCATCGTCTCATAATTAGTCTGTGTAATTTTTCTATTATAAAATTTAAATTTACGGAACCAAATGAACCAATTCTTAATATATATTTGCCGTCTATAAAAAGGTGTTTATCTACAAGATTTTGTGTTTCGTCTTCAACAACCATCCAGAACGATAATATCGCCCAGGACGATATTATCGTCTAGAATTTTTATTTTAAATAAATTAAAAACGATATTATCGTCCTGGACGATACTATCGTCTCAAATTTAAAAAAAATTAATAAATTAAAAACGATATTATCGTCCCAAAAATTATCGACCAGGACGATAATATCGTCCAAAATAACGATAAATTTGTTCAGAAAAAGAAAATAGCGATAATATCGTCCAGCGGATATTTTCATAGTATCATCAAAAAAACGATAGTATCGTCCAAAAAAACGATAGTATCGTCCAAAAAAACGATATTATCGTTTAAAAACGATATTATCGTTTTTTTAAACGATAATATCGTCAAGAAAACGATAATATCGTCCTGAAAATATTTTAAAATTTTTAATTTTAGACGATATTATCGTTCTGGATGAAATTTTTTTAGACGATATTATCGTTTTTTAGACGATAGTATCGTCTAAAAAACGATACTATCGTTTTTTGGACGATACTATCGTCTAAAAAACGATACTATCGTCCAAAAAACGATACTATCGTTTTTTAGACGATACTATCGTCTAAAAAACGATAATATCGTTCCTGACGATATTGACCGTGTAGTTATGTCGCCTCACCCTGAGGGGGCGTCGAAAGACGTCCTTCAAACATGAAAAGTACGGTTTTCGACGCATGTAGTATGATGAAAGGGGCTTTTCGTCCATTTCGATACGTTGATGCAGAAAAAGTTGATTTTTGTAGAACACGTCCAGTTTTCCATACGAGCGAAGCAAGCGCCACGATGCATAATTGTACTATGACGTGTTTTAGTTTTAGAGTTGATGTGACAAGATTATTGATTGAAACACATTTCGATTAAATTAAACAATTTTTCCATTTTTTATTTACTTTTGTTTTTGTTTCTCTAAGTCTCATTACTAATATAAATAATCAAATATAGGTACCCTTAAACGCACATTAAAGATGAAATGAATAATTTCTATCACAAAAACGTACGTTTACATTTTGTTGGATGTTATTATCGTTCTAATGTGTTGGTTGCTTTTGTCCAATACTTTTCTTTTTCAATTATTTTTTTTACAAATTTTCTTGGAATTTTTATTGTTAAAAATTTTCTTATTTTGAATTGTATTTGCATTTCTATTGCAATTCATACCAATCAATTTTCTTCGTAATTTTCTTAATTAAATTTTCATTTATTTCACAGAAAAACGTTCGGTTTTTTTATCTAAATTTATTTATTGTTTTTTTATAGTTCTCCTCCTTGTCCGTATCTTTCATCTTCTTCTTTGCTCTAAATACATTTTTTTATGATTTTGTTAGAAAAGAAAAATCAAGTTTAAAACGGTCGTAAGTTACAATTAGAAAAAGGGGGCGAACTGTTCACCTGAACAACGTTAAAAGTATTCGCCGAAAGGGCATAAATGGCGTTCTGGATGATTTTAAAGGCCGACGATGTTAGATACAGGAAAATAAAATCAACTATTCACACACAAGTTCATAAGATTTTTAATACATTTTCTCGCTTTGATTTTTCTCAGATATGTTCGTTTAGGATTTCGAAGACCATCACGCTCATCAAATACACAAACGCTAAGAATTCATAATTTCTATGTCAAGCTATCCTCAAAGACGACATGAACGAGACCACTGTCTTCCATTGACTCATTGTTCGATAAATCTTGAATCTCATCCAGCTCCCTTTTTTATCTTCCCCAATAAATTTGATGGAACATTCTGGTTCCACATTAGCAGAATTTGAATTTGAAGCTCTGAAAAAGTGCAGATTATGTTTAATCGTGTTTAACCGTTAAAAATACGATGGCATTCCCTCATCACGGAGTCATGACTAAATCTGATACTTCAGTTGTTGAAATGCAAAATCTCTTACTTCGTTGGTTTTGACATAACTTCAGCAATATAAGACAACACCAGTAACAGCTCATTACTTCTTACTGTCGTCGATGTCGATAACAGATCGACGAATGGGTCCAAAGTTGATTTGAAAACAAGTAATTTTATAGTCTTCCCCGGAGGTGAAAAATCATTTTTTTTTTCAAACTCGCTTGTATTGAAATCAAAATGTTTTGAAAAATTGTACAGTTTCTGACGCTGCATCCTCTTCACTGCCACAAGTTGGAAATCAATTTCCGTTTTAATGGAAAAACATTTTTGCTGAAGAAAGTTTCTCATAATTGACGTTGGAACTGTAGGTAACAGCAGAGATTCTATGAACCAAAATCTTCTCTTTATACTCTCTTTGAACCACTCAGACAGTTTCCTATTGGAATTGGGTAAAATTGGAGGACGTTTGTGTTGTAAAGACGGGGACAATACCAAGATTGAGGGATGCCGGCTCTTTTATGGCTGAAACGCAATCACTCCGATTGTCCGCTCAAAAATGGTGCAACTCTTAGAATATCGTTGAAGTCGTGTGAATGAAAAAGCCGGAACTCCAGGAATGGCAAAGAAAAGAAATTGAATTTCGGTAAATTTTTCTGTTTATTTGTTTAAGTTAAGAGTTTCTATTATATGTCTAAGGTAATTTTTTTTGTTTTTCTTTTATATAAATAGTGAAAATATCTAAACTAATATTGCGGAGCTTTTGTGTCTTTTTCATTTCATTTCATAAACAACAACAAAAAAAAAGTTTTTTTTTCTTTTAAGTACAAGTTCGGTTTTCCTTTTTATATCATTTTTGTCTTGCGTTTGTTTTTTATGGTTATTATAATAACATCGGTTGATTGGTTGGTTCCGTTTGTTTTTTGTGTGTTTTTTATCGTGTCAAATATAAGTTCTTGCAATTGGTTACTATACTTCATCGTTTTTTTTTCTACAAAATTTTAAACTATTGAATGAATTCCGCCTGTTTATTTTCGTTTTGGGTCGAATTTTACCTTTGATTTTTCTTTCTCCATAAAACGCCCAGCCCCTGGACGAACTTGGAATGGTCATTGGAATTTTTTTTTAATAGAAGTAGAGGGATCAGTGTTAGTAGATAGCCTTTTCCTATAATGGCTTCTCAACCAACAAATTCAAATTTACCAGCGGATAAATGTGGAAACGGGACATGTGACATTTTAGCGAATTATAAGAAAAATGGAACTCAATCACCATTTCAAATAGGCTGGCTGAAAATATCGTAAGCCCATTCGAAAAGAGAGCTAATATAATGAAATTCAATTTTCTTATAATTCGCTATAATGTGGCATGTGCCGTTTGTGCATATATCGAAATAAAATCGGACGACATAGGCCTGAATAGTTAATCATATGGAGAATCTAGGACAGTTGAGCTTTCTGAAATCGTTTAAAAAATACTCGAGTGGTCATTTTTTGAAGGCCTGTAATTACGATGGTTTTTGGTGTAGAGTAAGAGCTATTTCCACAATTGAAATCGTCATTATTCGGCTTGTGTGGCTTGTATTCGATAATTCAATGGATTGATACAATATCGATTTTTTGATTAGAATCGATTATCGATATTTTCAAAAAGTCAGTATTAATCGAATCTTTTATCGATAATCGATCAGTATCGACTAATAAAATCGATCAGTATCGACTGAGAATCGATCAGTATAATCGACTGACAATCGATCAGTATAATCGACTGACACTCGATCAGTATCGACTGACAATCAGTATCAGTATGGACTGACTGGCAATCAGTATCAGTATCGACTGACAATCGATCAGTATAATCGACTGACAATCGATCAGAATCGACTGACAATCGATCAGTATCGACTGACAATGAGTATCAGTATAGATAATTTGCAAATTTTATCATCGATTGATGATATTTTCACTGAACATGCTTATCGAACATGAAAGAGAAATCATTCAGCGTTGTATACAGGAAGTATTTTTAGGAAAAAGTTTTCCTAAAAATAGTCCCTCGCTGTATGAAACCTCACTCTACTTTCTGTATACAAAATTTCTCTGTAAAAAAATTCCTTGGACCATTCTGAGCGCAAACTGGGATTAGGCGTTTGACAAAATATAGAAAAATCAAAGTAAAAATTCGGTCAGCCCTATTTGTCATAACAGTTTTTCTTCGTCAGTTTTCTTTTTTTTCTTTTTTAAATTTATTTTTAATGTCAAATACCCTGTTGAATAATTTACCGGAAATTGGGTAACATATTTCTTTTGTAAGTTGTGGTCGCTTAAGTACATTCATAAATTGTTTTTTTTTTATAATTTTTTACACGAAAAGTTATTTTTTTAAATTGTTTTTAATTTATTGTTTTCAAAAAGTGATTTTTTATCCGATAGAAGAGGAACTGAAATATTTGTTTTGGAAAATAGGAAAAGGAACCGAAAATAGTTTTTTTCATTTTTTTTTTGTTTGTTTATTTATTAATTTTTTGTGATTTTTTAACAATTATACCATCATTTCTAATCAAATTTTTCATTATTTTCATTATGAGAACATTTATAAATATTTTTTGAATTTTTTGTTATTTTCTTAATTTTTTTCTTGCTTAAAATTACGTTTTTTTCATTTAAATTTTTCGTATAGGAATTTCATAATTTATTTTGTTTTTCATTTTGTTGTCTTTTATTTACTTCAAAAATTCGTGTGTTCGTTTTTTTGTTGTTTTGTTGGTTATGAAAATAACTTTTTACTTTTTGCTAAAAACGGTTTTCATTTCTCCTCTCAATTTTTACTTTAAATTTTTTTTAGTTTAAATTTTACATTTTGTTTTTGTACATAATGGACTTAAAAAACATTCAAGTAGGTAAATTGGTTTACTGGGTTTACTCTCTCTCTCTCTTTCTTTACACCTAAAAACAGAAAATTCATTTCACATTAATTTTTGCGAGTTTTTAAGTTTTCATAATTTTGTTTTTGTTTTTTCCCTTTTCCGTTTTCTTTGTTTTTTAATTTAATTGATGAAATAATCACATGTCGCTGATTTATATCTCTCTTGTTTGGTTAGTATCTCGTTTACATTAATTTTTAGTTCACTTTGTCTTTTCAATTCTTTTTTAATTTTTAAAAATTATGTCTCTTGATTGATATGTGGTTCAGGAAAACTGGAAAACAAAGAATAATTTCAAGAAAACTAATTGCTTGCATTTAAGGAATGATTTCATTTTGAAATTTTAGGAATTTAATTAACAAATTAAGTGAATTCATTTCGTGGACGTTTTTTTTTAAATTGAAAAGGTGCGATGCGTACTTTTAGCCGTTCTTTTGCAGTAACGGCAGATCGATATTTAACCTCACTTTTGAATCGAAATTTTTGATGCGGAAATATTTTTAGAATCAAAAATTTAATCAAAATCAAGCTCAGAGACTCCTTCGACTTTCGCTACAGATTACAATATTTTTGTAACATCAATGAGACATCACAAGATGTATCGAGAGCTGCAGTTTTGATACATTTTTCAGAATAATTTTATTTGTCAAGTTGATTGAACTGGTTTGACCCAACCAACATCTTAGGGATTTTAATCAAAAAAGTACGCAAATCAGCTTTTCATTCATGACGAACCAACAACGCTGCCCACATCTGTTTTTGTTGTATTTTTGTGCAAAAAATTAATTGTTCGCGTAAAGTTCTCAAGTTTTTAAGCCAAACTAAATATCAGAATTTATGGAGATCCACTCAGTGTGATTCTGTGTGTTCTACAGTCAATAACGAATCCACCGAATCCACTGCCAGTAGAGGCAGTAGAGGCAGTATTTGAATACTTAATTTTTTGTACGAGACAGATCGAAGAGTGGATTGATATCACGATTTTGATGGGGATCTCTGTGGTCTTCAATGTAATTATCACGGGATTGGTTGATGAATTTTTGTTAGTTAAATCGTTCCGACTGTTAAATGAATTCACTAAATCTGGAAATTGATTTTGGTCGGTCAGACTCTCGATGATTTAAATTTAAATTTTGTAAAATTTAAAAACAAAAAAAATGTTTTTGGTTTAAAGGAAATAAATTTATTCTTTTTATCATTCATCTAAAAAACACAAACTCAAAGAAACAACAATGGAATTCAGTAATAATTCAGTCTTAAAAATTAGTAAAAATAATCAAAAAAAATGAAATTTTTCTCTCTTTGTTTATTCATTGTAATTTTATGAAAATTCTCTGGCTTCGCCCACCCCAAACACTTATGTTAGTTTTGGTTTGTATTGTAGTACACGTTCGCGTTAAATTATTAACCACAAAAAACGAGGGGCAGATATTCATAGATTTCTTTTTCGAAGGATTTTCTAAAAAAAAAGAAGGATTTTAGAAGGATTTTATATGATTTCAGTGGACTTTCGAGGACTAACGTCCAATTTTCAATGTTTTTATGATCTCCTTGGATATTGAGGATTTTCAAGGATTTTTCTTTTTGGGTTTCTTCAGCACTTTTTCTGAAGAGTTTGGTAAATTTCGTTTAAAAAAGTCCTTTCAAAGAACAATTCCTCGAAAGAAGTTCTTCCATTTTGGCTATTTTATGATCAATTGATTTTCCGATCACTTTTCTGCTTTTCAAAAGAATTTTCTTTCACGTTTTTTTTGGTGGATTTTTGAGGATTTTCGTCCAATTTTAACGATTTTTGAAGATTAGTAGTCCAGTTGCTTGTGTCAATCCGCTAGCTTTGCATGGTTCGAGATTGTCGATTAGCCATTCGATTGGAAACGAGAATCTGTGCAAAAATTCCGTTACTTCAAAAATCGACTTTTTCCATACATTTTTCGCTATCGGACCCGTTTTTTATGACACAAGCGACAATACTCAGAGAGTAGATTTCGAACGAAATTACATAAAATATGTGGTCCAAATATGAATATATTGGTGTAAAATCGTACGAAATGTGCATCTTACACAAACTGATGTTATGGGGACACATTTTACCGAACGAAATACCAGTCTAGGTATAATTTGTCAAAGAATTCCTCTGAAGGATTTTCTTCCATTTTGTGGATTTTATGATCATTTTTCGAGGATTTTTTCTTACTTGACAGAGATTTTAAAAAGGTTTTCTCTGACGTTTTTTGGTGGATTTTTGAGGATTCGAGGATTTTATAAGAATTTTTTTGGTTTCTCACGGATTATTTGAACATTTTCGTTAATTTCGTTCACAAAGGATTTTCTTCCATTTTGGGGATTTTATGATCATTTTTCGAGGATTTTTCCTTACTTGACAGAGATTTTAAAAAGGTTTTCTCTGACGTTTTTTGGTGGATTTTTGAGGATTTTATAAGAATTTTTTTGGTTTCTCACGGATTATTTGAACATTTTCGTTAATTTCGTTCACAAAGGATTTTCTTCGATTTTGAGGATTTTCAAGGATTTTTTTTTATTTTTTTTTATTTTCGTTTACAACGGATTTTTTGAGGATTTTCTGAAAATTTTCAATGGATTTTCTGAGGATTTTGTTACAATTGACAGAAACCTTAAAAGTATTTTGATGGATTTTTTAAGATTTCGTCCAATTTGAATGATTTTTGAGGATTTTATTCGATTTTGGTTTTTTTTTAACGATTTTTAACGGATTTTCGTCGGATATTTTATTTCGGTTGACAGAGAATTTTCTAGTTTATCCGCCCCTCGCACCTCGCACAAAAACGAAATTTGTTTGCTTCTTTTTTGATGTTTTTCCGACAATTTTATTAATAAAAAAGAAAAAAAAATAATTAAAAATTAATAACAGAAAAATTGCTAACGTAATTCAACTATTTAAGTGTTCAATAAAACTACACCACTCTCTTCCGTCTTAAGTTTAAACTTAAATAATTTCTCATCTTTCTCTTGTTTTTAAATTATTAAATTTAGTTTACACGTGTTCCATGGGGAATCGATTAAATTGTTTGTCTTCTCTTTAAATTTTATCTCTATTTTTACACAGCTTTTATATGTACACAGGATTCTCTTATTGTTAAAAATTCTTTTCTTTTTTTTAATTCTTTTTTTTTCACTTTTACTTTAACTTTGGTATTAATGCCTCAAGTTTTCAAGTATACGATGCCTTGTTTTCTATTTAATAATAATAATTTATTTCTCCTCACTTACTCTCGCCGTATCATTCTGCACTCTCTGCGCTCTGTTTCGGCCTAAACAAATCCACCGTCACATTCGAGTTTTCACTCATTTGTCCGACTAGGTTCACATTTTCCGTCTTCTTCTTCCTTCCGTTTTCCATTTAATTTAAAACCATAAAATCTAGTTAAAATGTCGTCGACATCATCCGGTTGGTCGGTGGCACCGGAATGCCACCCCAATGAGGATAAAGTCATGCGGTTTCCTCTTTCTTAATCAATTGAGGACATTGCGATGTTGGTTGCTGTAACGATGGTGGATTACTGGAATGTGTCTCATCGTCCGTACTGCTGCCGATCATCGGCATCGGTGGCATGGTGAAATTAGTGGGCATTATTTTGCCCTGGCTGACCACACACTTTCGCATATGCTTTTCCAGCGTTGACGGTACACTAAATGGCATATCACAGAATCGGCACCGGTACACGTCTTTGCCCATTCGGCCGTGTGTTTTCATGTGTCGGGTGAGTTTGCTGCTTTGGGCACACGCGTACGAACACAGTTCGCATTTGTACGGCTTCTCGCCGGTATGACTGCGTCGATGGACCGTCAGGTTGGAACAGTTTTTGAACACTTTGCCGCAGTATTCGCAGGTGTCGTTGCGTCGTGATTCCTTTTTCATCGGATTCATCATGTTCGCGGACGAGGTGGGAATTATTTGCGTTTTTGCTTTGAAACTCTCGTACAGCGGATCGCCACGGTTGAGTCCGGGCAGCCACCAGTCATTGTTGTCGAATTTCATTCGTTTCGACGGATCGAAGGGATTCTCGAACGGATTGAATAGAGGAACTTGTGCTGGCGTTTGGGCTTGCTGCGACTGGAGCATATTTTTTGCGAATTCTTCGCGAAGTCGTAAGGCAGCTGGCAGACCATTCAGTTTATCGTTTAATGGTGGATGAGCACTGCTGTTGTTGTTGTCCCGATCCTTGCTGGTCAGGTGAAACTTTAAAGCGTGATTTGATTCCTGTAGCGCCTGTTTGTAGGCTTCCGAATACTGAGCAATGTTCGACAGTCCAAATTTGTCCATCAGTTCGCCGACCAACGATGCTGGTGGATTCGGTCCCAGTAGCATGTCCCGTTTTATAACGAATCGATTATCACCTTTGCTGCTGACACTCAAATCTTCAGCCTCATCTTCCATTTCATCACAATCTTCCATGTCTTCGTCTTCCTCTTCTTCCTCCTCGTCCATTGCTTCGGCATCTTCTTCTTCGTCATGCGAATCGTCACCGTCACACGTTTCCACCGATCCTGCATTACTTTGTCGATCTTCGGGCGTACTGTGAATTTTCAAGTGGCTCTTCAGCTTCGACGCTTGGAAACACACAAAATCACAGCTCGTACATTTCAGCGTTTTTTCGCCTGTGTGCGATCGTCGATGCACCAGCAAATTGCCCTGGAATCTGAACTTCTTGCCGCAAAATTCGCAAGTATGAACAACATTACTCGCTGCATGATGATGATGCTTATTCGGCGGTGTGGACGCAGATCGAGGCGTTGTGGTTATGGCACCGTTCTCATCATTCAAATCGGTCTGATGATGATCGGGCGGTGTTAAGCTTTGCGGACGTGAATTGCTTGTAAGTGGCGTCGGAGGTAATTGTGAAGGTGATGGGCTCGCAAATGACGGCGATTGCTGCTTACGGGAACTCGGCGAGCTCGTTGTACCAACCCTTCCTCCCGGGCTAGTTGTTCCGGCAAGCTGTCGCAATCGCTGCGAGTAAAAATCCATCTGTGGCTCGATGCGCAAACTTTGCGTGGACGGTGGCATGTTCGTTATGTTACGTGGTGCCGATGTTCGGTCGGATGGTGACTGACTGTTCGGAAACGTTTGCGAATGCGGAGTGAGCGAATTTGCTGCAGCAACGGCAGCTGCAGCTAAATTAAGGCCATGATGTCGAAACTGTTCGGACACTAGCTGTTCCATGCGGAAATCGTGATGTTGACGCGAAAATAACGGTGCTACGGGTGGCGGTGGTAATGGCAATCGAAGTAAACCGAATGGATTGCCGTGCATGTCTGGTGGCGGAAGCATTGGATGATGTCGAAGACCGTGCGGTAAATTGGGATTGATTTGGTTCGATTGAAGTTGCGATTGAGATTGTTGTTGCTGCTGTTGCTGAGATTGTTGCTGTTGTTGTTGCTGCTGCTGCTGCTGTTTCTGTTGAGAAAGCTGCATCTGCTGTTGTTGAATCTGTTGCACTTGTTGATGCAATGACGTTGGTATGTTCAATTGCTGAGATATTTGGCTAGAACTGACCGACGAACTAGTCGACGAGCATGTGGAGCTGCCACTTAAATCGGTCAGGGCTTGATTCTGTGGTTGTCCAGTAGCTGCGTTACTGTTCGATTCGATGTAGATCTTAACACCATGAGCGTGTTGAACATGCTCAACTAATCGCCAGGCTGAATAGAGACGCGTTTTACACGTGGAACAGACGTAGTTTGTGGGTTCTGCAAAGGAAAGAAAAGAAAATTGAGATTAAAATGACAAAGAAATGCATTCGGGGGTTTGAAAAAATTTAAAAAAAAATGAAATTTCCCGTCCAACGAATCCCATTAAAACCGTATCAGACACAATGTGTTGCGCATTCCGCACCCTTGTCCACCTCAATATTAAAAGAAACAAAAATTTATGGAAACCGAAACGATGAGCGAAATGTTAAAATTTCATTTTTTTTTTCGGGTAAAGAGGGTTGTTGTATGGTCGTTTAAACATTTATATGACTCCGTGGTAACAAATGTGCTAAATGGCCCAATTTTAAAGAAATCATCCATCTAAACCGCACACAGATCCAACAAACAAGTTTTTTTTTACATCAAACAAGACGTAGGCAACAACACACAAAAAAAAAAACCGTGTCGCACATCTTGTACATCTATTAACACCCCTAAATCCTTAAGGGTGGACGTTTATTTATAAAATTTTGTCACACACATCCTGTGTGCTGTGTATCTGTTCCAATTTTTTTTTTTTTTTTTTCCTACTTGCGGTGCCGCAACAAAATATTTTATTAAAAAAGATAAAATTTGAAAGTCCGACTTTTGCCGTCGTTCTGATGGGGCTGGCATCAACCACTGACGAAAGAAAAAAACCTCACACACACAAAATGTGCGGTCTCCGCTGGTTATAAATGCCGTGAATGGTTGTGAATGCTGAATCTAATAATAATCCAAAATCGTCGAATTTTCATTCTCCGCAACCGAAATAATGGTTTTCGGTTTTTCGATCATATATGGATGCGAGAGGCACCATATGTTTGGTACGAATATGTATCGAAAAACCTCGAAAACTCTCCACCAAACTATAGATATATGCATCCCATTCGCGGCTAAACATCATTTGTATTCCAGCCGAGAGAACATCGTTTTCCATGCATATACAGATACGTGGACAAGTGTAGATTACGAGCTTTAGTAAGCCATTGATGTTCCCGTCATTTAATGTGTTCATGTTTAGATGGTTTTTGTGGTGTGTTACTCGGCTACTTATCATGCAGGCTTTTCCCAACACACAACAGCAGTGTACGAATTTGAATGATTAATAAGATTTTGCATTTTGGTTTTTGTTGTTGCATTTCTATTCCTCGCACACACAAAACGTTTGGACGAAGGAACCGGAAGCCACCAGGAAAATCTTCATCGGATCCGTAGTTTTTGAACGCAAAATAAAATTCAAAAAAAGAAAATTGTTCCACTGAATTGTCTCCAATAATAACCAATCGCAGCCCCTCGAGGGGTAACCGACTGGCCAAAATGGTGGCAAATCAATTTCTAATTCCTTTCAATTCCGTTTAATTACCTCAATTACCGGACCAACTCGTCTAATTGCCGGATTCGCTCTATTTCCTTTCAATTCCTTTCAATTCCGTTCAATTCCATTCAATTCCCTTTCAATTTCCTTTCGATACCCTTTCAATTTCTAAAGGTACTTCCTGTCAATTCCTTTTAATTGCTCTTAATTCCTTTTATTTCTTTAATCGCTCCTCCGCACAAAAGTCCATCGACTTTATACACAAAACGTTCCTCCGCACAAAAGTCCATGCTTCATACGCAAAAAAAAACAATTCGTTCCTCCGCACAAAAGTCCATCGACTTTATACACAAAACGTTCCTCCGCACAAAAGTGCATGCTTCATACGCAAAAAAAAAAAACAATTCGTTCCTCCGCACAAAAGTCCATGCTTCATAACACAAAATGTTGCAAAAGCCCATCGACCATAAATTTCCATCGACCATAATATATACACGGAAGAACACAACGCACAATAATTGCGTGTAACATTTTATGGACGATGGGCTTTTGCAACATTTTGTGTATGAAGCATGGACTTTTGTGCGGAGAATGTTACTTTTTTGTGTGTATGAAGCTTGAAGCATGGACTTTTGTGCGGAGGAACGTTTTGTGTATAAAGTCGATGGACTTTTGTGCGGAGGAACGAATTGTTTTTTTTTTGCGTATGAAGCATGGACTTTTGTGCGGAGGAACGTTTTGTGTATAAAGTCGATGGACTTTTGTGCGGAGGAACGAATTGTTTTTTTTTTGCGTATGAAGCATGGACTTTTGTGCGGAGGAACGTTTTGTGTATAAAGTCGATGGACTTTTGTGCGGAGGAACGAATTGTTTTTTTTTGCGTATGAAGCATGGACTTTTGTGCGGAGGAACGTTTTGTGTATAAAGTCGATGGACTTTTGTGCGGAGGAACGAATTGTTTTTTTTTTTGCGTATGAAGCATGGACTTTTGTGCGGAGGAACGTTTTGTGTGAGAGAAAAGTCTATATAAGCCGGTTGCAATATGAAAATGAAACATACTTCATTTGACAGTTTCGAAAATTTCGTCATGAGAAATAGGACCAAAACACGTTTTCAATGTCTCGTTTGTTTTGAGCATTAGGCTTTTGAAAAGTTGATGGAATAGATGATATTGTCGGTTCGGTGATGCATTTTTTTGTAAATTTGGTTTGAAACTGGAGCATTTCGCATCGGCAATGCCCCAGCCTAACATTCCCCCGACGAATATTCACTTGTTTGTTTCGGCTCAAACTCTTCCGTATCTGACTCACAAGAATCCTCTGAAGAAGAATCCTTCAGTGTGCATATTTTGAACATAAAAGGACGTTGGACCTGTTCTAAAATGGAACTGATCAACACTGTACACTGTTATTTATTGTGCGGGGGCTTTTAAAATTAAAACAAAAAGGAAATAAAGTGGTTTTGCATTCGCTGGTCCTTCTTTCCGATAATCACACTTATCAGCATTTACTCTCATTTACTTTCAATTCCACATATTTCCAGTCAATTCCTATCAATTCCGATCAATTCCTGCCAATTCAGATCAATTCCGGTCAGTTCCATCAATTCCAATTATTTACCGGATACTCCGGCAATTCCTTTGAGGGTGTGCAGTCAATTTCCCGAGTCGGTTACCCCTCGCAGCCCCTATATAACATCGCACACACATATCACACATTGTGCTACTTGGTGTGTGGTTATTATCCTTCAAAGTGTACTTGTTCAGTAGCGCTATGAATATGATCCCTATTGTCATTGTCCTCTCTTGTCCTATTTCGAGCATTAAAAAAAAATCCCAGAAAAGACATTGTGTATGCGAGGATGTTGATGCGATTTTTAAGAGAGTATGTTGTCGTATGTGATGGCTAGCTCTGGCGGTATATACATATAGGAACAGGATATTTAAACGTGTACAAGAGGTTATGTGCGCAGAACATTTTTTTCTATTTTAACAACAACAGAAGTGAAGAAAAAAAAGAATCTGCCAGCAATGAATGCAAGGAACAGGACGACACACATTAAGTGGTTTAATAGAGCATTACATAATTCACCTAACTTCCGATCGATTTCATTTGGTAATGTGTGCTGGTGTACTGTGCTGTAACTTAGATATGTGTAGGGGTCTGCGATTTTTTTTGCTTAATTTGGCAGAGATGCAACCGGAATGTCGGATTGGTCTTTTGTGTCGATTTCTATTTAAGTATGACCAGACAATGGGGAATGCAAGTTTACTGTGACATCGCAGGTAAAATTGATGGAAACCAATTTCGACAGGTCTGACTGTCACAAATGGCAAGTGGCTTTTTTGTGCTTGCATGGACTCGTATGCCGACTAGGTTTGTATAACAACTATTTCTTACCCAAAAAGTACTCCTTCTGAGAGACAAAATTGATTTTTTTTTTCAATTTTTGCTTTGTCTATTTGACTGCTCGCTCTCTCACGGCTCTCTCGCGGCTCTATCTACCTTTTGGAACGGAAACGTAAGACAATTGACAATTACAAATGACGAAGACAAGTAGTTTATGTAAGTTGGGCCAACATCTGTAGCCTAAATATTTTTTGTTGATTCCAGGCGATTGCCATTGGCAATGACTACGAAACGTAGTCGAAATATTTGGCAAGAAATACTACTGACTAAGCCCTTCCAACTAAACTTCCTTTCATTTTTAATCGCTGCTCAAAAACTAAAGAACCGAAAAATATTGGCACTTGATATGCACTGTATAGGGCATGATCTTCATATGAAAAAAAGAGCATGAGCAACGATCACGAGTCGTTATGTCTTTCATTTTTCCATTTATTTTTGACGTATCGGGATCTTTGCCAAATGTTGTTGCCAGCTCCCACCTCAAGCGCCAATATTTCGACACTTCATCACACATTGTTACCGTAGAGAGATTTCGGCTCAGTTATCCCTAACACTGGCCTCGATGGAAATGTCAAAATGAGAGACCGATGCCGCCTTTTCTCTCTTTGAAACATTTACCGAAACTTCAATAAAATTGACCGAATTCTCACTATCTTTACATGAAAATAGATTTTGTTCTGACGGAAATGCTTTGTGAAATATTGATTGCTCTGATCTAATGTACAACGCACAAAAACCTTAGAGAGGCGAATTTGTGAGAGAATTTCATATATTTTCTCTCACAAAATCGCCTCTCTAAGGATTTTATGCGTTGTACGGTATGATGACTATTATTTATTGGACTTTTCACATGACCAAATCACTGTCTCTTTGGCGCAGTGGAAAGCGCGTTGGACTTCTAATCCAAAGGTATTGTTACTGTTAATCAAACAAGCTTCAATTGTTACGAAAACATACAAAGCTCATACTTCGAACGTGAAATTGATCTTCGCATTTCGTTAAGAATCTAGGTGAATGACAAGTCCAGCAAGACAAGTTATCATAAATTGGTACTCGGACGTCTCGCTCTGATCACAGCAGTCTATCAGAATGGGGACGATGAAACGCAGCGTTACACTTTCGGATTTGAATTTTTTAGCTCACTTACGGCGAGAATTACGTACCGTGGACAGATAAGTACGAAGTATGAGACTTGTTGCATGGGAGTACTGTGTAACTGTTCATCTTCATTCACAATCTCATGATTTGAACAGCGTCAACCACACAGTGCCTCGTTAAGTGTCAATAAATCAAAAGAATTTCATCCGCATCGACAAAGTAACAAAGTAACTGCGCGACAACGCATCCCGAAATGTATGCATACTCATTACTGCATATGAACCCCCGTATAGACTTGGTAGTACGTGTGTAGTGTACTCTATCTATCCACACTCAAACAGAAGGAAAACATCGGTCGAGACAGGATGTGGAAAATCGTTTCCTTTGATATCCGCCTGGCACACACAAAAAGAAACGCATATGGATGGGATATTGTGCATATCTCGTTTGGTCTTATTATAAATCGTCAACTTTTCCACATTTATAATAATCTGTATGCATATGCAGGCGCGCACACACAATGATTTGTCCGAGAGATGAAGTGAGTCTGGTGTTTTGAATAAACATTTCTTAACTTTTTATGGCTCATTTTATAGAATATTTCATTCAGTAGTTTGCCAGCATGTGTTCGAAGGTTTTTTTTTTCTTTCGTCTTCTTGTTCTTCGTCGTTTGGGTTTTTTTTATATCTCCTCTTCGTCGTCGTCGTTGTTGTACTTTCTTATAAAAATGGTACCATGTATCGTCTTGTTATGTGTGTACCATACTGGAGTGTTGTAGTTGAGGATATTATTTATGATGTGTTAAACAATTTGTCTGTCTGTCTGGGGGTTTTATGGTTTTTAATGTTTTTATTTTCGAAAATACATTTAATTGCGGACAAAGATAATTTGTAAGTTATTATCGTCGGGTGGATTGTACTGTACACTGGTGGTAATATAGTTGTTTGGACATGAGAACCAGTGGTAATTTTCGACGGAAAATTGGTTACCATCGGTAAAATGTGTGTGGATTCATTTGTGGATAAAGAGAAATAACAGAAAAAATGAATTCAATTATAATTCAGAGAGGATGTTCCTGTTATACCAAAGAGAATTTATTCATCCCACTGTCACTGACACACAGACAAATCGTTGATATGAGTTAGAAGCATGGATTCCTCGGACATAGACTCCAATTTTTTATCCAAAATTCAATGAACCCTGTTATCGCCGGTCGTTGTGGATTAAATGCTATTGACAGCGGAATAACTCGATGTGAACAAGAAATCATCTGTTACCGGCAAAGACTACAAAAATGAAGCAAAACGCTGTTGCTAATGCTATCTTATATTACAAAATAAACGTTTAAACGAACGAAGTAAAAGATTTTGCTATTTACACAGAAAGGTTTATACTTTCAACAAACGAAGTACCAGATTCAATGAACACGTTGCGATACTATAAGTCTAGAGATCATAAATGCATGTAAGTCCTTCATGAGCGGCGCTCTGAAGCCATATTCAAATTGTTACCCGTTACCCGTTACGAAAAACATTTCTTTTTACGACTTTTATTTTGGTGCGCTAGAAGTAATGAGACCAACACCATCTTGTTGACACCAATTTAACTCTTCACCATGTCATTCGAACTGTGAGATAATGTGATAAGCATCTTATGATGCTTTGCATTTGATAATGCTGTTCAAAAATACATCACACCTCACCACGCCACGGCGACATTGGCAAAGAGATGACCAACGTATATGAAGTAGGCGGAAGTAGGTCATACCTTTTTGCATGTACAAGTCTAGTGAATCATAAACGAAATGATAGATTTGAAACATCGGCCTAATGAGCGACTGACATGCTCATATGGGCTCTGGGTACATTCGAGGAATTCTCGAAAGGTCAATGGCATACGCCGAAATTAGTCTCGGTGTATTACGTTAAATATAGCCATCCACAGGCAGTCAAACAAACGAACAATATGCCATACCGACCGATAAATAATTAATACGTTTTGTGTTTGCGTTCTTTTTCTTTCTTTTTCTGCAAGTCCATTATTAAACATTTATCATTTATGTATCGTACCACATTCAATTATTTTAAAGCGCGCACACGCCTTAAAAAACTAAAAGTAAAATTTTGTGCGTTTCTGTTTGATGTTTTAATCATTCGTAAGGCTTGCGTGAAGACAATAATTTTTCATAAATATTATTTCGAATAGAGATACACTGACTGGTACTGGAACCCACCTAAAAGCGACCATACACAATTTTCGATGTTTAAGATACATTTTATACAACAAATGCTGTGTGTATGCATAAATAAACGTTTTGTTGGGGAGTAATGGTACTCATGCTGCAAGAAATTGTTTTTTTTTGCTTCGCTTTATTGTATAATTTCTTCGATATTATTTTCGATGTCCGATCAGTCATTGCAGAGGTAAATAAATGTAATTACAATGATTATTGCATTTGTAGCGTAGGAGCGTATAAAAAATGTTGTTCGTCAAATAAAAACTTTGTAGTCGGTTGACGTGAGATAAGTAAGGAAATTACTCACTCTTAAGCCTTCGTCTATGAGGTGAATTCAAAGCCACTAGAGACTTTGTATAACTAAAATTGTTTGCTAGAAATGTTGATCAAATTACTCTCCGGTAATTGTTTAGGACATGGCTTTGCAACCGAGATCTTGTTCAAAGAAAACTAAATTCTGGCGAAAAGAAAGTCATTGACGAAATTGTACGAACTGCTGGAATAGAATCGGTTCAGACTGGTTGAACTGATTGCTTAAAAAAATAGTTCCGCAGAAAAGTTCCGAACTTTACGAACTAATGCTTGAAACATGAAAAATCAATTCAGAGAGCTGCGGGAAATTGCGACTTTGTACTACGAAAACGCAAAGTTATATTTGGCTTAAAGGTCATTTCTCGAAACTAAACAATAAATTTCGCTTGACTATATACAGTCTTCTTGTTTGAAATTTATTATTTATGAAAGGGACGTGTTACTTTAGTGAATTATAAGAAAAATGAAATTTCATTGAGATCTATAGAACGTCGTCCTATATAGCAAAGTATGTGTTACACCTAATGAAGTAATAGATTTTCGACAAATTTCTTAAAAATACAAACATCAAGTGAAGTAATAGATCCGGTTCAAATATACAGATGATGTCAAAAGATGTTTCTTCGATAATTCCTCTATGCGAAACGGAGTTTTATCGATGAAATGCCATTTGTCATATAATTCGCTAATGTGACACGTCCCTTTTTGCATTGTACTCATCGCTGCTACCGTATGTAGAGTATCCTTAAAGTTTTATCTTTAAGTTCTACCTGACAGGTCTTTGTACTCGTGGAGTGAAACAAGGCGTTAAAAGTTTAGGCATCGAATACAAAAGCACAATTTCCCACCAATAGAAATTCCTCAATTTACATGAAGACCATATCCAAAACGCTGCAATCACCCAAATCGTATCTTAATTACATTATTCTTTGGTTCAATCGAATTCGAACGAATTAAGATCTTCAATGCAAAACTGTTTTAAAGTTTACAATATTCCATTCACCCATATATATTCACGCCGAACATTAGACGCTGTGATTCAAGCGAAGCCTTCAGGCACCATAATAAATATAAATAAATTGCCAAAGCAACAATATTCTTGCCTTCACCATCATCATCATTGTGGGCATGCGAAATTGACAACGCGGATTTTTTTTTTCAGGTCTCTCTGCAACATAGTGCCATGACATGCGGACAAGAAAAACAATTATAAATTTTGTTGTTGTTGTTGTTGTTGTTGCATTTTTGATTGTTTAGCCGTGCGCGCATAATAATATCATTATTTGTCTTTATTTGTTGACAGGCATTTAATAAGAGTTATGGGATTTTATGAATAAATCTCGGAATGAATTTGTAATTTGAATAAGCGAAAGTCTTTTCGAATCGAATCGATGGATGAACGGCCGATTTTGGAACGGTCTGGAAAATCTTTTAGATTTGAGGAGACCTGAATTAAGAAAATTCGATTGATTATGACGGATTTGTGTGCCATATAACCTCGACCACAAAGTTCAAATCAAGCAAGAATCGAAAACATTTCTCTTTTACGAAATACGAAATCAAATTGACAGATTCGCTTAAACTACCTATTTAGACGCAAACACAAAAATAAAACGATAAAACCTCGTTGAGCTCTACCGAACGTCTTACTGTATATAGCAAAACATTTGTTACATCTAATGAAGTAATAGATTTTCTACCAATTTGTTAAAAATTGAAAAATCGAGTGAAGTAATAGATTCGATAATTAGATTACGCTTGCCGTCTACGGTAAAGTTATCGTTCAATGTTTGTCGATCAACTATACTACAAACATAGTCTAGCAAGAGAGTATACTAGGCTTAGATGGTGTGATGTCAGCTCAAGTTATTGCTAAAGGAATTGTTATGCTTAAAGTCTATTAAAATTGGTTATGAAACTGCGAAAGGACCTTGAGCAGACCGTGATGAATACATAACATCGAATGAGTTAAAATAAAA
Source organism: Bradysia coprophila (assembly GCF_014529535.1). NCBI lineage: Eukaryota > Metazoa > Arthropoda > Insecta > Diptera > Sciaridae > Bradysia > Bradysia coprophila. The sequence continues at coordinate 3,009,874 of NW_023503493.1, read as the reverse complement.
ATTGAGCACAAAAGATAAGACCAATCTACCGATCTCTATTAACATCGAACTAACGACAAAATAATGGTTCCGCTCAGTGTTACATACGCCGGCATTCAGACAAAAACAAAAAAAAATCTTTTCACCTTTCACGCCATCAGCATAAAATTACCATCAAAATTAATCGACGAATTTACGAAATAATGATATGCCGACTCGACAGCAATCATTTCTCACCTTATACGATTGTACTCTCTGAATGTGTAGAATGTTTAGTAAAAGCCGACGACAAGTCGAAAAATGAAATTATTGACTGCACTGTACACATAAAACATTGAAACATATTTACACTCTCGTTCATTTTGGCATAAAGTGCATTACCCGTAAGGCCTCCATCAAAATATAATATGGACTCGGCACCCATCCATCCGATTATATGGTGGAGAAAATAAATTTTGTGCAATTACCATACAAAACGAAAAGCATAAATAACTTCTTCATCTTATCGTTCGAATGTTTTGTTTTAATAAAGATTGTCGTGTGTTGATGAAAGGGAATTGGTGTGGAAAACACAATCCGAAAGATGCTGGTGTGCTCTTCTCTCGTCTCCGAAACATTCACCAATGAATGCGACACATAATAGACTCTTGATATCATTGGGAATACAAAAAAAATGTGTAAATGAATGGCAAAAACAGAAAGGTATAATAAAGAGCGTTTGTTTTCGGTATAAATATTGGCACAGATGAATTTGTACGAAACACTATGCGATCAGCGAAAAATTATTGCATTTAAAATCGAAACGAAAAATGTTGAGCGGTTCATTAAAAAAGAGACCTTGGGTGCCTGTAATTGTGAGTGTGTGACAAAACTTAGCGGTTCTTGGAGAGTAGATTTTCTTTAAATGGGCAGTGGAAACGATAACTTTGGATAAATTTCATGTTAAACAACTGAACTTTTTCCAGCCGGAGAGTCGATTTAAATCATTGAATCAATTGTGGAATTTGTATACACATCGCAGAACATTTGCAGAACATAATGTCGATATGTTTAATGTGCCATTTGAATACGTACGGTTGATAAATGGTAAAATGGTAATTGTATGCGCGTTGGTATAAAAATGGTGATACTTTGATATTTATCGGAGAAAGATGGTTTGGGACACGATGTGTGTGACGATCTTAATCACTGGAAATCTGGCTATTGTTGCTCGATTTAGTTGCACACGAACGGAAAGCCATTTTAGATCCGTTGTAATTGAGACCGAATTAGGTGAAAACAGCAAATCTAGTGGTGCATATGACACAGACGCTATGGCTATACAGTCTGATCGGTCAAATGAGATATGACTAAAATATGGAGAACCTTCGGTATAAAACTGAAATTTTCGGCATTTGCCCGATTAGCCCATGTATCAAGTCTGGGTGAAGAAGTGATTTGAAAATTTTCTTTTTTTCATTCTGCTTATGATTCACTAGACGTTTGCATGCGAAAAAGGTATGATAACCTTCCCAGGTCTGCTGTCCCTTTGCCACTGTCACCATCACCTAATGATTTGTGACATTCGTATCTCAGATCTAAACAGAAGCAGAAACTGTTTTCACTCCGAAAACCTACTTCCGGAATCTCATTCATCAACTCAATAATTACGAACCTTCACACCAGCTGCTGCAATATGCATTTCCACTTTACCGATTTAAAAAAAAAATTGAATCTCGAAACACGCGCGACATTTTAGTGATCATCTTCAATTACAAACCTTTTTTTTCCATCTCATCAACAGCCCAATCATACACACACTCACTCGATGTAATATTTTCCTTGAGCCGAGAACCAAAGGTTACATCATCAGATTCACATTTTATGTTAAAATAACAACAACGAATTGAATAGGTCGACGTGAATGACGAAGAAAAAAAGCGATTTCGAAAAGGGTGAGGAGAGATCAGATTGTTCGTCTTATATTCAACGATTCACATATTTTTTCGCTGTTGTATAAAATGTCAGTGCGTCTTCGTAGCAACCATTCGTAGAAGTCCCAACAACAACAAGAAAAAAAATTATTTTTTTTTTCTTCCTCCTCAACTTAATATACAAAAAGGTGAGGTAAGAGGTAAAAGGCATGTTGTCTTTAATGAACAATGATGTATATCAGATGCGAATGGTGTGTGTATACCTGGTTGTTGTTTCGGGTGTACAACGGAAGCATGACTGTCACGTGTTGTAAATAATTAATTGAGGGTAATCTACGTCGTTGCTACTTCTGCTTCTTCGAATCGGGGATGATGTGCGTCTTGTGCGTGGACACAAGCCATGCAGGTAAATGCAAATGATACTTTTTTTCGGGACATTTTTTTCTCTTCTCTCTCAATATATTTGAATAATTCGAAAATATCATCTCTTCACGAATGGGTGTGTGGATGGATATGGTATCTGAGTGTGTGTGTGTGTGTGTGTGCGTGTGGCATCAGGGATGCATAGATATTGTATTTAAATTTTAATTTCTTGATTGTTGAGTCGCGCGAAGAAGAATATTATCATAAAGTTGAAGTTCAAAGACGAGAACAAAAAAAGGGCTGGGCTCGGTATATGTTGAATGTCTGGGCGAGATTTGAAAATTTGTAAAGATGATTCTTGGTGTGTGCACAAAGACCCATAATTATTTATCCATCAGGTCGTTTAAATGTTAAAAATGAATTATTTTTCTCTCCGTTTGTTTGAATATTGATTGGTTGAGTGGGCGATCTTCCATTCATTTCTTTTTTTGGCTTGGCACATTTGAACTGGTGGATAGATTTTGATACTTTGTTAACAGAAATCAATTGACAAAACGATCTGCTTGTAGTCGATTGTGATTGATGACAATGATTGCAATTTGTAGAACCAACCCAAATGGTTTGGTGTACCAAAAGAAATGAACCGAGAGGAATTGAAAGTGGGTTTAATCGTGGTTGAGATATGGAAGGAGTTGTAGACAATTAAAATTCGCATGAAGTCGATCGAAATGGAAGAATGATTAAAACTGGTGGGTCTGGTGATGAAATGTATGAATTTTTCATTTTGCTTATAATTCACTAGACTTTCTCATGTGAAAATGTATCTTGAAAATATCGTTTTTCGGAGTTTTGGACTTCCAAATGCAAGTTTTCATCTCTCAGATCAGGGTGAAAACCCAGTTGCTTATGTTTTAAGCGACATTGGTATGTATAGTTTCCAACCAACAAAAAGTACTTCGTGAGAGAGCCGTTAGAGAGCAAGTTGTCAAGTAAACAAAGAAAAAATTCAATTTTGCCTCTTTAACGAAGTTCTTTCTTGATAAGTGGAAATCAAGCTATTCGTATCAAAAGCCTTTAATGTGAAACTCTTCATTTCTCTTACTTCATTTTCTTCTCTGCTGAAAAACTATTCTCCCTTTAAAATCACTTACATTATCCACTCTTTGCCTTGTTATCATATACAACTAAATTGCCGGAGGCAATATAGACAGCCCCGTACGAAGACAAATTTCATAAATTCCTATTTAAACAGCTATATACCGCTATATTTAACTATATTTCACTGTAAATAAACATTTCACAGAGGAATATGCTATTATATAGCTCTATATGCCTGTATATAGCTCAATATAGCTGTATATAGGTATATATAGATGTCCATATATGGAATCCCTGAAACCCCACACACATAACAAATTATTTCCATGTTAACAGAAACTCTATAAGCATCATTTTTCCCAAGATATTTCTATTTTACTAAAATCCAATATGGCCGCCGGCAGCCATTTTGTTAGGAGACCGAAAATAGTACCGACGCTTTACATTCGTTAATACCTTTCAAACAAAAAAAAATTCATGAAATTCGGTCAAAATTTACTCGAGATATTGTCAAAATACACCACGTTCACTGTACTTCCGAGTAGCCAGATAAGAGCTCACTCCAAGAGACCTAGCTCACGCTCCGGAGAACATAATTTCATAAAAAAAATTTTCCCTGATTGGTACGGTCAATACCTATCTAATAAAGCTAAAACAGACGAAATATGTTCAAATGTGGCCGACCTACAAACAAAAACTGCTTGCCGCCCTGTGCCTGTTCCACACCAAGGGGTCTAACTCACAAGTCGGTCATCCGATTTCCATAAACTTTTTTTTTGTCGATGGGTATTGTAAATACCTTTTATTTGACGTATCAGTTACAAGTGTAACGTTTGAATGTCCGGAGATATCTTCGAAAAACCGTAAAGCACTTATTGGGCCACAGCTCGGGAGGGGTCGATCCAAAATCACTCATCTTCGAACTTAGCCTGTCTTTTGACATTACCAAACGGGAAAAAAAAGAATTTTCAAAATCGGATGCGTTTTACTCAAGTTATCGTGCAGACAGACGGACAGACGGACAGACGGACATTTTTTTTTTCGCGGATTTGGCATCTCTAGACAACCACAATAGGTTTCCCCTTACTCAGGGAGTCCAATTCGACGTGTTACAAACGTATGCGTAAACCCATAAGACCCCAGTACTTCGTACGGGTCTAAAAATAGGAAATGAGATAAAATTATCAGATTCTCTTAATCAAACTGAGTCCATAAGTGACTAAATAAAGTTAACAAAAAAAATGATGCGATCGAAAAATCCAACGAGAAAAAACAACCATTCCATCGAATCTCAGCAGGATATTATTTTTCATCCATAAAAAGCAATAAAAAAACCGAAAAACTTTTCAGATAGCAATCCATGTGTCCCGTTTATTCACATCATAACGATGACAACATCAAAATAACGTCACTTTCCTGGAAATTTATCCATACACCGAAACCGTATCCACACATTGTCCATTCCTTTTATTATTCACTATAATTGACCGCCCGCAGAATGTATAATGGCAGCAGAACAAAAATAAAATTGTTTTCGATATAAAAAAAGAACGAACACAAGACATAAGAACAACGAAGGCAGTCCGCAACCCCCATGCTTAGCATAAAAAAACCGCTAAAAGAAATGAGTTTTCGTTCAAATGCATAAACATTAAGCGACGAATCGTACGGAAATCTTTGCATTTCATGCAATAAAACAATGAAACCGAAAGAAAAGAGAACTGAACCGCACGTCAAAACAGTTTTTTTTTCTGAAAGGACAGAAGTAGAGACAAATTCCTAACGGAATCCGATAAGATTGCTATTGTACGCCAATGTTCGTTCATATCCCAGTGAAGCAAACGGTGGCGGTGATGTGTGTGGTACAGACTATAAAAACCCTTACGAAAATTGTCCGAGATAAAAGATAAATATGTTGAACTGTGTATGGTGTGTACACTGTTGTTGTTGTTATGTGTGCAGAGGGATTGCATATTAGAGGGTAACGGTTTGACGATCTAATTTTTTCTTCTTTCTTTTCTTTCCGTCGTCGCTTCGTTCTTCATCATACTACACGACTATGACTTAAGTTGATGTGTGGAATAATACTGTACAATGGGGGTGTTTATTAGTCGGGTATGGAGATGGTTACATATGATGGAAAAGAAAAATAAAAGTCCCGGAAGGGTCGAGAAAAACGAGAAAATCGCTTCGGACAATATGTATTTTGGGGATAATAGTCATTGTTAAATATGGACTTGCCAACAGAGTGATGGATTTGTTTATGGGGATAATATTGGGGGGTAATTGTTTTTTATATTGACATATTATGTCACTGCATATTTTTATGGTAATTTTTTTGTGGTTGTGGGGGGAGATGGTTGGATTAATGTGTTTGTTTTCGGATTTTTTTTTTTTTAGTATTTTTCTGTTCATACTGTCAATTTGAATAAATATTCGAGTTTGCGGTCAGATTTGGTGAAAGATGTCAAGAAAACTGGAAATATTTATTTGAATATCGGACTCGGTTCTTGGGAAGCAATCAGAGTCAAATTTATTTTGAGGGCTTTGGAAAACAGCCAACCAATTTCAAACGCATTTTCCACTGTTTTTTTTAAATGTCTCTAGAAAGGCTTGCGTAGCCAGTCGGAGATGATCGAAAACCGAAAACATGCACTTTTCTTTTGGAAACTTCTCGAGGTACACGAAACTAGCATGGCAGTGTGAGGTTTTAATAGAAAAGTATTTTCATGGTCTTTAAGGGCAAATATGGTCGTATGAGGGTTTGAAAGCATCTACCATTAAATATGAGCACTTAAGCACTTCAACTTCTCTTATTTCATCGTAGATGCTTCCCAAGCCTATTTGCCCTGAAAGAATATGAAAAAATCTGTCTAATGACAACCCACATGACCATGTAAGTTTCGTGTACTTCGCGAGATTTCCAAAAGAAAAGAGCTTTTCAATCACCTCCCACTAGTCTCACAAGCTTCGAAGAATTTTTTTGAAAGTTGTTTTAGCTTCTAGGGTCGAATACCTTCCCATGCACATACAAAACATTCCAACAGAAAATGCTTCCGAAAACGGTAAGATCTTTTCAAAAGAATCCCTCTTACGACGAGGGGACGTCTATAAAGTACTAACGAGATCATAAATTCGAATCTTTTCCTTTAGAAAAATTTCCTTTAGAGACCATCGAGACGTAAAGGGTCGGTGATTGTATAAGTACAACTACCTCTACTTTGACAGTACAACAAAAGAAAAATTTGATTTAGGCCTCTTTCACGTCGCTATGCGTGCGAGCAGTTATAGCGACGCGAAAGAGACCTAAATCAAATTTTTCTTTTGTTGTAATGTCAAACTTGACAGAGAAACAAATGCAAAAATTTGGATTAGGTCTCCTTTGCGTCGCTATGTGTAGCTACACTATGGATAATTGGATATAGTGGACGTTTCAAACCAACAATCTACTTGGGCAAAAAAAATTCGAATCTTTTTTTTTGACAAAATTCTGTGAGACAAGGAGTTGGCACTAGAAGAACTATCCACAATCAAAATCTTCGCCGTAATGTTAATGAAAATATGGAAAATCGATTTTTTTTCGTATTTTTCCGCTACAAACAAATGTGGACATCACAATACCTGGTGGAAAATTTCTAAGAAATTAGCCATACAGAAGAAGCCAAATTGAAAACACCTAAGCAAATGTTGAATTTTTAATGAAAAAATGGTATCAGACAAAAATAACACATCTCCGATGCGAGAGGATTTATTGAACTATTTCGAGGTGACACATCCACTACAATGAGTTTTCGTTTTTTTTCGCTTTGCTATGTCGTATCAAACAGGTCGAAATATTTTGAAAAAAAAAACGAAAAAAAAAATTAAATTTGAACAGATGTACGCTTCCATACCACAAGCACAACAGCCTTGGTGCTTGTGATTATTAAAATTTGAAAGAGAGAGAAAAAAAATTACAATTTTCAACGTTCACGTTCTCAATTGAATGTAGGTTAGTCTAGGTTAGTTCGAACTATATGTACGGAGAAACAGTCACCGCTTAATCCAAGTCGTGACCCAGCTAGAAACGTACACTCATCTGGTATCGACAACGATGACAAAAATCTGCGATGAGCTCTGGCTACCGTTCTCTTATAACGTAGCAAAAGATCATATAACAAGTGAAGTAATAGATGTCGAATCGAAAGCGATGTGATATTTTAAACAAAAGATGTAATAGATTCAAATAGAAGAAAAGTGAATTGCATTGGCTTATTAAGAGTCAATCATATCAGATCAAATTAAGTAAATTTTGAAGACCTCGTTGAGACGATACACATTGTTTCCTGTTCCAGTTTCGTTCAACCGTTTAAACTCTTAATATAGACTGCGAAAATTCACCCCTAAATCCTAATTCAATACAACGCCACGCAGACCATGAGAAATATAATAATCCAGCGTTTACAGTTCTACACCTCAACGTTTCCCATATATTGTCGTTACAATGTGAGAACATAAAACGACTAAATCTGGTATTACACTCATCGGAAACATTGGCGAATTTCAGTCCGCGTTTATCTATACCTTCATTCATATACATAACAACTCGTTCAAATCATTTCCTGATGCACTTACGGCACACACACACAAAATTTTATTATTATATCTCACCGAACCGAGAGATTTTTCGCCCGTGTGTATAGCCGATTCGGTTGCATATAAATGAAAAAGTGTACATCATACGTAAGGGTTATCACCCCCATCAATTTGTAAAATTTGTCAAAGCGAAACAATGATATCAAACCGATGTTTTTCTGTTGACATGTCAAAAAGTATCATCGTGTCCAGCATTGTTGGAATGGTTTTTTTTCTCCTCTCTGCGTTGTTTTGTTTCGTGATTTGCATGCAGTGGTTTTTTGCGTATGGTATAGGATGGGACGACGGGAAGTTGTTCCAGGGAAAAGTTGAAATTGAATTATTTCTGTAACTGAGCGACCTCACTCGAAAATCTATATGTTAACGCAGGACATGTCGTAAATTAGTGAATTATAAGAAAAATGGAATTTCATTGATTTGACTTCAACGGTGTGTAAGACGACGATTTTTCTTCTGAAGCATCAACAAGCTTCTGTTACAATGTTTTGACTGAAAACGATGAATCGATGAAACTTCATTTTTCCTATAATTCGCTAATTCACGACATATCCACGACGACTTCTGCATTTACATAGCAATACTCTAGTAGATAGTGCTAGCTAACGAAGCAATAGGTGTTAGGACCAAGGCCGACTTTTGAGAAAGTTTTTGTGAACAAAGAAGAAGTCGAGAAATTCAGGAAAATTCAGAAATTTTCCAATAATTATTTCAAGAAAATTCAAGAAACTAATCTGTAAAAAATCTGGCCCCTGTCAGGACGGATAAAACGTTTTTCCGATCGAAAAGAGTTGAATTTCCAAACTATTTACTCGACCCACCCTGTGCGGTTTTTGATCCTGAAAACTAAATTTTAACAAAACATTACTTAGCCTCCCAGGACAATAGTTAATTCGAGACGAGAGAGAAAAGAATTTTGTTAACGGTTGATCGACGTCACTAGAGGGGGTTGCATTGAAGAAAACAATTGCAAAAATCCTTCCAACAATTTTTTTCATTTTTTTTGTGTTTCAGATGGACTTTGGAGAAAAAAAAGGGTTAATGAATATAACTGCTGGCTGTAGTTTATTTCAATGGGTGCTTTTTAATTGCATTACATTTATTCAGAAGCAGAGGCAAATAAAAACGAGAAAATTTAAATATAACTCGGACATCTGCATATCACATTCAGATTTCGAAAAAAAAATCTTTTCATTTTTGACAACTCTGCATGTGGGTACTCCTTTGTTTATAAATAAAATGATATTTCAATCGCGACGAACGGAACGGCGAACCATTGCCGGTTTTATATGTGGTTTTCTGTCAGGTTGAAAGTAAACCTAGAGGGTCATTCCACGAAATTGATCAGCAAGTCTACAGAAATCTTTAGCGCTACACCAAACGAAATACGGCGCTGCACTAAAATCCATTCGAAACTTGGTTTCTGCAGTCTTTGTGTAGCGCTAATGTTTGCATTACCATTGGTGTTCACACCACAATTTCGCTTCATACTTTGTAAGGGAACAGACCGAAAGGATAATTTTAGAATGTACCGTTTCTAACAGTTGTTGAATGATATCAACGCACCTTTTACCGAGTTTCCTCCGGTGAGAACGATTCGCTCACAGAATCAATTTCGGTGCGATTGGTTTCAACAATTGAAAGAACCAAAGTCTGAGTAGCGAACCGGTTCTTTTCAATAATTTTTCGTGTCAGCTTGGCATGTGCTCATTATTTCGAAATATGAAAATCTCTATTCAGAGATACAACCCTCACACATTATGTCCAACGTAGAAAAAACAAACTCTCACTTTCCGATAGTTTTTTTTTACGTCGTTTGTGCCTGCATCGTCACAACAATGTAACATTAAACTGCTGCACACACACAATATTCTCACCTTTAATCCTTTTGCCAATATTTAAAAGCCCTCATCACTTGCTCAACATGTCACAATGTGACGGTGTGTTAGAAAACGGGGTGAATTTCATGAATTACTTATTGTGTGTAATTGATATGTCAGCGCGTACACATTTTGTCCGAATGGTCGTTTCATACTAGACAAATGCATCACCTTTTCACCTTAGGTTGTTTTTTTCATGTTCAAATGGATATGCACGCAGTGGACACATAACATGTACATTATCATACGTGTGGACATTACAAACGAGGTGTTATGACCCCGGTTGTGATGCTTTTTACTCACATGTAATGATCGTAATGTGTATGTGACACATTTCCACTGTAAAGTGTTCTCGGTTCGCAGTCAAAAATCGATGGCTTACGTACGTATACGTAACATCTAACTAACGTCCGTGCATAGCAAACATGATAAATGTCCAAACATTTATTTTCCCATATCATCATCATCATACAGGTAGGCTTGTATATAACAAACACGGCTAACCCCATCGGTCAAACATTGAATGACTTGTAACCGTGTAGCATAACACACGGACAGAATGTTTCTTTCAGTTTTGCCTTTTATAATTCATGCCGTTTGAAAGAAGCAAAAAAAAACTAAATAAAAGAAAATTGTACAATGAGAGAGTGAGCAGAGAGTCGTCTGCTGGACATATAGACATCAAAACAAACAACAGAGCAAACAGGATACTCTAGCAATGGAATTTCAAAGTAGCTGGTGTGCTATTTCTGAATTGAAACAGTTTTCCGTTTAATGAGGTTCAATGGATTCGTTCTTTTTGTTTGTTTGTTTGTCGCTTTGTTTTTCCCCAGTTTTTTTAAAGGGCTATTCAAAGTGAACGGGAAACGATTTCGTTTTTAAATTTATTTTTGTTGGAGATGTAGAATGTAGACTTACCGCTGTTTATTGTATTTGATTCGGCATCGGTTACGTCGGTTCGTGATCGCTTCAGTGGCTGACCGCTAGATATTGAGCTGGCTTCTTCGTGACTAGAACTTAGTTCCAGTCGTTCCTGTTTGATTTGAAGATTTCGTCGATTTTCCTCATCTAAACTACTGCCTAACGGACTAGCACTGGATGGTCGTTTGGTTGAGCTATCCTCTTCTGTAAAAAGTGAAATGGGAAAAGCTTATGAAACATGTCGCGAATGTGAAGGCCGTTGAGCAATGAACATTTAAATAAGATTCGGACACTTTAATGGGAACTGAAATGATTCTCTGACACCTTAACAAACATTTCGGGCTTATTAAGCGACCTGCAACGATCTACTACTTCGAATCATTAACCGACCAAAAATCGCAATTTCACTTGCTTCGCTCCTGTTAGAGTCACTTAATTTAGTTCGTTCTAATAAAGGCAACTCTGCATCAATGAATTAGAGACTTCACTCGCTTCGCTCGAAAGAAACTTCGCTCTTTTAACGTTCGATTTTCGATTATTAACCACGACTAACCGAAATGTTCGCATTAAAATGTCTGAATAAACTAAAAAAAATTTTTTTTTTTAAACTTGACTCACCATCAGCTAATCGTTTTGGTGTACTGGAAGCGCCATCGCCAATTAACAGCTCTGACGGACTTGTTGGTAGTGGTGAATGAACCCTTGACCCCGAAGGCTTTCTAGCTGATATTGGAGCTGATATCGACGGTCGTCGGTTCACTAGTCCCAATGGCCGACCATCATCTGGATCTCGTTCACTTGAACCAGCTGAATGATAAGGAAAAGAAAACGTTAGAAAACTAAATGAAGTAAAAGTGATGCAACGGTATGAATGGTTGATGCATCACACACATATACGCTGAATAGACGGTTACCTTGTGAAAAACATTGTCCATAATTTTCTTTGTTGCACTGTAACACTTTGTGTTGTATAAATTTTACGATATCCGATAATGCAAATGTTTTTTGACATGACCCGCATGTTAGTATATCCTGTGTCACTTCTGGTTGTTCGGTTGTATCAGAATCTGCTGTAAACAAACAAAAATTTATTTTTACTTTTGTGGAATGAATAATTTTGTAAAAAAAAATTAAATTCTTGGACGGACAGAGAAAGAGAGGGAGACGTGCTACAGAAGGACTCTCGAATTTTATCCTCAAATATTTTCCAACCGACGAACAAAACAAAACCTCCATCTCCAGACGAATCAAATATCTTTACTGGATTTCTCTGTGCGCCCTTCCCAACAAGTACGTAGTTTAACTGGGAACAGAACGGAAACCGAAACGAAACTGTGTGTAACTACGTCGTCTATTTTCATCTCAATATCTTTTCCCGTCTCCATTCAGAAACATTCTACAACTACCGTTTGGCCGTTAGTGTCACGAACGGAAGGGTGTTTCTCATGCCTTCAAGGGGCAATAAAATATCCATGTGAAACATTTGGACTTTATTTGCTGAAGGCATTAAAGTGACTATTCGGTTAAATAAATCGTCTCGATCACGTGGTACACACAGGCGGGATGGGAATTCCGACTAATATTTTGTACAATTTTAGATTGTTTCTGCTCCAATTCCCATTGTTTTTATGGTTTTGATGGTAAAAATAATTGATTTCGGGGGTGGAATGGAGTAAGAGATAGGAATTTATGTTGTGCAAAGGTGGGATGCGAGTTAACTGGCAGTTGATGCAATAAAATTGATTCATCTGATTTGATTAGAGAAATATTAAGGGACGGTCAGTGGAGGATGCATGAGTAGTGTAAATCCCTGCTCGTAAATCTCTGCTATAAAATCCCATAAGAACTGTCAAGTTACGATCGCTACGAGAAGTTACACCCAGGGCGCCGATTCTCGTGAATTTAAGAATTCGTAACTTCACAGTTGTCACCTTAAAAGTTACGAATCGTATGAACCACTCTTAGCTTTAAGGTGACGTCTGTCAAGTTACGAATTCTTAAATTCACGAGAATCGTCGCCCTGTGTGTAAATTCTCGTAGCGATCGTAACTTTTTCGTAACTTGACAGTTCTTATTGGATTTTAATCACGCAACTGCCAAGTTACGAATATTTATCGTTACGAACGCATGAGAATCGAGGCCCTGGGCGACGATTCTCGTAACTCCAAATATTCGTAACTTGACAGTTACGTGTATAAAATCCCATAACAACTGCCAAGTTACGAACGGCATAACCGTGGATTTACATAGCAACGTAAAAGTGACAGATGCAATGTTTTTTAAATACTGCAACCCGAAATTTCATTCATAAAATTAAAATTATGAATGAAATTTCGAGTTGCCGTATGAGAAAATTTTTGCTTCTGTCACTTTTACGTTGCTATGTAAATCCACAGTAAGAATCTACGCTCTGTACTTGTGTCTATAAAAAATTGGCGCACAATTTGAAAACATTTTAGCCCAGGAAATCTGATTGATTGCTTGTCGTAGCAAGCATTTTACAGGGAAATAATGCTTAGTTTCCTCTTACCCAAAAAGTACTCCGTGTGAGAGACAAAATTGAATTTTTTCATTTTTTCTTTGTTTATTTGACAGTTTGCTCTCTCACGGCGCTCTAACGGCTCTCTCACGGCGTACTTTTTTTAAGTGGAATGGGCACTTAAGAGGGACGACGTGATAACGTGAACATCGATTATTTCGATTGAACAAAAATTCATCCGACGTAATACCGTAAGCGTTACAAAAGACTACAATTTCGTTAATGGACTACACACTATTCAATTGATTTGTAACTGAAATTTTAAATTATCGCAGGACTCGTCACAAAAAAAATGGTTTTCTTTCTCTGCTCTGGAAAAAACGCCATAAGCGCTACACATCACGGTTAATACCCACACTTATATGTTCACCCAGAGAGACCGCTTGATGAGAATCATTTGTCCATATTTTATTGTTATATGGTGATAATATCGAACAACCAACACCCCCGCCCACACACCGCACACATTAAATCAAACGGTACAATTCGAACTGAAAATGCTACGGATTAACACCCCCCAAAAATGTATGTCGTTATGTGTATGGATGCTTGGTCGTCGGATATATATTTATAATATTAAATGTAACGCTTTTTCACTGTTGAATGGCATGAGAGTAATTTTATATGTTTTGTAACTAGCGTATCGGTAATTAGTTTGAGTAGAGAAAAAAAATGAATTTTTACTTTATTGAATTAATGGAGTTCGATGTATTACATTTTGCGACATAAAAATATATCAAAGCGAAATAGCCGCTCATTTATTTTAAGTTCTTTTTTTGTTTAGTTGTTGTTGTCGTTGCTGTTGTAGCTGTTGAACATAATATTTTATTTCAAAGAGGTGAATATGAATGTGGATTTAAAGAAAGAGTTTAATTTATTATAAAACTCATATTACGTTTGCGACAAATCAAAGAGAGGTAAAATAGCATTTAATATCTGAGGAAGGTACGAGTGTGTATTATATGCATATATGCGACAAAACACTGTAATTACTTATGAAAAATAATTGCAAATCCCCTTCGATTCAATACCATTTTATATATACAATGCACAACCGACAGTCAGATTGTTACATGAACACACAGAGAGAAATGTTGGATCTTTCAAAAATCTGTTCAGTTATCTCGCTTCGCTCGTAAGGAAAAGTTGACTGGTGCTTAACAAATTTACTTTTATTGCCTTGCCCCAAACGAAGGCTGAGTCTTAGACATCTGTTCCCAACAACTACAACAAAGGTAAGCGATGAACCTAGACAAATTGATCATTTATTTATTCGGGAAGCTTCGAAAAGTTTTAAAAGAAAGCTAATATCTCACGGTAGAGACCTTCAATCAATTTAAACCTCCACATTCGTCTCTGTATTGTAATTGTGTATTAGTGTGTGCTCGTAAGCGATCGTTTTGTTATATTTAAAATAATTTTCAAACCTAAACTTAAAACATTATTATAATTGTTTGAAATTGTGAATAATTTTCTTTGAATATATCATGCATTAAAACATGGAATAAAAGTGAAGAAAAAAAAAACATTTTGTGTTTTTTTGCCGTGTGTGTACCGTATGGAACAGCCGAATGGAAATTATCAATCGTATATCGTGTATGTACTTGAACGAAAAAAAAAGAGAATTGGAATATGCTTCGACGATATGGTTTTGTTTTCGAAAATTGTTTTGACATTTCCATTGTTTTATGTAGTGTTTGAAGATGTTGTTTGACGTACCGACATGAGTTTCTTACCATAATGATTGCCATGTCGAAGGTCTTTGAAGGTCTTTGAAATGGGAATGGAACTAACTATTTTATCGTTTACCAATCTGTTCGAACATAGAGTTAGGTATGGTGAAAGAATTTGTACCTCGGGTACGGTTCAAAAATCTTTTATCGGCTTAAGGTGATTCACGAGTCTGGTGAGTCTTATTTTCTGACCACAGGAATGAATAACATTGTCTTGATACCTTACTAAATAATATTTGTCCTTAGCCACCTAATGAATCTGTTAAAGGTCTGTCATTTCTTTCATCCCGCAGTTCCTCGCCTAATCTTTTAGTTATCGCAACAAAATCTATTACTTCATTCGTACAATCTTGTTAATGAATATTAGATTACGACACCGTTTGGAACTTTTGCTAAGTAAGAGGTTTTCAACCCGAGCCGAAGGAATGGGCTTCTCATTAGTAAATAGTTAAATGTACAAATGGGACATGTCATATTATAGCGATTTATAAGAAAAATGAAATTCTCAGTTTCAAATAGATGGCCGATGTCAATAGAAGTTTTATTGTAGTTTAAAACAGAAATCATCGTCGACCTTTTGGAATCGAAGCTGAATGAATTAAATTTCATTTTTTTTATAATTCGCTTATAATGTCACATGTGTCATTTGTACATTTAACTATTCACTTAAAGTAGAAGCACTGTACGGCTGCTCCGTTGATGGAACTATTCTCCATAGATTTAAAGAAAATCTTCTACTTCACCAGATTTTAACCACATTCAATCAAATCTTTTACTTCACTAGATTTAACAAAATTCAATTTTCTAAAGAAAACAAACTGTTCATACATCTACTAATCCATGTAGCATATTACTAAATCTACAAAATCTATTACTTCATTCGGATAATCTTGTTAAAATGAATATTACGACATCGTTTGGAAGTTTTGCCAAATGTGAGGTTTTTAACCCGAACCGAAGGCATGGGCTCCATTCACACAAGACACTCACCGAAAATGAGTTTCAACGCTTATGTCAATCAAGTAATGACTCATTTTCCGGGAGTGCGGTTAGTGCAGCACCACCTAAAACTTTTCATTACACGTTTACATTAGCGAAAAAAATCGTTTTTGCAGGGCTTCGCAAGTCCAATAAACTACGCCCTTGTAAGGGGTTTG
Source organism: Bradysia coprophila (assembly GCF_014529535.1). Taxonomy (NCBI): domain Eukaryota; kingdom Metazoa; phylum Arthropoda; class Insecta; order Diptera; family Sciaridae; genus Bradysia; species Bradysia coprophila. The sequence continues at coordinate 2,993,659 of NW_023503493.1, read as the reverse complement.
ACTAGCCAGTTTGCATCCCTCGTCTACGGCTCGAGCTACAAACGACACACTAGTGAAAATAAAACTCTTCAAGCCAGTACTATTACTGTAGGTATATGGTAGCCGACCAATCACTATTGTCGGAACTTTGAGTAGCTCTACCAGTTGTAGGTGTTAGTCACAAGTTCCCCAACGTGTTTGAAACATGTTATCGATTGATTTAACCTTTCCACTGAGGCGTCCAAAATAACCCGTAAAAAACACACACTCGTCGCCGATGGCCTTCGTTACATTTCCAGGCGACTCATATGTTCATTTCACCATGAAAAGGACATCGAAGTTTGTTCAATCAAACAAAGAAATGGCAGGCAGGAAAAAAAGAGATTTTCCTTTTATTTGTGTAATATCAATCGAAGCATATAAACATACATCGAACAACAGAGCAAAACACATGTACTTTCTGTGGCATTGTCGACCAAAAATTAATTCCCTTATCTCTAATCCGTAGATTTGATTATTTATTTATACAATCGATGGAGTGTGGAGTGTGTGTGTGGAGTGAGAGTGTCGGTTGGTTCATAATAAAATATATTTCTGCGGAAAATGTTTCCCCGGTTTTATGATGGTTCGACAAAGTTTTCCTCTGTGTTGTTTGTGTGGCATATTTATTATATGGGTTTTTGGTGGCACTATCGCTGGTAATTTGGTAATTTGATAAGTGGACTGCTTTGGGGAATTTAATATACCATAAAGGTTATAGTGTCAACTTTATCAGCTTTTTTTTCGTTGTTATGCCTCGACAACAATTGTCATAAGGATTAACATTTGGAAATTAGTTTTTTTGTTTCGGTTACAAACAGCTATGGTTAGATTTGATGTTTTCCATATTAAACGCCTTCTCGCTATACGAATTCATTCCGTTAACGGCATATGGAAACCCTCGATACTCACATTCCATTCATCAATGCACATCGAAATGCAAAGACTTTTCGTTCGCTTAAAATCCTTGACCACATTTAGTTCGATTGAGGGGGTGAATTTAGAACGAAAAACTGCCAGAAATTGACTCCTACTATAAGAACACACCGTTAATGGTTCCAACAACAAAGGAATTCAGTTCGGTATGTGTATTTTGGTTGTCCTTTATTAAGGGTAAATATTGGTGCGTCCCTTTGCACATACACGACTATTGTATTGTAGTTGGATCGGTCGTTTTGTGTCCATATCAATTTTTGAAACACATTTAATAATTCGGGCGTAGTCATTGGTGTATTGAGTCCGCACATAATGCATGCTTCATGCATCTGCTTTCATTTGTTCGGGTTTTGTGTGTACAATGGGAGAGAAGGGAAAGTTTGCTGCAGGAATATTCATCGATGGAAGAAATTTTCTGATTTCGCTGCAAAACATCAATTGTTTCGCTTGAATGGTTAAATGCAGAAGTTAAATCTGGTGAAGTAAAAGATCTATCGAAAATACTTCTATCAACAGATAGGATAAAGCGTGCAGTACTTCTTCTTTAAGTGACTAGTTAAATGTACAAGTGGGACATGTCACATTATAGCGATTTATAAGACAAATGAAATTCTCAGTTTCAAATACATTGACGATGTCAATAGAAGTTTTATGATTGTTCAAAACAGAAATCATCGTCGGAATATTCAAACCGGAACTAAATCAATTAAATTTCATTTTTCTTATAATACGCTATAATGCCACATGTCCAATTCGTACATTTAACTATTTACTGAAAGTGGAAGTACTGTACGGTTTATCCTTACAGTTGATGGAACTATTCTCAATAGATTGAAAGAAAATCTTCTACTTCACTAGATTTAACAACATTAAATGCTAAAGAAAATTACGAAACTGTTCATACATCTACTCATCAATGTAGCATATTACTAACTCATCTACCACATCGTCCAGCCAGACGTTTCTATCCATAAGCCATTTCAATTTCTAATTGAATTGTTGACATCATTTCGATTCATTACCGCACACAGACAAAGTCCTTTTCCACCCTTCATTTCAACAACAACAAACAACGGAAAAAAGAGAGACTGCAAAGATAATCCTAACACCGCGTTACCAACGTGAGATTATAAACCATTTCGCATAAAGTATTTAAAATTCAATCTGCTTGAGCAGAAATAATCTTTCTGTTCAACCGGATTTTATTCGGAATTTATTTGAATAATGTGAGACAAGGTACCCACATTTATACACACACCGAATGGCAATGGCCAACCGCTTACTAATTAAGTTAATTAAAAAGTTCAACGAAAAAAAAAGACAAAAACAAATTTGTATGACACAAGACTCATACAGAAAAAAGCATCAAATTTTTGGGGGGAAAGCAACGATGGTTATAACACAATGTAGACAATACATTACATTGTCTGCAACATCATAAAACAAACCGTAAATACAACAAGATATCTAAACGGTAATACAGGTGAAAAAGTAATCTTTTTCTCTCTCTCCACTGCTGTGTAACATGGACACTACACCATATCATAAGTCACCATATCTACCACATATACCTCTGCATAATCCACGTCTCGCCTCATACGGAATGTGAAAATAAAAAAAAAAACACGAAAGAAATTCAATAAATGCATGGGCGTTTCCATCCCCTTAACCATGCGCATCTGGATGACCAATGGTCAAACATATAAGGCGTGTACCGGTGACCACTTTCCTATACGAATGTCCTGTAAACCACCTCCCTTTTGGTCCTGTTTCGGAATGCTTTGAACGGTTGTTGTATATAGAAGTGACCAATGTCTGTGCGGTGTGTGTATAGTATATGCAATCCACACGAAAGGTGTTTGGGTTTTTTTTCTTTCTGTGGATCGTCTTCGCTTTTAAAACAAAAGTAGAACGGAGAGATGTACACACCACAACGTGCATAAAAAAAACACACAGTTTTGTGACTGTAGAAACGGTGGGGTAGGTGTGTATAATGCTGATGTGTAGGACTCTTGTAATTCGGTTCGGGAAAAGTTTTTTTTTTCTTTTTTGGTGGAACGGGTGGAATGAGATACTTTTGCGATGAGGTTTTAAGGTACAGATAGAAAAGTTGTGAACTTTTCCGTTCGAGTAAAATAAAAGTCGATGAAAGTAACTTTAAGGTGAGCGCCGGTTTTTTTAAAAGATTTAATTGAATTTAGTGGCGACATGAAAAAAAAGTTGAAAAAGATTGTTTCTCTCCCAAAGAATATGCTGAAACAGGGGTTATTCGGAAGAATTTTCGGAGTTTTCAGAAATTTTCGGAATTTTCAGTACTTTTCGGAGTTTTTACAACTTTTCGGAGTTTTTACAACTTTTTAGGAGTTTTCAATACTTTTCGGAATTTTCAGTACTTTTCGGAGTTTTTACAACTTTTCGGAGTTTTTACAACTTTTCAGAGTTTTTACAACTTTTTAGAAGTTTTCAGAACTTTTTAGAAGTTTTCAGAACTTTTCGGAGTTTTTACAACTTTTCGGAGTTTTCATAATTTTTCGGAGTTTTCAGAACTTTTCGCAATTGTTCAGAATTAAAATTCCCTAAAAATAAGCCCTGCGCTGAGATTAAATTCACACTGCCGTTGTGTCTGGTATAAAAACCATCGTCGCATACACATACGATAATAGACCGTGTCTATCCAACTAACAGCGACAAAGAATAATAGAAAAATTTTCATCCCCTACAGCCAATTTCCTACCCATATTATTGACACATCCTAATCAAATTTATTAGTGGTCATGAATTTCATGTTTGTCAAACAGACTATGAACATGTGAAAGCCACACCATACATTATATCCACACACATTTCAAATTTATTTATGATTCTCATATTGGGTTTTATTTGGCTGTTGTTGTTGTCATATTCTCGAGTTTTTTTTCGATAAAATAACCAATTCCTCCTACTCTTAGAGGATAGCAACACACACACGACACACAAAAAAGTACACGAGATGTTCCCAAGTAATTTTCATGTTGGGTGATTTTTTTTTGCTGTGTGTTTTTTGCCTCTCGCCGTCCGTATATCGTTCAATATCACGAGAAATTGGTTGATTCGGATGTTCGTTTGTCCATTGATTTTGATGATATTGTTTTTTTCCCTCTGCGACCTATATTATAGACTTGAACTTCGCCGTACAGATATAGTTGTACCTCCACATAGATAGAGAGCCGCGACGAAAAGATCTTGGGAAAACCGCACACACATAATGTTATACACGGAAAAAATTGTGTACATTTATTGTCTTGTAATACCGCAAGAACGTAGCGGCGAGGGATTGGTTGAAGAAGAAGAAGAGCAAGGAGAGAGAGGACATCCATCGACATATAGATGTACAATTTTTGATAACAGAAATGTATAGAAACATTGATATTTTGTCGGTACGGCTTTGGCAATTTAGAACCAATTTTCTTTGGTAATAGAATCGGCATTTTCTGATTTTACCATATTTATAAGCGTATATCATAAAACTGGAAGATAGGAATCAGTGATGTGTGGGTGGGGTGGTGATGGTTATAAGGGAAAAATTGTTGATTTTTCATTTTTTTGTTGTTGTTGTTGTGGTGTATGTCTCCGATTCATTTTATTGTAATTTTTATGTGGCATAATGGAGAAACGACCGAAAATTTAGTGTGGATTGATGGATATAAGTGACGGAACACGAGCGGGGGGTTCAAAGTTGAGCGCTCGGTTTAATGAAGGGTAATTGAGGGAAAAGTTATGTTTTCATTTCATTTGGTATGCTTGCCGCGTCGTATGGGACTTTTGGTTCAGTCGTCGGTGTCATATGATTAGTTCACATTTTTTGAGGAAATTTTTTTGACGAATTTTTAAAGAGAAATTTTTGTACGAATTAGACATAATTTGGAAATTGGACAAGAATTTAAAACAAGGTAGACGCTAGTAGAGGCTCGAAAGCTTAAAAGCCTCTTATTCCCTTAGCACAGCACGGTGCAACATTGGTCAAATTATTATTCGACTAGAATCTACCCGAAGCTTGATTTATTACGCGCGTTTTGTTTGAAAGATTCGTACAACGCGAAGTTAGAAGTTATATAACCAATCAGACATTGAGCTTACAAAGCCTAGAGTAGCCCTACAAGGATCACATAATGATAGACTCAATCATTAGTCATGTGTTTCATAAAGAATTTTATTCTTTTTCTCCCAAGCAGGACCCAATATTCAGAATTAGTTAACTAAGTTTCACTAAAAAATTCACCAAATTTGAAGAAATTATAGTGTTTGGTAAATTTGGTAAAAATTTGTGAAATTTGGTGAATTTTTGAGTGAAATTTGGGGAACTTTAGTAAAAACTTTAGTTAAATTTGGTGACGTTTGATTGAATTTTAGTGAAATTTGAGATGAAATTTGTAAAAGTTTAGTTGAATTTGTAGCGAAATTTGGTGAAGTTTGATGAATGTTGATGAAATCTAGTGAGTTTTTGTGTGAAATTTGATGAAATTCAATAATTTGTGGAAGTTTAGTTAAAGTTGTAGTGAAATTTGGTGAAGTTTAGTGAAAATTATATTGAAACTTGGTCAATTTTGATGAAATTTGGGGTAATTCTTAGTGAAATTTGGTGAAATCTAGTTAAATTGTGTTAAGTTTGATGAAATTTAATATAATTTGTGGAAGTTTGATGAGTTTTAGTGAAATTTACTGAAAGTTTTATGGAAATTTGGTGAATTTTCGATGAAATTAGGAGAATTTTAGTGAAATTTGGTAAAAATTAGTAAAAATTTTATTGAAATTAAGTGAAGTTTGAGGAAATTTACTGAATTTTTGAGTGACATTTGATGACATTCAATATAATTGGTGAAATTTAGTTAAATTTCGTGAAAGTTTTAGTGAAATTTTGGTGAAGTTTAGTGAAAATTGGTGAAATTCTCAATATTATCCCCCCGCTGGTAAAATTAAGACCGAAGATTAGCACCTATAGACTCATCGGAAAAATTCGCTCAATGTGCTAAACGTATACACACAATACATTGTAACTGTTAGCAGTGCATTTAATACCTCAACAACACTGTTGTTCCGTTTTAGACTATATTAAGTTAAAACACAAAAAATTATTCATAGATAAAATTTGAAAACGTTTACCTCGCTCCACATTTTATTTGTTTAATAATATAAATTCTGTTTAACGTGTAGGAACGAACGAAAAAAAAAAAAGTAAAACTTCAGAGGTTTTTTTTGGGCGAATATTTTTTTTATGACCGCGTCGCCTGTTGATAAGAAAAACACTTTTTGTGTCCGCCTACGCAATAAAACATGTTGTCAAATATTTGTCATTTAAAAAGGTATGTGTTTTGTATGTTGATACTGATAATGATATGCGATAATGTACGGGAACAAAAATTGTTTCATTCATATATATATATATATATGAGCACCATACCAGTACTGTGCGGTATATCTAAATGATATTCATACACCACAGCTCACTCACTCTCTCCGCGTTATACTACTTTAGTACCTTATGAATTTAAGCTGTAAGCAAAGTTAGATTATTATTATAATTAAAATGACTCTATAAATGGCAGTTTTTTTCGGTATTGTGTGTGGACGTCGTATGTACATATGTACAGTCATAGAAAAGAGACTGGAAAAGCTATATTTGAATTATGATTAAAAGGTGGTTGAGCTATTTTAAATATTTATTTATAAATTCTTTTTTTTCGAAATAAGCATTCGTTGTTGTGTGTACGGACGGATGATGATGAAATCATATTGCTTTTTCATCCGAAAATGGTTTTAAATGTTATACACACAGCTCAGATCTCTCATCATCACAGGGCTTATTTTGAAGAGTTTTAATTCGGATAAATTCTTAAAGTCCGAATCATTCCGAAAAAATCTGAAAAGTCCGAATCATTCCGAAAAAATCTGAAAAGTCCGAATCATTCCGAAAAAATTCTAAAATGTACGAATCAATCCGAAAAAATTCTGAAAAGTCCTAATCATTCTGAAAAGTCCGAAATATTTCGAAAAAATCTGAAAAGTCCGAACCATTCCGAAAAAATCTGAAAAATGTCAGAATTTTTGCTGATTTTTTTCAGAATTTTTTCGGAATTACAATTCCATAAAACAAGCCCTGCATCCTCACAATCATCATACCTTCATCATATAAAACTTACACCAAACAATCGCGTCAAGTGAGTTAAAATTTATTAGTTTAATTGTTTTTCGCTTTACGTAAAATGATGAATAATGAATTAAGTCATAAATTTACGACCATTTCATTATTATAAATAATATAAAGTTGTTGAGACACTCGACAGAGATATTTCTATTTAATTTTTTTTTTGTGCTACGCTCTGTGGTGTACACTTTTCTTCATAGCCTTTGTTTTTGTCCCACAATGTTTGTCCAGTTTATTGTCACGGTGTGTGTGTACTTAATTGCTGCTGATAACAGCAACGAGTCATGTCGGTTTAATATTTTAACAAATTGTTTGCACATGGATGTGCTCGATTCACGGTATTTTGTGTCCGCAAATAGACGTAAAGTGTCAGCCGTAATGCGTGATAGACAGTCAATATTGGATGGAAAAGACAATTTTAATTTTGAAAGGGAAATGAGATTATGAATGCTCAGGTAAGCATTCCCTAAGACGACGGTGCGTCAAAAAAATATGGAAAAATGAGAGAGAGAGAGAGAGAAATCAGATGCTAATTTGTGATCTTTGCTTTTTCATAGAAAGTTGACGCCATCTACAGCGCATCTGAAGCTTCAGCAGTATTACCTTGAGTGTTTCAAAATCGTAATACACTACATAGCCTAAGGGTCATTCAGAAATTACGTGTGGCTTTTTCAGTGCTATCATCAAAATCTCGAGACAGCTCAGAAAAATCGTTACGTAATTTATGAATGTTCAAAGATCGGGAAATGTACTAGATTACCTGCAGGGGCTCCGACAAAAATGATTCGAAAGTATTTGTATGTAATAGCTGTCAAAGTACTGCAAGGCTAATCTAGTACATTTCCTAAACCTGGACAGATTTTGACAAATTGATTCAAGGCGTGCCACAATCTTTTAGCCATCTGTTATCGGACAATTGTGGCAATAATAGGCGATGAGATCTCGTGTTTTATCTTGTATCAAAATCAATGTGCTAATAATAAAGAAGTAAAAGATCTAGAACTGAACATTGAAAATAGTTTTAAACAACGGAAGTACTAGATTTGCGGACTATATTGTGATGCGTTACGAAATGTAATGCGTAAATCTCAAGTTTTTTGAAGTCACTTTTCCATCGGTTAATCGATGGAGCTGATAAGTGACATTAGTGCTGAAGTGAAAGCTTCGTCATGTACTCCTCATGAACTAATCATTCATCGTTCCGAGAATCTTATCGACCATGATGCCACGTATAGCCCATGTACACATCGATTGGAATCATATTTTCATAAAAAAAGATATGAAAATTTGCTTCCATTTAGCCAACCCCTTTGACATTTCTGACAGAACCGATGATACATTTAATAAAACCGTTTGTCTTCACCCTTTTTTTTCCCCCGGCTGCTCATGTTACGGATGTCAAGGCTGTGTCTGATAGGCGAATTATGAATTCGACCTGAAATTGTGAATGTCCTGCCAATGTCAATCAATTCATTGCTGCCGATCCAGTGTGGGTGCATTTTGTTCGACGATTTATTTATGATATTGGAGACGAGTGAAGGTTTGTTTCTCTCTCTGGCGAATATTGTACGATAAATAAATAAACCCTCCGCACAAGCACTCTCTCTGTGAATATAATATTCGCAATCCACCACACTCATCGATTTGATAAGAACTTTACCAAACAGTCGGGTGGTTTTTTCTTTCCATATTCGCTTTGCCATTCAGATTCTATCATAACCGTATTGCCCGGGAAAAACAACTTAACTTGATGGGTTGGATATATATATAAGTTTCGGAGCGAAGAAAAAAAATATGATTTTTGTTGGAAGTGGATCTAATTTTCCATATCGATTGGTTTGTGTTTCAAATTATCTCAATCTTATTTCCATATTAATAGTCGCTGAGAAATCAGCAACAACAACAACAAACTAACAGCACAAACAACAACAATTTCTTGTACTAAATGTTGCCACTCATATAAAACTGACATCCATATTCCGTTTGATTTTTATTATGGCACAGCCCCGACTCCACACAGTGTATTAAAACATTACATTTCTACATCCCCCGATGTATAAAAATTAGATGAAAATTTCTGTGCTGTTGGTAGAAATTACGTCTGTATTTTATCTGCGATACTTAATCGTTTGGGGTTTTACGCGAACCAATTTTTCCGTTTTTTTTTCTTCTTCTGCCGTCGTCGTCGGAAAAATAGGTCGTCCAATTTGCAATTACTTTGTGCCAGTTGGTCATTAAAAAGGTGACATAAATATAGAACGTTTGCCGATTCGAATTCTGTTTAATATTTCTAATAAGAAACGGTAAAACGAATTGTTTATTGTTTACTGTTAAACAGAGAGAGGCATTAATAGTGTAGTGGTGCTAATTGGTTCAGTTGTTATGAAGAGTGATTGAATTCCGATAAAATTCGTTCGTTAACCGAACGTGGATTAATGGTATGCGGAAAATTAGTGAGTTTTCTGTCTCTTTGTAGCGCTTTTTTTGATCATGTTGATAGGGTGACGCATTAATTTGTACATTTTGATCAGAAGGTGGTAGTCAACGATCGAATAAACCATTAGAATGAGTAATGGTACACACAAAAACAACCTTAAATTTATTAGCGAGTTTAAGGTTCTATTTCATTGTACGACATGAGTCTCAGATTGTTAACTTTCGTTAACGTGCGATATCACTTCCACTACCATTCCCATTGTCATTTCCATTCCCACTATATGAGTCATTACGATCATCTGTTATCGACAACGACTACGAAAATAAGCAATGAACAAAACGTGTACTTAAACGAAAGAAGTAAAAGATTTTCCATCACATCCTGATGGATTTTTAGTTTGATCAACGGAAGTAGTAGATTTAGGAATCTTAATTTGTGACGACATGCTCAGTCGTTTATGGACGATTAAAACGGTCATATTTACTAGATTAATCAATGAGCAATGATTCAACATTCAACATTTACATTACATGAGCTTTTCCGAAAAACTTACTACTTTGCGGACTGAATGAACGAAATCCTGCATCTTCGCTGGTGGACAACATTGCGGTCAAATAATTCACAAAGAACATGTAAGCATTAACATTAAAATCCAACGTGCACATAGAAAGTGTGTCTTCAAATTTCTTAAAATCTCGCAATCTTAGCGATCAAATCGTCCAAAATGTCAGTCGCGCACGATACACACAAAAAAAACTGTTTTTCTATTCCTTCACACAAAACATCGAAAAAATTGACGACCGACACTCGTAACACTAAAAATCGCAATTCCGAAAATCTATGCGGCCTCAAAAAACTATCACTCTCTTTCTGTGTTGACCTCACCAATAACTGAACCAAACTGAAATGGTTTTTGTGTCTGGTATAAAAAGAAGTTGTTAGGGACGATGTGTGTAGAAACAACAACAAAAAAAATCATTTTTTTTTTTGGGTTCGAATGTGCAAAACAGAGCGAGAGAGGAAATGATTGAGAAAACAGCAAAAGAAAAAACGAAAATCAAAAATTAAAATTTTTTTCTGTACGATCATCGTGATGATGTGAATCCAGTGGGGTGACACCGTCCCTTACCAATTTTCGTATATCATGATTACATATATTGAACCACTCTCTCTCACTCTCTGTGATTTTTATAGTTATGCAGTTTGAGTATCATATTGAACATTACATTTTTTCTATGGGGTGCAGGTCAGGTAAAAGAAACGTATATGAGCCGGGAGATGAAGAAGAAAAAAACAAGATTTCAGGTAGGTAATAGTTGGAAAAAGATAATTTTTTTTATTCAAATTTTATCAGCCAAAATGAATAAAGAATATTTTGATGAAATAGAATTGAATAAAAAAACGTCTCAGCTCAGGGGATCATTTTTTAACCATCGCATTCAGACCGGGGTCCCTTTTTATTCATAAATTCTCTTAAGCAATATGTGATTACATTTTAAATAATTTTCGTGTTTTTTTCCCATTTGTTTTTTAAGGGTAACCCTAAGTTTCATTCGCAGACCCCAGAGGAATAGGTTTTTTTGAAAGCCTGGGAATGTTTGTCAGTAACGGCATTTTTTATGCTAATTTTTTTCGATGTTCTCCTCATATATCAAATCCACATTGTACCTCTCCCGGCTTATTGTGCGCATACCTTTCAGTTTTATTAATTTTCTTAAATTTATTTAGATTTTTTTTTCCCGGTCTATTCGGTTTTGCCATTGCGCAACGGTTACGAGATTATTTTTTATCTTCTCACACAACTCATGTTTTATAAGGAGACCGAGAACAAAAAGTTTCGTTCTTTTTTCGGCAATGTCCCTTTACCAAGAAAAAAAAAACATTTTTATGGAAGGCTGTGTGGAAAAACATTTGCATTTTTTTCCCGTTCACCGAAAAAAGACCCATCATTCAACATTCACTTCAAGCGCATAATTTTATTGAAGAGTTTTTGTGGCCAACAATTTCAATTTTTTTTTCTCTTGTCCTATCTCTCTCGACCATTCATATCTTACAACTTTGTTGCATGGCATAACTAAAAAAACGAAACGAGAAACGACTGTGCAATCCTACACATTGCATTATTGAATTACACATATTGCATCTTGAACAGAAATCTTTTCTTTCGATCTTTCTGACCATTTTATGATAAAGAGCACATTCGTACGTCAAAGATCAATCATATTTCTGTGGACCATTCACTTGAACAAACAGCAACATTTACAACAAAACGACATAACGAAATATGACAGGAATGCTATTTTCTGCCGGACAAAGTGAATTTAATTTCAGTTTTTCCATTCAACAATTGGACGAACACTCTACAGAAAGGAAAAAAAAAAGTAGAAAGAAAACACAGCCCGGGTATATGACACGTAGGTTTTTGTAGCAGGACATTTAATTTTTTCGTTTTATTCTGATGGTTTCACTGTTACGCTATTGACCGTCCACTCATCGATTATTGGATATTGTGTGATTGAACAATAGTTTGTTCCAAGTCTTTTAAATTGTTGGATGATGTGCTGTCAGGAGGAGGATTTAAATTGCGAAAGTTTGTGGAATAACAAAAATTAATGAGAATTTCGGTCAACATTTCGTTTCTTATGCTAAGTGTTGTTGGTGGCAGGATATTGCTGCACCGTCGATATCGTCAGGTACGATATTATCGTTTTGTGCACGATAATATCGCCAAGGAAACGATAATATCGTCCAGGTAGAGAAATGTTAAGTTGGTGCACATGCGGCGAGATAGAAGGAACATGTGAATGACAGCTGGCACTTATGGGAGAGAATTCGTATGAAATTCTCTCGCATTCTCTCCTATTTATGCCAGCTGTCATTCACATGTTCCTTCTATCTCGCCGCATGTGTACCAACTTAACATTTCTCTGTGTATAGGCAATAAGAGTTTCTACGTGCAACCGTCAAGTTACGAATATTTGAAGTTACGAAAATACGAGAATCGTCGCCCTATATGAACGACAACATTTTTTAAAACGATATTAACGTAATATCGTCCATAGAACGATAAATCATACCTGACGATATTGACGATAAAGAAAAGTCGCCTCTTCATCAAATCTGGTAAAGTGTGAACAATTCCACACAGAACCCAAGTTTCGGGTGAATTCGAGTACAGCGCAACTTTATCTTAGCACTACACTTACGATTTCAATAGAAATGTGTTTCACCACATTCCATTAATTTTGTAGAAATCGTTTCGGATTTGGTGCCACTCAATTACTCCTAATCGTTGACGTAAAATTCATGCTAACTGAAAACATATCGAAAATGATTCTTCTAAGCGGATGCTCTAAAACGATGCCGACAAACAAAACTATCCGAACAACGAAACGACAATAAAATATGCAAAAAAAAATAGATAAATTGCAATTCGGACAAAACTCTAGAAAAAAATGTAATTTTATTGCCAAAAATGGATTGTAAAACAATCAGAGCCGTTTTGTCTAAGTCTCAACTTCCATAATGTTTAACCAAAATATTTACGAAAATTTGTCAAAACAAAACGCCCCCCATTTATTGCGCCTATTCACCGACGTACATCTATATTGCGAATGTCCGACAAGGCGTTAGAAAAATACCGAAATTCATTTGTAAGTTTTTACGTACACAATTTATGGTAAATTAAGTGTGTGTCGTAATGTCTTTTTGACGAAAAGGAACAACAAACAGACAACAAATTTACGAAGGTTACACAGAACAATGAGGATCGGTCGGTCCACTTTGGCAGTAATAATTGCGAGCACATTATTTTGTGCACACTGAACGAAGTAAAAGAAGAAGACGGTAAACAAAAACGATGAGAAAAGGGAATCTGAAAGAAATATGGAACCCAACGGTTGGATTGTACCAGATAAGAATAGAAATAAAATTTATGAGATTGTTTACTAAAAACGAAATAATTGAGCTGCGGCTCTCAAAATTTATGGTCAATTTGTTCCTTTGCTGTGTGTGGTTGTTCGTGCAGTGTTTTTCTTTATTTATTTTTTCGAACGATTTGGGTCTATTTACTACAAAACATTTCAATTGTCTGGTTGTGCAATACGGATTTTACACAATCTTTTACTGTCGAATGGGAGATATGTCAATTAGCGCTATTGTTACCTCTGCCTCGGTTAAGATTTCGTTTTTTTTTGTTGGATGAGCACTCACCTGAAAAGAGAAGAAAAACGAAATTAATAAATTTGTGGAAATTGTTGATAGAGAGAAAGAGAACAACAAAGAATTTTTTTCCGCAAGATTGAGTAGGCAAACACTGAAAGTAATGCAAGTTCTTCAGCGAATCACAAAAAAATAAGGAAACCAAGTTTCGGGTAAATTTGAGAGCAGCGCCATATTTCGTTCAATGTAGCGCTAATGATTTCTATAAAATTGCTAGCAGCATGAATGTCAGCAAAGTAATTCAACACTGCAAAAAGTCTATTGAAATTGTAGGTGCTACTCGGGCTGCCCTCCAATTCGCTCAACACTTACTCCATCTACACATAGCAACGCGAAAGAGTCCTAATTCAAATTTTTCCTTGGTTTTACTGTCAAATGTGACAGGAGAACAAAGAAAACATTTGAATTAGATCTCTTTCGCGTTTCTATGTGTAGCTGCATTACTCTAGCATCTAGCTACACATAGCGACGCGAAGGTGACCTAATTCAAATGTTTTTGTTACAATGTCAAACTTGACAGTAGAACAAAGAAAACACTTGAATTAGGTCTCTTTCGCGTCGTGAGTAGCTACTCTACTCTACTTGATGATCAAATTATTTTTTTTTTACGATAATCGATTTAAGAACAAACATTAACGAACACCTAATCGAATTGCCTAGCTCCACATTCTCTGCCCTGCACATCAGAAAATTCATTTCAACTCTTTTTTTATCGACTTCTAGCTTCAATATACTACACCATACACCATCGATTACATCATACTGAAATTTACTACGGCCTTTTTTCCACTAATTGTACACAACATTTTAATTAATGTCTGGTTGTTTGTTTGCTTGTTTGTCACCATATAAATATTGGATCTAGGTTTGTGTTCGAAATATATGACAACCAAAAAAAAGCAGAACCGAAACATTGCTCAAATGACCACAACCAATTTAAAAAAAAAAAATTTTTAATCTACAAAATCGTGTTAATAAAAATGTGACAATCAAATTGATATCAAATTGTATTTAACTGAAGGCGCGCATTTATATCGAGTGAGTGGTATACACATTCAGTCTATTTGTTCAAAGAGTCCGTTCAATCTAACCGCTTTCTTGAATTGGTCTCGGTGAAATGGGCTCGGTGCTAACAATTGTCCACAGTGAGTTTCATTGAATGTACAAGGATTAAACGATTACAGAAATTAAATTTCATTTATCCTGATGAAGGTGTTCAAAACGATTAGAAACAAGTATTTATTACGAAATTATTACACCAATTACGATCTGGCAAAAGTGTAATTATGATGACATCCATACACTTTAATCAACCTAGTTTCATCCAACAACAACTATTTGCATCGAACGCTTAGTATAACCGTTTTCGATGAATTATGCCTTGTCGTAATAAAATTACGCTCTTCTAATGTGGTGGTGAATAGTGACAGTTCAATTGAATTGTAGCAATGAGTGTCATTCTCCCGCAGTTACTCACCATTGCGTGACCATTGCATTTTCTGGTCAATTCGTGATTCGATACCATACAAAATGGTCAATCCGACAAAGAAAACCAGAACCAATAACGATAACCGTAGCGCAAAATTGTCTTTGGTTCACAACTTTTAATTACCATCGCATATACGATGAATTTAGTTGATTTGTTCAATTATAGCCGAACAATGTTTTATGATTTTATCTGTTCCAACTAGACTATGAGATCATTGCAATGGGTATGACCACAGTAAGGCCTTCGGTTATATATGGTTATCGAGAAATGAAACCAAAATTAAACGTCATATAGCCAAGGCATACACATCTAGTTATATCCAACAATATTTTATGACTTTGAGACTGGGTTAGATTGAAGCACACACTCTGTGAATGCGATATATGTTAGCGAGCGCACATAAATTGCGAAATGTCACATTATTCATATTACAATATTCTTAATTGACCACAAAATATATTATTAACAGAATCTCTCTCTCTCTTTCTCTCCTTCTCTTGTCAACCATTTGGATTTTTCTGTATATCCAAAGCATCAATCGAGTCCATTCGTTTGGTTATTCGTTAGAGGCAAAAGTGCGCATTGTGTGCGTGATTAATTGATCATTGTTGTTGCTGGATCAATTAATTCGAAGTCATAAAACAAAGCTGATTAAGAGACACATTTTCGTTCGATGAAACGATCAGTGTGACACAAAGAAATAATGTGGACGAATGGCGTTAGTATGCAACCTTGGTCAAGTGAATTAGTCATGATAGACTAATTTGAATGCTTGCGTGAGTATAAATCTTGAGTGAGAATGTTTGTGGAACGAGTGGAGGCGAAGTCGAGTGGAATGACTCTCTCACGAGGATCTATGCCACATTCAAACAAGTTAATCATATGACCCACTAATTTGAATAAAACATAATAAATTAGGCATGTTAAAGCGAGCCTATGAACTTTGGTGGCTGTAACGGTCACTACAATCACAGTCAGTAGATCACTATACAAGTGCCAGCTAAAACGGTCAGGTGATGTGCTTGCGGTAACTACAACATTTAATGTTATTACCAGCAACGGCTAAGCCTTAACATTCCAACAAATCAAACAATTTGGTTCATTTTTACTTCACGCAATATTACAACTTAATGAAGAAGTGTCGACACTTGTATGTACAATAGCATCTGTCATCGACCGTGACGACAAAGACAAGAGATGAGGTCGGATCAACGCCGTGATTTATAGCCAAATTTATGTTAAAACAAATGAAGTAAAAGATTTTGCACCAGATCGTTGGATCTGTTCAATATTTCAACGCAGTTTAGTACGTCTTTAGTACAGCGCTGCTGGCAAGTCACTATACACAATGTAATGTGAAGAGAGTCATAATTAACCATTTTAAACAAAAATGTCATTGAAAACGAACTATTGTGCTAGGCCTGTGTCTTAATTCGATTACCTCCACATTATATCTGCCTTGGATTTGTAGAAGTATGCTTTGTGTTAGTGCGTGTATGCACTTACAAAATCCACTCTTTAGACCTTGATTGTAACTTACCTGCCTACCTTTGACAAAACTTAAGAGAAAATCAAGGAAATTTTGCTCAAAGGCAGGCAGTTAGCGTAGATTGACTAGAGAAGATTCAGCTGCCACTCCAAGCGAAATTAGTCAAAGGAAACCTCTATCTCGATGCACCACTTCTCTACCAACAATATATTCTCTGATTAAAACCATAATTTATCACTAATTCCTCATAGAATGCATCATTGCATTTATCGTCGTAACATATACCCATCCCTATCCCGTACACTAAATGGGTCACCGAAAAATCAAGCATAAAACATAAAAAATCATCGATCCGTGTCACCGTCTATGCCCACAACATATCGATAAAACAATAAAATGTTTAGAGAGACGACAACGACACAAACAGAACTTCGGCACATTTTGTTATGGTTTTGCATAAATGAACCGAATAAACCAAAAAAAAAATGAAGAGAAGCAGCACAACTTGTAAGTAAAACATATTTCCATGTCTTCCATTTATAATGCACTCGATGTGTATACACACCAGGCGACAATTTTTTTCTTCTTTTCTTTGAAAAGGTCGGGTTAAAGTAGCAAATTTATGAATTGCAGCATATTTATACAAAATGCACAATGTGTTGTCTTGTTGTTAATAAGAATGCATATCACCGCAACGGAGGAAGACGATGATGCTGAAGATGAAGAAGAAGAAAAAAGTGGAAGGTAGAGAAGAAGAAGAAAAAATTGTCAAACGGTTTGATGCAAAAAACCCAGAGGAGAAGGAAAAAAAAACGATGAACAAGAAACTGGAAAAGAGAAATGAAAAACATCATCTTCAAACTCATGCCCGCCAAGATCTAGGATACATCTCCCTCAAAACAAACAAACAAACAGAAGAAAAAAGAAACGATATTTTACGATGAAGAGAAAATATAAATACAAAAAAGAAGTAAGAGACGCCGTAACCAGAAGTTAAGATTAGATTAGGTATGCAAGCATATGATGCACATAATAATATCAACTGATATATGTAAGTAGTTATATATGAAGAAATTATAGTTTTATAATACCAACCACACACAATATAATAGCGAATATAAGTCGCTTTTTGATAGCCATCTAGTTCTCACGAACTATAGATCTTATTCATGCAGCATTTTAATGTTTATTATAGAATGTTACAAGACTTTTCTGTTCCTCGATGGTTGTACGTTTGGCGAAAAAGTCTTGTCGGGTTTTCGATGGCAATGTTTTATTAAATTATGTTTTCGCTTAAAACAAAAGTCTTTTGCTGGTACACAATGTACACACTCAACGAAATGCTGATGTCTCCTTAGAGAGTGTAAGACGGAGCATTTTCCAATGACAATTTTTTTGTGTTGTTGTTAAGTGCAGTTGTTGTAATGCTGCCCGCTAAATGGCATTACATTGGACACGATGATTTTCTAATTTATTTTATTTCGATGAAGAAATTTTGCGAATCTTTTCCATTTGTTGGAAAGTTACGCGATGTCGTTCCCGATGTTCACATATGGGACATTTCAGTTAAATTAGGACTTAAATTAGGATTTCGGTAAACTGAAGATGATTTTATCGTCCAGAAGATGATTTTATCGTCCAGCAGATGATGTTATCGACCAGAAGATGAGTTTATCGCTCAGGTGATGATTTTATCGCTCAGGTGATGATTTTATCGCTCAGATGATGATTTTATCGACCGAAAGATGATTTTATCGACAGGAAGATGATTTTATGGTCCAGAAGATGATTTTATGGTCCAGAAGATGTTTTTATCGCCCAAACGATGATTTTATCGTCCAGACGATGATTTTATCGTCCAGAAGATGATTTTATCGACAGGAAGATGATTTTATGGTCCAGAAGATGATTTTATGGTCCAGAAGATGTTTTTATCGTCCAGAAGATGATTTTATCGTCCAGAAGATGATTTTATCGTCCAGAAGATGATTTTATGGTCCAGAAGATGATTTTATCGTCCAGAAGATGATTTTATCGTCCAGAAGATGATTTTATCGTCCAGAAGATGTTTTTATCGTCCAGAAGATGATTTTATCGTCCAGAAAATGATTTTTTCGTCCAGAAGATGTTTTTATCGTCCAGAAGATGATTTTATCGTCCAGAAGATGATTTTATCGCCCAGAAGATGATTTTATCGTACAGAAGATGATTTTATCGACAGGAAGATGAATTTATTGCCAAGAAGATGATTTTATCGTCCAGAAGATGATTTTATCGCCCGGCAGATGATTTTATCGTCCAGAAGATGATTTTATCGTCCAGAAGATGATTTTATCGCCCAGAAGATGTTTTTATCGCCCAAACGATGATTTTATCGTCCAAACGATGATAACATTTTGAACAGAATTGTGTAGTAATACCACTCTGAGTGATAGTATTGTCCAGGGTGATAATTTCTGGGCAATAATGTCGACTAGATGGTGATATTATCATCTTTTTTGGCGATATTTTGGTAAAAATGTCACGTCTTCCCCATGATTTGGTGTCTCATTCGCGCATATTTGTTCAATATCAACACCTAAAATATTGTGAAAATTTAGCCTCAAACAAACAGACCAACTTTTTGGGCTCAACATAGCTCTCAAGGGAAAAAAAATGTTTTGTGCCAAATGGATTTAGCTGAGTTACAATTGGGATCAAAAAATGGTCTTTTCCATCTGTCAAAGGGACGTTCTAAACGTCAAACAAACCTACATATTAATACATAGTCAGAAAATGGTTTATTTTTCCTCAAGTCTATTTCTCTGATAGAACCGTTTTTTGATCCCAATTGTCGCAAATGTGTAATTGAACTCAACCTGCTACCTCAACGACCAAACAGGTCAAACTGAGCAGTGGACAACTTCAAAAACTGATAGATGTGAACGTACGGCGTAAGCTTAGGTGGAGAACATTATTAGTTTGATTTTTCACCGAAAACCATAGCTGACACAGCATCCAGTTTATAGGTCAATGAGGAACTTTGTAGCACGCGACTAACTGTTCGGAATGTCCCATATAAAACGTGACATGTAAAAGCGAACGCTGCCAGAAAATGTGGTGGTGAACTTTATCTTATATGCATTTCGGTTGGCTCTTCCAAAAACCAAAAATAACCAATTCAATTTTGTCAGACCGAATGTCAGCAGCGCTGAACCGAACCCCATAAATAATAACGGTGCATGTCTCCGTCGAATATTATATTTATATATTAACCGTTTTCGCTGAAAAGCTTTTCTTCCAACCATCGGTTCGGTATTTTTACTTTTTCATTTTGACGAAGCGAAAGAAAGAAAAAAAAACGGAATTTGCTAAATGTGGATCGTCGTCGTTACGACCGAAAACGGAATAATTCACTGGGAATATATGTGGCTGCAAACGTACAAATAATAATAATAATCGGTCTTATGAGGGCTAATAAACCTTGAGTCGATATTGTAATTTGTGATGTTTATGCGTTTCATCATGGCAACGTGGTTATAACAAACATATCGTACACACACAAACTGGCTCCGCTTTAGCTTATATGTATTTTTGAAGCGAACATAAATTGCGGTCAACAGTTTCGATCAAACTTTTGGTTTTGGTTAATTTGAATAAATAATTGGATTTTGCCAGTTTGTTATTTTATATAAATAGAATTCGATATTGCGCTGAAGCCAATCGGGAAATATGACATGGCATCGGGTAGTGAGTTTGACGGAACATTGTTAAAAAAGAGGAAAATCCCAAAATGAGGTGGTGACTTGCAGGTGTTGGTTAGACCACTCGTCTGAGTTTATTTCGAATCGTTTTCAGTTAAAACTAAATCGAAATTCTAAACTGAGGCGAAAATTTCTTGGTTCCGACTCATGTCTACAGACAACCCGAAGAAAATTGATTCATGAAACTATACAGGGAAGGAAAGGATATTTCAATGCAGCCAATTCTATTCAATCCACATGCGCTTACACATGATAACGCCAGTGGAATGAATTGAAATCGTTGTACCTAACAATTAAACGGCTTTATTACATCTTTACGGTGTCGGACACCATGCTTCATGGAAAACTAAGAATCAAAACGAATTGTATCCCAAACAAAGTGACAGAGCTTGGAGATTTGGATGGACCTTTTGGCTTGTGACAATGATTTTATGGAAAGTCTTACCATTAAGGCCCGTCATTGGGAAATGACAGGACAGTTTCCCGAAAATGTACGGAAAATTTTATCACAAAAATTCACCGAAAAACTTCAAAGAAACTCACCTCTTATGCTTTCCATTGTATTCGGGCATAGTCTCTTTGGGTTGCCAAGGCATATTTGAACACTAAAACACTTTTTACTCGATGCAAAAACAGAAAGTTTTCTTTGTGTTTTGTCGCGACAAAAACACAGAAAATATTTTGACACAACTGTGACACTCCGCTATTAGTACTAGAATGAATGTTTGCTGTGTTCACTTCACCGGTAAAATATTTTCATTCAAAAAAGTGTCCGACACTTCAACGATGGTGGACATTTATTAAAATTGAAACTTCTCTCACTTCTTTAGTAAGCTAACAAGACTTCGCTGAGTCTAATTATGCCAATTCTTTGAATAAAAATATCGGCTGAGGTCGAATAATTCTCCGCTGAGCTCTAATAATTCTCCGCTGGGCTTTGGCAAACCTCTAATGAGCTCTAATAATTATCCGCTAGGCTTCAGTAAGAGTCCGTCAGACCTTAGTACGTTGTAGTAAGGCAATGAAGCTAAGCGAACACTCAATAAGCATCAGCGGATACCTAATAATTGTTGCTATGATTTAATAAGACTCCACTTAGCTTTGGCAGATCTCCGCTGAGTGTCCGATTCGCTCCATTAACCCTTCCTGCAACTTGCTTAGGCCTAATGGACACTTCCTGAAGCTCAGCGAAGAATTATTAGAGCTCAGCGGAGAATTATTAAAACTCAGCGGAGGATTATTCGACCTCAGCCGATATTTTTATTCAAAGAGGTGGCATAATTAGACTTCGCGAAGTCTTCTTAGCTTACTAAAGAGGAACGAACATTAATTTACGCTCAGCGCAGTCTTACGAGAGGCTCAATTTTTAATAAATGCTCTCCCATCGTTGAAAGAATGTCCGCTGAGCTCTCGTAAAGCTTTAAAAAATGGTCGATGAGCATTATTAAATGTATACGCTACCCTTTGTCAACTGTTTCATGATTTTTATAATATGTCCGACACTTTTTTGAATGAAAATATTTTACCGCCGAAGTGAACACAGCAAACATTCATTCTAGTACTTATAGTAGCGGAGTGTCACAACTGTGTCGAAATATTTTCTGTGTTTTTGTCGCGACAAAACAAAAAAAAACTTTTTGTTTTTGCATCGAGTAAAAAGTGTTTAGTGTTCAAATATGCCTTGGCGACCTAAAGAGACTATGCCCGAATACAATGGAAAGCATAAGAGGTGAGTTTCTTTGAATTTTTTCGGTGAATTTTTGTGATAAAATTTTCCATACATTTTCGGGAAACTGTCCTGTCATTTCCCAATGACGGGCCTTAACCTGAAATTTAATTTACAAAATTTTACCGAAAATTTACCGAGAATTTACCAAATTTTACCTAGAATTTTCCGAAATAAACAGAAAATTTACCGAAAGTTTACGATTTACCTAGAATTTTCCAAATTTTACCGAAAATTTACCAAATTTTACAGATAATTTACGAAATTTTACCGTAATTTACAGAATTTTACCGAAAGTTTACCATAATTCACCAAAAATTTACCAGAAATTAATGAAAATTTACAGACAAAGATTTTTGGTAAATTTCAGTGAGTTTGATAAGTTTCAGTAATTTTCAGAAGTTTCAGTAAAAAGAATTTCCAATGATACGCTCTGCCTTTACCATTAATTAATCTATCTATCTCGAGTAGGACTATAAAAATGCTTGCCAACTACTTCAACACAACCTTTTGCAGTTAATTCTATGTTATCCAGAATGACGACAACAATAAGCGACTAGTTCTGGTTCTCTTATAAATAGCAAAATTAATGTTAAAACTAATGAAGTAATAGATTTTGTACCAAACACTAGACGTAGGTTAAACAAACGAAGTAGTTGATTCGACAATTATACTGGTGATATGCTTGCCGACTGTGAAAGCCTAATTGAATCAATTGATTGTATTTTATTGAGTTTCTGAATAGAATAAAACAAATTAAAACGAAGAAAAAGATCAGGAAAATGAATAGCAAAATTTTCAATTTAAAGATCAGACTGCACACGAGAGCGAACCATTCAAACGAAGCGGATAGAGCGCGCGGCTTTTTTTCCGTTTTCGTTTGTTGGCCATAAAACTGTTTTGTTTATGTTTTTTTTTTATTATTTATTTATTACATTTTATTGATATGTGGTATCGTTGTTTCGTTTTTCTTTTCATTTTTCTTTTCTTATAAAATATGTTGAAACATTTTGATGGCCTTGCGGTCAACTGATTTTAATCACAATAAATATAAATGCAAAAATCTCTTCCACAGTTCTCTGTTTTTCGTATTTAAAATGCAATCGCCGGCTCACCACTGTGAGTATACATACGTACATGTAATATTCAAAGGCAGCAGAACAGAAGATCGATCGTTATCATCCATTCGCTTTGATCGAAATGTATATAACGAGAAATATTTTTCCGTTTTGTGCATACACAGCAAACGAATTAAAAAAAAACGAATACGATGACCCATACATCAATTTGAGAAATGTTGTTCGATGGAAAGAAACCGCGAATGGATTTGTGTGATGCATTTTTGTGGTTGAATTGAGAGATTGACTTTAATTAAAGAAGCTCTATTGTCTTCGGAACTTTGTCTTGTTCGTTGCCATTCAGTTTAATGCAAAAAAAACAAGGACGTGCAAATGCGGCTCGATCGGAATGAGATTGCACATTTTGATTTGTTGACGGTTATTACAGGGAACAAAAATGGTTTTTTATTCTTGTGAGAAATGTTTCTCGGTTCACGTCTATCCCCTCATTTACTATGAATAAATCATAACTTTCGGGACTCAGTTCTTTATTTAATGGACCGAATGATGGCGTCAGAAAATGTCTTGCATTTCATCGCAATAAACTGCAGAACAAAAAAATGTTTTTCTTTTCTTTCTTTGAACTCGTACATAACATAAAGCGAACAGTAACACATCAATGATC
Source organism: Bradysia coprophila (assembly GCF_014529535.1). NCBI lineage: Eukaryota > Metazoa > Arthropoda > Insecta > Diptera > Sciaridae > Bradysia > Bradysia coprophila. Next base: position 2,969,676 of record NW_023503493.1, on the reverse strand, counting down.
GAAATGAAAACAAAACAAAAAAAAAGTCGATCTCCCGCCGCGTATTTGTCGAAACAAACTGGACCAATGGCAACGCGTTACGGTAGGAATAATTTTTGTTGAAATTTAAACATCAAATAGTCGAGTTGAGTGTGTGCTGAAGGTTTGTGAGGTCTTAGCACTTGTATCCTTAACAGTCGTTATTAGACAAATGTCTTAGGATTTTCGTTGCAAAATGTTAAATTTTGAACTACATTTTCCTTATAATTCACTAGAAAAGTACTCGGAAACGGAGTATTTAGTATTGTTGGAACGTTTGCGCCTAAAATATGATTTGATTGTTTGAGGACTTGTTATCTTGAGCACTCGTAATTTTGCAAAGTTTTAGGATTTTCGTCGTGGAATCTCAAATTTTGAACTACATTTTCCTTAGAATTCGCTAGAAAAGTGGTCGAAAACGGAACATTAAACCTTTGCCACCAAAAAAACGATTTGATTTTCTTAGGACCTGTTATCCTGAGCACTTGTAACTAGACAAAGATCTTAAGACTTCTGTTATGGAATTTTCAATGTTGAACTACATTTTGATTATAATTCACTAGAAAAGTGGTTGGAAACGGAGTACTTTATGTTGTTGGAACGTTTGCGTCAAAAAGGATTTGATTTTTTAAGCATGATCCTAACACTCGTAAGGCTTTAGGTGTTTTACGTGTTTAGATGTTCTTCAATTTTGATAGAAATTTTCCTTAGAATTCGCTAGAAATGTAGCCGGAAATGTAGTAGTGAACGTTGTTGAAACGTTTGCTCCTAAAATATGATTTGATTTACTTAGGACTTGTTATCCTAACACTCGTAATTAGACTAAGATTTTCGGTGTTACGGAATCTTAAATTTTGAACTACATTTTCCTTATAACTCGCTAGAAAAGTACTCGGAAAAGGAGTACTTAATGTTGGTACGTTTACGACTAAATTACGATTGGGTTTTCACCATCCGGGATATTATTCAAATTTCCAAAACATAATTCCGGTTCTTAGGAGTTAGATCATCCTCAATTTGATTGTGTAACGAATCCATCTTGTGTCCTCAATCATCATTATATCAGAATGGAACACGCGACTCAAACATTCTCGGTATTATTGCTAAAACGAATTACTTGTGATATACTTAAAGCTGTCGATTTTTATCAATTCGAACGTTATCCGATGAAATTTTCACATGCTTTTGTTTAAGATAAGCCAAGTACGTACTCAACATTCAGTGAAGTGGGATTGATATTGAAAATATTTTTGTGGTTGATTCTTTGAATCGCACTGCACATTCATATTTATGTACACATGACTGATTGAACCGCCACATGTCACAACCGGACTATAATTTTGATGGTAACATTATAAGAGCAAGATTTTTTGTTTGTTTTTTATTTCTCTTCATGATATTACACTGCTTTGTTTGGTACCTATCGCGAGCTGGTGATGTTGTTAGCCTTCGGCAGTTACCTTATATACACCGATTAAAATATAATTTTATGAATGGTGATTGGTGACTTGACTGGTTATGTATTTATTGAGTGGAAGTAGGTCCAAGTTATATTTTGTTCGAACGGCTATTGGTATATCGTGCGAGTCGTAAAATTACATTTTTTTTTGTTATGTGGCCATTTTGTATAAGAAATATTTGATTTGATTGAAATTAATTCGGTGAGAGAATGGCGATCGCATTTTTTTGTTGTATTTCGTTTCATTCAACATTTTTTGTGGCAGCTTGGAAATGTAACTAGGTGAAGTAGGAGGTCACCTTTTTCACAATAGAAAAGTGGTTTCAGATCGTTCTCGAACACAATAAATTCTCTTAAAAGAATTTTTTCACCATCTCCATCTCTCTCTCTCTCTCTTTTCTAGTGTTAACAGAATTGAACTGAGTCTGAGTCGAGCGATACGGTCTATTGTATTATTCACAGAATAAGTAAAAAATGGTAACATCACAGAGCTTATTATCAATTAGCTGTACAAATAGAACGTACGAAAAAAAAACTAATTTTCGTTCATCATAACCCATAAAATATCATAAATAATAAACGAAACAATATACAATTGTAACCGAGTCGCATATCTTCCTCTATGTGGTATGAAATACACTCATGGCATAATACTTGTAATACAAATAATTGTCTATATCTTTCCTCTGTCGACATTCTTTTTGAACAAAAAAAAATATTTATAGCTCACCACAATGGCTATGGCAGGCCCGTACGCAACGATACCAAAATAGACTATTAATCAAAGAATGTAAACTATACTAGGTCTAAAATGTCCCCGTAGATGACATAACTAATTTCAAAGCGGATTCAAACGCACTCATTTACATATTATTTTGACAGGAACAATGAATGCGTTCAAGATAAATCGACCGATTTTAATGATTGACAAACTTGATTCAATGAAAGTACAGAACAGGTATGGCCAATCGAAAAATTCATCTTAAACGCACTCACAAATTGTGTCAAAATAATATGTAAATGAGTGCGTTTCATGGCGGAAATCAAATTTTTATGTCCTCCGGGCGGGTAATAGACCATACCTGTTTTACACTTTCATTGACTTGATTTCAATCCGAACCAAGAGTTGAATCGGACGAAAGAGATAGTGGGTCAGATCAGACGCTTAGTGCCTGTGCTCTCAATCAATAGGCATACACGTGCAACTTGTGACGAAAATAATTTTCTTTCAAAATTATTAAAAATCAACTCGAGACAATTGACACAGAATGTCAACGAACATGAACATGTGTAACAAACGTTCCAAATTAGATTTGAAATGAATGAATGCTTCGTTGGTCTAGTGGTGAGGACAGATCAGGCCATATTTCCTTAGGAATGTTAATTCTGAAACTTCTGAGAAAGCCACACAAAAATCTGAAATTTTGTTCGGAATTTTTCCGATTTTTTCAGAAATAAAATTCCCAAAAATAAATTCTGGGACAGCTGTGTGCACTGAAGACTCGGGTTCGATTCCCGAAGAGAGGAGTCAAAAATTTCTTTTCGAATCTACTTTCAAAATGAGTGCACATAATATAACAGCTGAACAAGTCTCGAAGAAGTTTTCAGTTCCATTTGAAACACTCAGCTACGGTGACTCAGTTGACACTTTGTCAAACGATGAATAATGGATGGTAATGGATGGTAATATTCGAGCGTTGTTTTATATGGATTTACCAATAAAATTAATGGAATTACCGTTATAATTTGCCGATAACGGTAAATTGCTCGAACGTATTTGTAAGATGAAAAATTCTTCTGGTAAATCCCCAAAATTCCGTTCCTTTGGAGCATCAATGGCAAAAAACAATCGTAATAACGGTAGTTCGCTGCTCGGTGTTTCATTAGTAACAGCAACCACAGTCGATGGACTTGTTGTTAGAACACAACTGATAATCTAGATGCGGAATCTGCCCTCAGATTAAGTTAATAATTTCGGTACAAAAAGCTCAATGATCACTACGGCTATTCAATATTCATTTGTTGTCGATAACGACGAAAAAAGTAATGACAAGCTCTGGGTAACGTGGTTCTTTATCTAGTAAAATGCATGTTAAAAAAATTGAAGTACAAGATTTGAAATCAATTGATTAATATTACTTTGATCGATGGAAGTAATAGACCCGAAACCAATACTGGTCATATGCTTGCCGTCTGACATCGTACCCAAACCCGAAGAAAAGAGAAAAGAAAAGAAAATTTCTCTCAAATAACATTCTATGACCGAAAAAATTGACAAGACTCACCATTCGCACGAGCCTGAAAAAAAGAAGCGCTACACAATCATCTGTATGCACTGGAATACGAATGAATGATTAATTAATTACCATCGTCCGAGTGTTAAGTATTTGGCGTAAAAAGCGCGGGAATTACATTCAAATGAAGTGTTCAACACATCACACATAAAATGTAAATTGTAATAATTTTCTCGCTGCGACTATAACGTACATATGTGGTCATGGAACCTATGGCTGATACTGGATACAATAGTGAGAATGTTCTCATATAATGATGCATGTTATTTAGATCATAATAATGTTGAATATTGTACACAATTAAAAATAAAAAGAAATATTTCGCGCTAATAACACCGCATGCGGAAGATTTTTCCACATATTTTTCTGAACAATTTTCTTCTTAATATCATTACCTTCTTTTTCATTTATTATTTAATCGCGATGCTAAATTCACAATTTTTTTTGTTGTTTCGTTGTAACATTCAACAATTGCACGAAGAGCATTATACTTTGACGCGAATTATATGTATGAACAACAGCACCGAGAGAAGTAAAAAAAAAAACAAAAAAAAAATTGTTCATTAAATAGCAAGTGCATTTAAGTCGCGATTGTACTGTTCTTCATCAATGTTTCATTATGGTCTGCATGGTGGTTATATAAGACGAAATTGTATAATTTGTGTGTGTGTGTACACCGGAGAGTACTATGCGCTTTTGTACACCTTTTCACGAGTGCATTACAATATAATTATTTTCTACATTTCTCACGATCCACAAAATGTGCCACATTGCACACGGAAAAGGTAAAAACGAAACAAAATCACAAAATTCCCTCATGTACACAATGCCTTTGCGACCATAGAAAAAAAAACCCATATATTCATCATAAATGTCTTAAACTGCAGCATCTAGATGTTATTTTGAACTGCATGCATGAGTAGTGCATATGGCCACACATTTTTATTGAAGAACGGAGAGAGAGATAAATTACTAATCCTTTTGCTCGTCATAATTTTTCTTCTTCTATTCCATTCTTTCGTGCACCAATCCATTTATCTTGTTGAGGAGCCACTTGTTTATTTGGAAATAAAAGTAAAATTAAATAGATTTTTCTTCCCACAAAATGTGTCGGACAATGTCCCATTCATGTAAACTGTTTTTACGGGTTTTTATTGTCCGAACGAAAAATAAAATAAATTTTTGTAAAGAAAACTGCGGTCAATAGAAATACAATTTTGTGTTTGGATAAAAATTCACTTTGTCCCTTGAATCTGTCCAAAAATGCAGAAAATTTATTGGCCTAAGGGACGAGGGAAATTGTGGAAGAGTTACAGGTGGATCAAAGCAAATGATAAAATTTCGTTTGGTACAAAAACCACGACTGCCTCCAGTCTCACCTTAGCTCCAGAATTTAACTATGCGACCGCAGGTCATTTTTCTGATTTCTTGTGTGTGTTAATGATGGATATATGGAACGTAGATGAGAGACTTAGTTTAGATAAGATACAGACTTGAAAGTGGCCTGAAGCTTAAGTGTAGTCACAAAATAAATGTCAAGGCTAAAATTGAGGATTCAATTTACTGAAATGTACCCAGACAGTAATTTACAGATAGTTTCCGGTAATTGTCCGGTAAGTTTTGGTAATTTTCCGGTAAATTTCTTGTAAATTTTGGTAAATTTCCGGTAAAATTCCCGTAAATTTCCGGTAAATTTCTTGCAAATTTTGTTTATTTTTCTTTAAAATTCCCGTAAATTTCCGGTAAATTTTGGTAATTTTACGGTAAATTTTGGTAAATTTCCGCTAGATTCATTCAAACTGCAAAGTCGCAATTAATCGAGTCGATCAAATTGATTTTATGGAGACTGCTTCCACATTCTATACAAACCAGGGCCTATTATTGACAATTTTGTTTACTGAAATTACCAAAATTTACCGAAAATTACAAGAAATTTACCAAAATTTCAGTCATACAGTCATACAACTGTCAAGCATCTGTTATTGACAACGACACGTCAGCAATGAATGATGATCTCTAGCTAGGTTTTTCTCTTATAGCAAAACGTATGGTCAAACTAAAGAAGTAGAAGATTATGAATCAAACTATGATTTAATCAAAAGAAGTAACAGATTTAAATCTTTATGTGTCGAACCACTTGCCGTTTATAAATGGCCGAATCGAAATATGATTTCCAGGAATATTTTCGACATCGTTTCGCTCATTTCCTATTTATCGCCCATACGACGAATTCTTGTGTCGCTATAATATGCAATTCGGTGCGGACAACAGCATTCACGGCTTAAGCCATTTTGATTCGAAAAGTCACGAAAATGAAATATTTTTTTGATTCCAGCAAACAAAAGCAAACAATAGCCGTCGACGAAACTTATTACCTGACCGAAATAAGGTTTTATCAATCCGATAAAACGACGATCTGTATGCTGAATGAAATGTTCGAGAAAACCCATTTACCAAATTTGTCACATCATATTCTTCATCCCATTATTAAAATCAAGCGACAGAATGAAAAAAAAAACATTTTTTTTCTGACATTCTTTTGACAAAATTTAATACAAAACACGGATACTTTCAACAAGAGAGATGTTATTGTGATTTGACACAAACGAGAAAAAATAACGAATTCATATGACCAATTGAGACTCTGGCTGCGAGGAGAGACCAATGTAAATTTTTGTCATTTTTCTACAGCCCAACAAAAGGTTAATAAATTGTTCTTAGTCTTTTTCACTAAAGACATCACACACATATGACCCTGTTGATATATCGTGTACGGTTAGTTTTGTATTATATGCTTTACCGACACAATTTTGAAATATATTCATTTCTCACGGTTGTCATGAATGGGTTAAAAATGTATAATATTCACACATCCATCGTGGAAAAGGCACTGAAAATGTGATACAGTTAAGGTGTCCGGTGAACTTAATCAGGTAATAACATTCGAATGTTGATCCTTTATGTGATAGACGAGTTGTTTTCTTCCTTTTGTCAAAATAACGGTAAAATTGTCACTGTGTGGGAGAATTCAAACGATGCGGATTTTCGTCGTGGTTGGAAAAATGTAGGTCGCATCACAGTTGAACATAGATAGCATGTCCGATGATGAAACGGTATAAAACGAATCTTTTTCATTTTCGCTTATAATTCGCTAAACATTATCATGTAACTCTTTATGACTAGCCAGTTGAGGTTTGCCACTTGATGCGATGTGATAATTTTCTAACATTTGTCAAGTGACTCTTAGTGACTGTTAAGCGCTCTATCCGATTAATTACTCATATCTCGACTTAATAAAATATTTCCCAGAAACAAGCCATTCAACGGACCATGTCATGGATGCAGGTCGTTCTGTTGGGCCCACATTTATTCAAAAATGCTTTCAACCAACAATAACAGTTTCTGTTAGAAAGACAAAACGAATCGACTTAAATATGAAAATGACCTAAATATTTTGTTATTCGGTTGAAATTCATCATTCATTTGCGTCAAACCAAATATTAATTATTTAATGATGAATGTTGGACTTTGTACAGGTGTTTTGTGTGTTTCTTTTTTCGGTGAGGACAAACATGTAAAAAAAAATAATTTTCTTCATTTGGATTGATATTATAATACGCGCTGTGTATCGACGATATGAGCGGATAAAATGACCTTGCTCCGAGCAATTGTGATGATAGAGACGAGAAAAACGAATTAAGATCGAAATAGTTGTTCCAATATTGGTCGACTGCATTTGACTGTCTCATTTTCTCACTGACTCAACAAAAGAAGTAATAGATTCAACAATTGGGACCGGCATCCACAAACTCTAGATGCCATCAAATCAAATACATTTTCAAATGTGAAACATTCGCGAGCAGTCTTCTGATTGGATTCTACGGATAACCCTCTAAATATTGTTGAGTTACTGTAAAAACATGGAAAGCTTCACGACTATACAACCGAGCAAAAATCCTTTCTAATGGCAACATAAAATGTTGCTTATGGCCTGCCATAAGCACTTCTTGCAGGATAATAACCGGCGATATATATATCGGATGATTTCGTTGGTTTATGAATAGATTGCGCCCAAAGTCCAATTAAATTTAATTAATCCGAATAATTAAATTTAATATAAAACGGTTCCCTTTCATTGATCCTCTGTCTGTAGTGAACGCATAGTCAACCGAAGAATCTTTCACTCTTCGATAAAAAGATTGTTTTTTAAACAAATTGCAAAAATCGGTTTGTGGACTACTGTTGAGATGAGTTATTTGGTTACTACATGTTTAAATTCTCAAATTTAAAACGAAAATTGATAATTTTACTGAAGAATTAGAAACGTTAAATGGGATCGTCTTATATGGAGAAGGAGATAGATTAACCAAGTATTGAGAGTTTGGGCACAGTGATTTGTATAATGTTTTCAGCGGTTCAAAGAACGCGTATTATTTGAGATTTACCAAAAATGCCTAAATCTACCAAAATTTATCGAAAATTTACTGTCAATGAACAAAAATTTAACGAAAATTTAACGAAAATTTAACGAAAATTTGACGAACATTTAACGAAAATTTATTGAAAATTTAGTGAAAATTTAACGAAAATTTAACGAAAAATTAATAAAAATTTAGCGAAAATTTAACGAACAAATTACGAAAATTCAACGCAAATTTGCCAAATTTAGGCCCTGTATCCAATGTATAAAATTTACATTTAAATTCTCTTCTGTCAAATTTAGAATTTAATTGATTGAATCGGTTCGCTATGAAGGCTCGTTACAGCAACAAAATACCTTGAACTACTGAGAAACAATAATGTTCAAGAGGCGTGTCTCCCGTTCAACGTTTCGTATTACCACAAATTATTTAAAAAAAAAAATCAAAACTGACATTCCACAACCGAACAAATCGAATGCAAAATCAAATCGAATGTTTGTCCACCACCTGTACCATTTTCCCATGCTCTACAAAACACTGTGATACGAAAAGCAGCATAATCTTAATCTGTAAAATCTCTAATCATCAGGTTATACGGTCAAAAAATGTACAAATATTCCAACAATCACGAACGATTTTGTCTCCGTTTCGAATTTTTATTTTGATTTTTTTTTGCCTTCCTTCGGATCGAATTCAATGGACATGTGTAAAATTTATGGTTCATTTTGTCCTGAATGTTCTTGTCAGTTCATTATATTAAATTTTAATATTGTCGAAGGAGGACAACAAACACAAAAAGGATGTGATTTTATCCTCTCGTCACCACTCCGTTCTGTGTGTGTACGATTTTTATATAAATTAATGTTACAAATCGTGTACAAGAGAAAAAAAAAACGGACGAGAAGGTAAACATGGGTCAAATGTGACCTGCTCGAATATCTCCAATGAATCGTAAAAGGTTCCTTTTTTTGTGTCAGTCGAATTTAAAAATTGAACGAAGGAATTAAATGGGTTTGTTGGACAAAACAGATATTGTTACCTTTTTATGCACATTTTTTTCTCTCCATCGTGTGTGTGTTAAATGCTCTGTTGTGGTTAATTTCGGTCGAAATAAAACACCTTGCTCGATCAAAACGAAACAGTAAAAGGTATTGTGTTAGGGGGGCGCAATATACCTGAATCAGTAATGTATTATCATCGACATTTAATGGCACAATTTAAAGTTCCCATTCGGACGATACCAACTAAAATCAATTTATAGACACCGTCGTAGTCGCACACTCTACGTATACAATGTAAAATTTGTATGTTAACAATTAGAGTTATCAATTTTCGCGTAGTTTAACGATTCACTGCATTTTACAGTCATGTGAACAGCGAAAGGTGAATTAACCATTTATCTACATTCCAGTTCTATCCAATTGGTGAATTGAAATTGTGTGAATGCCACACACACACAAGGTTTCGAATTGTGGATAAAATGTGTTCGACCGCACAGACAACCCTAATACTGATAGCGCAATTCAATTTTTTTTTTGTATTTTCTTTCTACTGTTCGTTTCGATGTCGATTTATTATATGAATTCCGTTCGGAATTGCGATAATAATTTATTGTTTTAAAATTAAATGCGATGCACATTCGATGTGATTAAATGGAGCTGGGTTCGGTCGAACGTTTTGGTTGGTGGGAAGTATTATGTTATGAAATGAAAATCTACGTTTTGATACCGCATCTTACAAAACTTTTGATAAACGGATAGCCATCTGTTGTCGACAGTAACGAGGAAGACATAAGCCACGAGCACTGGCTGAAACTAATGTACATAGCATTGTATGTTCAAACAAATGAAGTAATAGATTTTGTATCAAAATTTTACAAGTATTTCGAACAAATGAAGTAGTAGATTCGACAATTTTAGGCAGACAACTGTGTCCTTGCAAGACACTTCAGTACCGAACACAAGCTTTGTCGGATTGTCTTTCATTTTACTTTTACGAAACTTCTAAGAAATTACTGGCGTTTAATTCTTCCACTCAAAAACTCTCATTTCTTAGCTTTTGTCGAGTGATAGAACCGTCGATGATCCATGTGGATTAGTGGACACTCGTTCGTACCATCCAAGTATGAAAACGAATAAAATGTTTAAAAAGCATTGAAATCCCAGCAAATAATGAGGTCATATAACAATCTACCCGCGATACGGATCTACCACACAATGCACAGCTAACCTCGACAATAAAGCCCATTGAGACTTCACAAAAACAAGGTTTTCGCAATCACATTTTATCGTCTATATACCTCAGCTACTGTACACGGCATATTATGATGCTGAAACCAGTGGAGAGTAGCTTTTCGTTTGCTGTTTTTTATTTATTTTTTTTCATTTCACATTAGTCAGCAGAATGAATGCGATGACATTATATAAATACAACCCCACCCACCCCGACGTACATATAGGTAAAATATATACACAGTCGAAACGGGCGATGGTACAATAATAGAGCCGGTATGTACAGAGCATATATCACAATGCAATGTTTTGAATATTTTGCATAATTAATGTCGAAATGAGGAAAGTTTATTTTTAATTGGAAAAGCCATGTAATATCATGGAATATATCGGTTTTTCGGTGGTACCCGGGGGTACACATACAGCCAAATATAATACAAAACACATTGCCATCATACAATCCGAATGTTTTATTTAAAATTTTCGGAAATTTTCGAATGAAAAGGGTTTTTTTTGTGCATAAAATACATTTTGGATTTTGAATTTGTAATTTCGTATAATAAAACGTGTCAATCTGATCCATCCGGGGAAAAAAAAGTTTTTAATTTTCCAGCTTTTTCCAGCTTAATTAATTTTTTTGTTTTTACTCATTTCCGACAATGACATGGAGTCGACATTATGCGGTTTTCCATTAAATTGAGGATTTGATAGATTTTTGTTTGTTTTTATTTAATTGTTTTCGACATTATGGCCTCTCCTCTCATTCCCTTGGCCTGGAAAGTCAGGGTCTTACGGATGACAAACACTCGGAAATGTTTATCACAAAATGTTCTTAGTGTGCCAATTGATCGAGTTATTCTCAACGGATGTCCCAAAACTAATTTTTTATTTTGAATTGTTAAATGCAGAAACGGACGTGTCATATTAGTGAATTATAAAAAAAATGTAATTTTATTGATTTAGATCTGTTTCACATAGATTGACGATGTCAATAAAAGTTCTTTTGATAATTTAGAACAAAGAACCATCGTAAGTCTGTTAATGAAGCAACGCACTGAATGAAATTTCATTTTTTTTATAATTCGCTAATCTGACACGTGTTTAATTACTTGATAATGACTTTGTCCTGTCACTTTACGATACGATAACTCGAGTAATTTTCAACGGATTTCCGGATGAAATGCCTGAGGTTAGGTTCGAAAGTGGGCTTTAGAGGAGTAGTACTCTCAACAGAACTTTCCGGCAAAATTAATCATTAAAATAAAAAATAAAAAAATTATTGAGATATTGAGTCAGTCAAGGGTGCTGACCCATCCAAAGTGTGGGTCCTAGTTTTTTTCTCCTTCATACAATACATTAAATCCGTACCATCATGTCTACTCATGTCTAACATAATATGAACAAATTAAGCGATTACCTTATATTTGGGGGGCGTGGGGATGGAGGAAAACTAATTTTCGTCAAAAACATAATGACCCAATAATTACATTTCGATAGAGAACATGGGAAACATGTCAAGACATTTTATATATCTCCGACAGAACAGAACGCAGAATATATCCGAAATGTATGCTGAGCGAACTCCTTTTGTTTCACCTTTTCACGGAGCCAAGCACGCGACATTCCCGACGAGGTGTATTCGTATGTAATGTCTCGGTTGGTATGCTCGATGGTATGTACGATTTTATAGGATCATACGGTTTATCCATGTAGGCACCATTGTGGTATGTATATGTATATGCATGCACGTATCTGGTACATCGTATAGATACGTATGTTGTATGTTAACCAGCGAATTGTGTTCTATTCGATTGATTCAATTAAATTTGCATATGACATATGGGTTTGTAAGTTTAGAATGGAATTAATAGTAACGTTTAAATTCACAGACTGTTTTGTGAACGTTTCAATAAATGTTACACACAGTGTCATACACGTACGAACGTTGAACAGACAAATTCAATTGATGATTTTGTGTGTAAGATAAGTATTGGATTTCGGGGCAGCATTGTTTTAACAATGATACGGAGAGGAAGTGTAGACACACGAAAACGTTGTCGAAGAGGAGATTTTCAATGGATGTCTGTAGTCGAAAGAGTCAATGGCAGCACAGACGACGGATAGTTTGATTGATTCATATTAGTTTGGTGGAATCACAAGCCATATTGATTGTTCAGCAATACGTTTGTTCTCACAAAAATTAGTGCACAATTGTATCTGACCCAATCACGAGTCGAATCGCCTTTTAAATTCGCTCAGCTTGCATCACAACAACCTGCATCCCAGTTTCTGTCCTTAGATAAAGATTAGCAGGGCCTACTTTAAAGAATTGTAACGCCGAAAAATTCTGTCAACTACGAAAAACTCTGCAAACTCCGAATACGTTCTGAGAACTCCGAAAAACTCTGCGAACTCCGAAAAATTCTGAGAACTCTGAAAAATTCTGAGAACTCCGAAAAACTCTGCGAACTCCGAAAAATTCTGAGAACTCCGAAAAATTCTGAGAACTCCGAAAAATTATGCGAACTCCAAAAAATTCTCAGAGTTTTCAGAATTAAAGAAAATCGCAGAAAATTGCACAAACTGTAAAAATCTTACGAGCGACCGATTTTGAAACATTCACATTGCAAACTTACGCGAAAGAAAAGTCACAGGAAAAAGATTTCAAGTTCAACGTGCTGTTGTCTCTAATTTTTTTTCGTGTTTCGTTTGTGAAGCTTAACAAAATAATGGCAAAAAAACAGAAATTCATTTTAATTACGACACTTTACAACCACCCCCCAACACAACCAGAAAAATATTTTTTTCCCATTTTCCGAATACAGGCGCACACACCAGTGACGCAATATTGTGAGCTCATGAATTTCCATTTAGAAATGAAGGCGAGAGCTTTTTTTTACCCCTCCGTCGAACAACAAAAACACACCAAGCACTTTTTTGACTGTCGAATGTTGTTTTTTTCTTCTATTCCGTTCACTTCCAAAGCGATACACAAATATTTTGTGTGTACATAAAGAATTCATAGAAATTCTTTGTGTTATAACGCGAAGGATATACAAACGACAAACGCGAAAACAGCTGCGAGAAAATAAATTTTCACTGGAAAAAGCGGAGAGATTTTTCCTTGGCTTATGTACCAAGACTTGCACTCGTAATTCTCACTTTTTAAAATTGTTGTATATGTACACAGACATTCGGGGGTATATAGGGCTTATATGTACTCGGTTCAATGTATGAAGAATAAAAAAGTTTGAATTTTCCATTGGAATTTTCTTTTCATTTCTATGTACACAGCCAGTGCATGCAATAAGAACAAGATGCTCCATTTATGTGCAAGAAAAAAAATAAAAATTTCACGCGCAATGTATCGGTAAAAATGCATCGGTGAAAATGCAATGCAAAACTTTTCCCGTGCATGATGTTAATCCGAAAGCTTTTCGCAAACTTCCAATTGTATGTCGGTTGGATGTACAATGCAAAACAAAACTTGGACGAAACTGGTTAACTGGGGTACAGCAAACCCCAGTTAACAAACGAAAATGGATTTAATTGAATTAACCGCAATAGCCGACAGAGTCTCTAATTTCATCTCGGATGGAAATGAATGCAATGGCTTGTCGGTGTCGGTGATATGGTGAAATGGTCGGAAATAATTTTCAATTTTTCTTTATTAAACAAAAATTTACGGAACGGGGAAATTGTTTACAATATCCCGAGACTTGATTTCTGTGAAAGATTTTTCGTCTTCGCTTGTATTTCCCATGTAGTAAAATGCGGCTGTGTGTTGCGCGGGGTGTGAGTGGCAAAGGAATATTATTTATGTACAACCAAAAAAGAAAAGTGTACTTGAACCGACGAAGAAGTTGAGACTTCTGTTGTGTGAGCAGATTTTTTTTCGTCGTATTTCTTCTTCTCGTGCACCCATTCCCTATTCCACACAAAAATTATATATTTCGCGCGAGGTTGTGAGTACGATAATCGACTTTTCGCTGTGATGAAAGTGAAAAGTTAGAATTTGTTATGTCTGGGAAATGTTCTTGCATTAATTAAATGAAGTAAAATGGTTTATCTGCTTCATTATATTGTGTATATATAACACTGGGACACACAGAGCACAGAGGGTGTACATGGGGGAATGACGGAATCGGGGGGAAAATGTTTTTTCGGGTGAAATTCTCTTGCGGTTTTGTTTACAATTTCTTTTCGGTGAAATTAAATTATAATTTTATTGACTGAATTTAGGATTCAAAGTTTATATAAATATTTGATTGGAGAGAGTTGGAATGTAGTTGGATGGATGTTGTAGAGGTGTTGCAGGTGTTTCGGTTTGAACGAATTTTGTTTTGCTTGTTTTTCGGTGGAAATGGATTTGATTCGTAGTGGAGAGGTTGTAGAAAATACAGGAAATATTCTGCGGGTCATTTTTCATAAGATTTCCAAAATTTCACTAATTTTACCAAAATTTCCCTAATTTTACCAAAATTTCCCTAATTTTACCAAAATTTCCCTAATTTTACCAAATTTCCCTAAGTTCTACCAAATTTCCAAAAATTTCCCTAATTTTAACAAATTTCTCTAATTTTAGCTAAATTCTTAAATTTTACCGAATTTCCCTAATTTTCCTGAAATTTCCCTAAAATAAGAAAAAATTTCCCAGATTTTCTCAAAAGTTTTTTTTTATAAAAAAAATTGGGAAAATGTGAAGAACTGTTGCTCCGAAAATAGTCCACGATAAAACATCAATGTCAATTCTAGTGAACCGTACAACATTTCATTGTACTCTCAACGATGACCACATCCAAACGTACTTTGTACGATTGTCGTTGTTTATTTTAACAAAATTCTTTCGAATTTCTTTACAATTTTACAACAATCTTATCGGTCCGCTATATGCCATCAATTAGACTAAACAACGATCGCGATTGTATTTCTCTTTAAATATTAACAAAAAAGTGATAAGACGGGGTTCTGGTAAAGAAACAGTTCCGCGTTAAATTCTCTAACATAAAAATGGAAAGGAAATAAAACAACTGGCAAAATCTGGAAGAAAACAAAGTCTATCGGCGCCTGAGTGTCACATATCATCGATTCCGTTTAACGATTTTGTTTTACAAATTCAAAAATCTCCATATCTTTAATCACAGAACAAACAAATCCAATTTTTTTAAAACAAAAACATAAAGAAACGGGGAAGACGGAGAAGTCCGATTTTTAAAATGTTTTCTGATGAAATTCTGATCGATTGGTATCCAATTTCATAATTTTAATATTCGGGAGCGTTCCACGGACGTGGTTTTTAATCAATGTATGTGTTTTGTAGGCACTACGGCGAACGAAGTTACGGTAAAAATTTGTCCGAGATTTGTTAATGATTTATAAAGAAAAGAGAAAAGTAAACTGTCCCATCGGGGCCTTCGGTTTAGTTCATAGATATCCTTTCAATTATACATTTGACATGTACTTAAAGTATTTTGATTACCGTGGATAGGTTTCGTGCGTCAGTAAAAGTTAAATCTAGTACTTCGAAGTAGTGAACGTTTTGGTTCGTTGGACGAGGTCTGCGAAAAATGTTCAGGAAATTCCTCAAAATCAACTCGTTAAAAGACCTCTCCATTCTCTGCTGACTTACTCGGATTTTTTTTTTAGAATAGTATCGCGAGAAGCGCTTGAATTTACGGTTTGATTTGTGTGTGTGTGTGTGATGTAATTTAAGTAAGAATTGTTGATGGAAATATGCCAATTGTGGTAGCGAACAAGTTTGCAATAAAATCTCATCTGAGATCGATATTCGTTTGCGGTCATGTCAATATTTTTCCATCGACTTAATCGCGTCGCAATTAAAACGAAAAATAAAAATTTTTGGTTTTGAAATGAAGCGATGAAAGGTGTGCCAGAATGTTGAAGCAATACCAGATAATCGACCGCTTAGCTCGAAATTTATCGTGCATACAGACAGAAACAGACAAACTAAACCAATTTCACTATTCCACAGAAAAAAAGTGTTTTAATTGTAACGTTGTCAGTGTGGCGATAGTGTGCATAGCCATGAATGTAATTAATAACAGGTGATAAAGGAAAAAAAAACTTGGCTTGAACAGAGTGTTTAACCACCTTCACCCGATAAAATGTGTGTGCTAATATGTGTACATTATATGTGTACCGTGTAGCATTACGTTCAGAAATGAAGTGTTCAAACAAGCATAGAATTAAATAATTTCCTTGTAATGAGAGATATGCTCAACGATATTAGAGTGTGTGTTCTTTGATGACACATATTGAGTGTATTTTGTAAGAATTTGTTTTAAATTTATTTCCTCAGCAGCAGTCGATAATGTCAAATTTTCGTTGTACGTACCCGTAATGCGTTCTATTGAGTCGATTGTTATTTCTAGCATTTTTTGTCATACAAAAAAAAATTATAAACGCGATATTCAACTTCAAACATTTAATCATCTGCTATCGACAACTAGGACAAAAATAGACGATTGGCTCTTGCTAACTTCGTCTTATTTATAGCAAAAAGTATGTTTTAACAAATGAAGTACAAGATTTCCAGTCTTATAAAAATGCATTGATCAAATCAAGTAATAGATTCGGCAACTATCATTGATCACTGTCACGCTATAAACAATTGGAATTTCTTAAAATTCTATTAGACTTATTGTGTACATTTGATTGACTGTTCAGAATTCGATGAAAATTCACAAATGCTCTTTTTGCCGTTCAACTAACGACTTATCGCTCTACTAACGACTTATCGCTCTACTAACGACTTATCGCTCTACTAACGACTTTTCGCTCTACTAACGACTTATCGCTCTACTAACGACTTATCGCTCAACTAACGACTTATCGCTCAACTAACGATTTATCGTTCAATTAACGACTTATCGCTGAACTAACGACTTATCGCTCAACTAACGACTTATCACTCAATTAACGATTTATCGCTCAACTAACGGTTTGCCGCTCAACTAACGACTTATTGCTGAAATAACGACTTATCGCTAAACTAACGATTTATCGCTCAACTAACGACTTATATCTCAACTAACGACTTATCGCACAAATAAAGAGTTCACGTTAATTGAATGACGACAGGGCGAATGGCTCATTCGTAAATTACAGGAATCAGACGTAAAATTGCACGACTTAAATGTTGATTCTACATACGAGATTTATTTGAATCACCAACGAAAGCTGTCCTAACCATACATCGGATTCTTTTCCGTGATCGCTCATTTTTGTCATCGTTAACGATAGGCATCTGCCTAGCCGTTTTTTTTTTGAAAGGTTTAACCATCAGAAAACATCAAATAATTTCATTGAAATAAAACAAATTTTTATAAAGAAAATAATCAGATTCGATGTTGATGATAAATAAATAATAAAAAAAACTCAGAAAATCATCAAACAAACGAACGAAAAAAATCTGTCGATGTTTTTCAAATGGAAAATCGAAATTTATTTTGTTTATCTATATCATTTTAAACAATTAAGTTCTTTTATTGGTTTATTAAAGCGATATACAGTCGATAAACTGATAACTTTTGTTGCATTAAATAATAAAAAAAATTTGAGATTTCTTGTTAAAATACAAAAAAAAATGAAAGGTGACCGACGACATCGACGATATGTAATGAGAGAGTATTTGTGGTTTCGTTGAAGAAGTGGATTTATTTTCGGAAATTTTTTAGTTGTTGTAAGTTGTGATAAAAATTACTTTTACAAAAATGTTGCGGTTGACTCGTGTAAAACACAAAATTGGGCTTCAATCAAACTCTCGTTTATTTATGAACAACACTATCAGTAAAAGCGATACCAAATCGACACCTCGACCTCGACAACCATCAATTACCATACGAATAGTTAAATGCAATTAAATTGTGAATGTAACATTATAGCGAATTATAAGAGAAATGATATTTGATTTATCTGACGATGTCAACAAAAGTTTTTAACAAAAAAAACATCAAATCGTAGCCCAATTAATAAAATTTCATTTTTCTTATAATTCGCTAATGTGTCCCGGATCTATTTATTTAACTCGAAAAACAAAAGAATTCATTCGATTAACCCATGAAATTGTCGGGAGTCAAACGGGATATCGGATTAACAAACCGAAATCTGTATACCTCAAACAATGACTCGTGCCGGAAAAAAAACACGTTATAATGGGACACGTTACAGAGAGACGGAAAAGGCGATTGGAGTCGTTAAACAGATTTTTATGAGTTCCTTATTAAAACGCATCATCTACATATAAAACATCAATTATACCATATATAACATGAATATTTGAATGCGAACCCCTTTCATCATACGTATATAGTGCCGTATATGGATAAAAAAAAATAGTCGTACGCTTTTGTTGAATAAAATAATGTCTTAAAGGTCGTCGCGGGCATAACCTTTTTCGGACTGTTTATGAGGGTTTAAAGAGCGAAAAACTAAAATCGAAAAGGGACTCAACAATAATGAAACTGACGTGTGGCTATTTCACTTCATGCGAGATGATTTTTTGTTCTTGAGAAAATATAATGAGAATTTCGCGTTGTTTATTTTGCGAAAAGGATTTGTAGTTATTGGAGTTAAGTTTTGTTGAATATACGTATAAGTCAGCGCAAGCAAACTTTGATTAACATTTTTTTTGGGCTACCGACCGCTGCTGTTAACAGAAATTTGATATTTAAGAGTCTAGCTACAAAGGACTTTGACGTTCCATTCAGAGTGTTTGATTTATTGGAAGTTGTTTGAATGTAAACTGATGAATACAAAAAAAGCGAGGAAATGAAATTCAATGGTCCGGTTGTTGGCTTATTAAATCAAGATTGATCAAGACGTTAACGATTCAAATAAAGTTTTTTTTTCGTGAAAAATGATTTGCGAATTTGATTGACTTTGATTGCGAGCACTTGAACACAAAAAAAAAAATTGAATTTCCATTTCGAAGGAAACATTCAATCACAACAGAAATTGTAAAGGACACCCAGCTCGATATAACCTTGTCATATTAACCTAATCCTTACCTTGAGCAATCCGAACCGCGGGCATTTTAATTCTCATTTTGATGTATTTGTTTTTCACGCCACCTCAAACAGTTTCTCTTCCACTTGGTATTTCCCAAAAAACGAAATTTTTTTCGAAATTCAAATATCCTTTTTTTTACTCTCTCACTAACTTTCACTCGTCCCGCTGAACGACACGTTCACTCTTACCGTTCAATGTTTTTTTTTGTTTAATTTAAAAAATTATTGAGCAAATTAGGAAAACGAAAAAGAATTTGAGTTATCGATAAAATTCATTTGTTTCACTCCAGAAAACACACGGGTTGTTTACCGTTCAACAACAAACTTATCATACGATTAGAATTTCCCTTAGCAACTTTTTTGTGTGTGTGCTTTCGTTTCTTTTCAATTTTTTTGTTTGTTGTTTCGGTAAAAATTGGTCGATAACAAATAAATAAAAATTAAATTTCTCCTAACAACCGTCCCGTTTATTCTGTTCGGAAAATTTATTTTTTTCGGCTTTTTACTTCCACGTCTTTCAATTCAAAATTTTTCCTTTTCTTTTTGGTTAAATTTTTATTTTTACTGACCACTGTCCAACTTGACCATTTATCCGGGTCCCAATAATTTGCATAAATCTTCTTTATTATCACTGTCCATCGATCAGTTCCAATAAGCATTCAGCTTACTGTTATTCCATCAAACTAATTTAACCGTCAGTTCTCAAAACACAAATTTCCCACATCGAAATTCATTTCCACATTTTGCACCCACAACTCAAAAACCGAATTCACAAGAAAAAGGCGAAAAACAACCAAACCACCGGAGCACAAGGAAGAAAATTTTTCTGTTTCCATATATCACCAACAAAACACACGAGAAGATAGTTCGTTTCCTTTTCAAAATAATTTTTTTTTTCTTCTTTTCTTTCGAATTATTATAAAAAGACGGAACACACAACCCGACGTCGTCGCAACGTCCTTACTTCGCGACAGTCCGTTTGCATCTAATATGATGGTCTAACAAAATACGTTATATCACCAGCACTGGCCACCGGTTCCCCCATTCAAGACACACATAGAGAAAATATGATTTTACCAGTGTAGCGCGCATATAGATCCATCTATATCGGTTCGGATATATCGTGTATATACAAACAACTCCGAAAAACGTTGTTATTGTCGGATCGCACAATATATAGCAAAACCATACCATGCCATCATATTCCTCTCCGTCGTCGTCGTCGTCGTCGTGGTACACTATACAGAAAACACACCGAAAAACGTAAACCGAATGTTCAATAGTGCCCTATGTGCACTATACTGAACCAGAATGATTCTGCTGGAAAATTGCGCGACTTTTCGAAACGGACCACTACGAGAGTGAGTGTGTGTGTTTGGATGTCGTGTGTGGGTATGTATGAATTCGACTTATACGTGCAGCACACAGAGAGACGTGTTTTAGTTTTATGGTTGTGTGAACGATGTGTATATGATGAGTATACACACACACCCGATGTGTGGAAGAATTGAGAATGAATAATGTTTATCCGCGTCGCGTACATATAATAATTTCGAGATTTGGACTTGTGGTCCAACAAGAGTTTATTTGCTGCTTGTTTCCACTCTATCACTCTGTTGTTGTATTGTGTGTATGTGTGTTGTTCTTCGCTTACGACCGTCCATTTCACGTACACACATTCGAATTCGAGTCCCCCCCTTTGAACATGGGTATAAAATCATCCCTTTTCATTTAGTTTGGCACACACAAAATATATCGAAAATTCAACTCGTTTCTCTTTCACATGTTCACTAACGCTGCTGGGTTGGTGTGTGGTGTCGTTGTCTACCCCATATATGTGCTACGTTTTGTACACATATGAATAAGTGATGATATATTGGTTCGCGAGCGCATTATGTATTTTTGGGGAGATAGTGCGGGTACAAAAATGTTCTATTGAATTTGGAGAATCATAGCAAGGTAATTTTCGAACGGAGAAATATACATTTAATAAACAGGTTGCGCGCGCTGCTGCCCTTTCATCCCTACTAGATAATTCGGCAAATATCTCTATATATATCTACGTACACACACGGCACACACAGAGTATACGCTGTTGGGTTATGCAAGTTCATCCTGAGAACATGTTTTGTGCGTTGTGTGTGGGGGTGGGATAAAAATGCGAGTAGTGTTTAATATTGTTTATGTGTGTTCGTCCTGTGTACATTCCATGCATACAAGCATGTAATTTAGAAACTTATACACATTTACAGAAATGTTTTTTTTTTTGGTCGGAGGGATGGGGTTGTGGGAAGCTTTTACTGTTGGAGTTCAACTAAAACGAACAGGTAGAGAAGAGAGGTTATTGTGACTCTGCTGAATGTTTTCAGTTATACCTGTCGGATATATTTTGTTGTTCGGTGATCCTTAGGTGGTCTTTCGATTAATTTTTTTTCTCCTCCAGAATAGTTGGAAAATGTTAAAGTCCGATGCTGGAAATGTTCCCACAAGCGAAATGAATTGAAAACATTTTTCTGACCTCCTTCGAAGAATAATTTCGTTTAACTCAGAGCACGTTGACTGCATTCAGACAGGAATTACTGGAATTAATCTGAATGTACCCAATCATTTCACGGTGGATAAGGATGAAAAATTGAGCATGAGATGAGACTTTTGTCGATCCGTGATAACGGCAAATCTGGAAAGGCAATGTCCTTCACAGATAACCTCCGAATCTAGTAAAATATCATTATGTATTACGTATTATGTCGTACGTATTACGTCGTACGTATTACGTCGTACGTATTACGTCGTACGTATTACGTCGTACGTATTACGTCGTACGTATTACGTCGTACGTATTACGTCGTACGTATTACGTCGTACGTATTACGTCGTACGTATTACGTCGTACGTATTACGTCGTACGTATTACGTCGTACGTATTACGTCGTACGTATTACGTCGTACGTATTACGTCGTACGTATTACGTCGTACGTATTACGTCGTACGTATTACGTCGTACGTATTACGTCGTACGTATTACGTCGTACGTATTACGTCGTACGTATTACGTCGTACGTATTACGTCGTACGTATTACATATTACGTCGTACGTATTACGTCATACGTATTACGTCGTACGTATTACGGCTTTCGTATTACGCATTTCGTATTACGCAATTTCGTATTACGCATTTCTGTTTTAATTATTGAAATAAGTGCCGATGTTTCTTAATCACAATAAACGTAATAACCAAAATCCGACAGTACCGTCCAGCACGTATATCACAAAATTACGTAAATACGAAATGTGCATTTTCGTAATAAAAAAAATCCAACACTGGCAACTGTGCTATCCGTTAAATACCAATCGCTTGATCGAAAATGGTGCAAAATGCCGCCTTTAAATATTCAAATCACTTTATCCATGCGATTCAACACCTCCGAAATAAGTTTATTAATTAACCCAGACAAAACAGAAAAGAAAACCTCTTTAAGATACGGAGCGTCGAGAAAAAAAATTAATTTTTTAAGTAAATACACGGGAATCCCTATACCAATTTCGTGTAATGCTCCGCGCGTTTCTGTATCAACATTTTTCAAAAACATCACTCATAAAACTCTGCACACCACGAAGTTCTCGCGCAAAAGAACAAACATAATAAAGTTAAAGAAAAGCGAGACGGAAAGTTCAATTAACGCGGCTGCCTTTTTTTTGTGTTCATCTTTTGTGTTGTATTGTGCATAAATTGTAAAATTTGTAAAAGAAACTCGATTAACGTAAAGATGTTTTACTCGAGACAAGGAATTTATTCATTCATAAAATTTTTCCTCTCTACCACAAAATTTTTGTATGAAATTTTTCGTTGTTGTTGTTGCTGCTGCTGCTGCTTTCGTTCACTTCTTCCGTGCTTTTTATTTTAAAATTTCTGTAGAAGTGTTTTGATGAACGACGACGATATGACGCGTTAGTATTGGGTGAGAATAGGGATGATAGGCGAGGAATAAGTTTTTTCCGTCTTGTTTAATTTATAGGCATTAACAGATCAAGCATTTATATTTACTGCGTCGCATTAATTACATTAGGAAGACTTGCATTTTGGAAGATTAGAGGTTACTACCATGTTACCAACGTTTGACCAATTTGTGTGAGTGTGAGCCAGTTTCAAACATTCCAATGATACGTTGGAACGTTGGAACGACTGCCAATAGCATTTTCCTTATACAAACTGATATTGGCAGGCGAACTTGCATAGCATTTTCCCTTTTACACAGGCTGTTGGCAGGCGCCTGCCAATAGCATTTTCCCTTTCACAAAGACTATTAGCAGGCGAAATGACGTGCCAATAGCATCTACGGAAATGATAAGTCACGTTTGACTGAATTTATTATTCTCGGCATCGCCTCGGATCACCAAACTTCACATGAAAAATCTACTATTTCATCGCAAAACCTCAAAATAGACTAGTCAAAGTCATAAATTTTCGTATGATAAAGTCTAGCGAATTGTAAGTAAAATGAAAGAACTGTGCTGAACCGTGGCAACACATGAACCATGTCTTGACCAAAGAATAAATGGACGACTATCTGAAAAAGGTTTGGCTACGAGACGTCCGCTGTACACCACGATCTCATTATTATTGCGTTATCAAGACTAATCCTTGAAGTCTACAAGGTCTACTACTAAAGCGAAAATATTTTCACGGGTTACATTGAGTCGAATGAGGTTTTTTCTAAGGATTTTCAATGCGGATTGTGAGTATATACAACACGAACTGGAAATCGTCACGTTCTTTCTAATCTGTCTGATGTACATCACCGTACCGTTTAGATTAGAATAGCAAAGAGATAAAGAGAAATACATCGGCAAAAATTCCACCTGAATGTCTGTTCATTCACTCAATCGAAAAAGCTTTGATCCCTTGAACTATACGATTATGTCCACCCACTCCACCACACATATACTGTCTTCATATGTGACAAATTTCAAATCTATCGAGCACTAGATGGCAACATTCATATCGCAGCAACACGCACCCAACATCCCACATACAAAAGCTGGATGTAGACATGTATGTGTTTGTGGGTGGTGGTGAATAGGAAAGAGGGTGGTAAAACATTTGGTGTATAGTGAGTGAAGGTGTACGATTTAAATTATGTTCTTCGCACAACGGATTTTTTTCCATTTTTTTTTTCATTTTCAATTTATCGTGCCAAAGAAAGTGATCTCTTTGAACTAGTAAAAATGATTGGATGCAATAAAGTACAGATAAGGTTAAAGGTTTCATATAAAACACTTTGTATCTATGCATCTATCGACACACCGAGTGTACACATTTTGTACAACACACTCTCCATATAAATAACAAAGCGAATGGTGCTTTGGATTTTTAAAATACGGAAAAAAAGTGTTGCATTGGATCGCTGGATATATCGAGTAATATATATATGGCAAACGAAACAGCACAATAAAATGTTACCTTTAGAATAATTTACGCAATTATTGATTAGCCAGTTACCTTGTTACCTCCATAGATAATGTGGAACACTTCAATGTTTTACACACATGCAATTCACAGGTTTTTTTTCCGTTGTTGTTGTTGTTATATTCGCTCTGCGTCTTTCTATTATAACTTTTAAAATATAGGAAACGAATGCTATAAGCACAGCATTGATGTATATTTTCAGTAAACAAATTTTCATCCTATATGGGTGCATATATAAAAGGTAATTTAGTGAGCTCGTGACTTTAAATTAAAATGTGCCCGCATTTAAGTCTTCAAACAATTTAATTTTTTTTTTGATTTCCTTCTAATAAATGAATAAATGGTATGCATATGAGTTCGGAACGGTCTTGCTCTGTGTGTGTGTGTGAATGGCATTAACGAAAATTATGGACAAATAGTAGGGAAAAAACACTCCTAACACTAGCTGCAGTTTCGTTGCCTGAAGGATATGAATTTATTTCGAATTATAAATTTAGAACAAAATTTAATTGAATCGATCAATATGTTTAAAAAACAATGTTACATTGAGGCGTGCAGCATTCTATTAATTTTTCTATTAATGGAATTCGATGGCAATGGAATACGTAAAAATGAACTTCGGAATTTAGGGTATGGTTCAAGGGCTACATCAAGTTAAACCCAAAACACTGGCCTTTGGTGTTCAGTAGAAGGATAAATCGTGGATTTAAGTAAGGCTCGCTCAAAAGACTGTGAGAGATTCTTTTGAAAAACAGGAGACCAAAATCAGACGCATTTCCGAGTGGAAATTTTTACATGTTCCCAGAAAGGTATTCGACCCTAGGAGCCAAAATCACTTTCAAAACGAGCCATCAGAACAGTCGGAGCGTTTGCTACGACTGAGCCCCGTACAAACCCGTATATCTATTGCGTACGTGACCCTAGTGCGTCTGTCACCCTACTTTGACCGTAAGCCTATTGCGCCGGTTAATGTAGCTAAAGTAAAATTATTATGTAATATGTACATCTTAGAAATAGCGCATAGCGCAATTACGAAGCCCCGTACGACGTTCCTTTCAAATGAAACAAAAATTTCAAATCGCCCTAAAAATTTTATTTTTTTGAAGGGCCTAGTATCGGCCTCAGTCCGAGGACCCAAATTAAAAATTTTTTTCAACTACATTCTATTCGGCGTTCGATTACCTTCCAAATCAAACAAAAATTACGAAAAACGGATGAAATTTACTCGAGTTATATGTCGGCCTTTGATTACCTTCCAAATGAAACAAAAATTACGAAAAACGAATGAAATTTACTCGAGTTCTATGTAAAATACACATAGGGCCCTAGTAGCATTTCACTTCTAAGGCCCTAACTCACGGTCCACTCACCCGATTTTAAAAAACTTTTTTCCCTGGATTGGTATTGACAATACCTACCATTTGCCGTGTCATTTACATTTCCATCGTTTATTTTGCAATAAATATCACCAAAAGACCTTAAATCACTTAGGTGGCCCTAACTCACGAAGGGCCGACCCGAATATGCCCATCTTCGAACTTAGCCTCACTATTTCGACTATCTTTCAGGGAAAAAAAAATTTTTGAAATCGGATTTGATTTACTCAAGATATCGACGTGACAGACGGACAGACAAAATTTTTATTGCAGATTCGTCATCTATGAACATAGGCAAACACTTTGCCCTTACCGTCTGCTTCGAATTCCATCAATTACACACGGCATCGTAATCCTATAAGCCCCTTTGTACTTCGTACGGGGCTAAAAATAATTCGAAGCTTGTGTGGCTAGTGGGAAGTGATCAAAAATTGAAGGGTCCTGTGGGGTATCATTAGAAAGGCAATTTTATGTTGTTTTAGGGCAAATAGGGTTTTATTGGGACTTGGAAGATGGAAGCATCTACGATGATTTATAAGAAGTTGAAATGTTTTTAGTGCTAATATTTCATCGTAAATGCTACGAAACTTCCGTAAGACTCTTCATACCCTGAAAGTACGTGAAATTACCTTTCAAATGACACCACAAGAGCCCGTCGTAGCACTCATAGGATTTCAATAGAATTTTTGCAGAGTTGAAATACTTGTTCAACATTCATGCTGTCGTATTCACCACACATTCCATCATTGTTATAGAAATCAGTAGCGCTACACCAAACGAAATATGGCGCTGCACTAAAATCCACCCGAAACTTCTGTTCCGTGGGTTTTGCGCAGAAGATTTGGATTCGCCTTCACAGCTCTTAGATATTTTGGCTACGAGTTGTTTTTCAGCTTGCAAGACATTCAGAGGGATTCTTTTGAAAAACAGTCGACCGATGTCGGACGCATTTTCCAGCAGAATTTTTTATCGATGACCAGAAAGGCATTCGACTCTAAAAGCCAAAACCAATTTCAAAAATATTCTTCGAAGCTTGTGTGACCAGTGTGAGGTGATCAAAAACTGACAACTAGCACGTTTCTTGCAGAAATTTATCCAGCCACACGAGCCGTACATGGTCGTGTGGGGAGTCATTAAAAAGGTAATTGCATGTTGTTTCAGGGCAAATAGGGTTTTATTGGAGTCTGGAAGCATCTACGATGAAATATGACAAGTTGAAATGTTTAAGTGCTCATATTTAATTGTGGATCATACCAAACTTCCGTAAGACCCTATTTACCTTGAAACAACATAAAATTACCTTTGTAACGACACCCCACACGACCCTGTACGGCACGTGTAACTGGAGAACTTTCAGTAAGAAAAGTGCGTGTTTTCGGTTTTTGATCAGCTCCCACTAGTGACACAAGCTTCGAATATATTTATTGAAAGTGTTTTTGGCTATGAAAAATTCCACTGGAAAATGTGTCCAATCTCTGCGGAAGTGAACGGATTGAAGCAAGAA
This sequence comes from Bradysia coprophila, assembly GCF_014529535.1. NCBI lineage: Eukaryota > Metazoa > Arthropoda > Insecta > Diptera > Sciaridae > Bradysia > Bradysia coprophila. The sequence continues at coordinate 2,941,875 of NW_023503493.1, read as the reverse complement.
TCTCTGAACAGATCAACTACAGGCTCGACCTGACGAATAAACCTGAAGGTGACTTGTTTGGAGATTAAAGGTTGACTAAATTTGCTGTTATAACAACGATATGTTCAACGGAAAGTTAGTGCGGTTGACTACAAATCATAGTAGTCAATTAAGTTACTTTTGGGTGAACTGTTTCTAAAGCCTCGGCTAACCTTCAGGCTTGTTCGAGCTTTTTCTACATTTTCTACATGCTGACTTGTAGTTTCGCTACAGACAAACGGTGGAAAAGGCTGACACCCGAGGGTGGATAAACTAGAAAATCCTTTTGTAAATCAAAAAATCGTACAAAAATGTTTGAAAACTAAAAAATCTGAAAAATCACAGAAAATTCTCAAAATCACCTCATGCTTAAAATGCTCAAAAAAAAAATCCTTGGAAATCCCAAGAAAATCCTCAAAAATATCCTTAAAAATACTCGAAGTCAGAAAAAATTCTCAAAAAATCCTTGGAAATCCTCAAAGTCAGAGAAAATCCTTTAAAAAACCTTGGAAATCCCAAGAAAATCCTTAAAAATACTCGAAGTCAGAAAAATCCTCAAAAAATCCTTGGAAATCTTCAAAGTCAGAGAAAATCCTTTAAAAATCCTTGGAAATCCCAAGAAAATCCTCAAAAATATCCTTAAAAATACTCGAAGTCAGAAAAAATCCTCAAAAAATCCTTGGAAATCCTCAAAGTCAGAGAAAATCCTTTAAAAATCCTTGGAAATCCCAAGAAAATCCTCAAAAATATCCTTAAAAATACTCGAAGTCAGAAAAAATCCTCAAAAAATCCTTGGAAATCCTCAAAGTCAGAGAAAATCCTTTAAAAATCCTTGGAAATCCCAAGAAAATCCTCAAAAAAAAACCTTAAAAATACTCGAAGTCAGAAAAAATCCTCAAAAGATCCTTGGAAATCCTCAAAGTCAGAGAAAATCCTTTAAAAATCCTTGGAAGTTCTTAAAAATCGATGAAAATCCTCGAAAAACCAGCACTACTAAGTTATGAATGAATTTTCGTCCTGATTGTAAATTCAGCAGAAAATGCAATCTAGGACGTCGGAATCATGAGCTATTCCCGTTTGAAAGCGAGACAAAACTATTTGTCGGCGTTATTTATTGTCATAAACCATTTTACTAGTCAAGTGTCTCCGAATCCATTCCTTTAATCAATGCAATTCCGATGCAATGTACATCGAGTTACTAGATTCTGATTTTTGTACTTGTCTGTCATGCGGATGCAATTTATTTATTGAATAAAAAGACGTTGTGATCAGCAATATCGTTATGATGACGTTCCCATTAATTCTTTTGATTCCACAAGAGACTCAACATTACATTTGTATCATGAAGTCGATATTGCATGAGGAATGAATGAATGGATGAGTTTGAATTGGATTCGCTAGAAGTTGTTTCATTCATTAGATGAAGGAATTACTGATTTTGTGTACTTGATATATAAGGGACACAAGTAGAATCCTGCCTACAAGAGAAAAGCATTCACAGCTCTGTCTACATTCCATTATGAAAAATGTTGATTTTTCTAAAGGCACATATTGTACCCCTTAGAGCACATACACATATATTGCACATGATAGAGTACAGACATGCATTGTACACTCTGAGTTCTATTTGTCGGAAATTAATGCTATTTTAAAAGGCACCTGCAACAACGTAACTATCAACAACAACAACAAAAAATCTCGATGAAATTTGATGTCACATAAAAATGCACATCCTGCTATTCCTGCAATTATTCTGCTCGCAGTCTGAATACATCTATGATCGTTGGATACAAAATAAAAATATTTTTCCCGATCAAATTGGAACATCTCAAATAACCAACAACAACGACGACAAAAATGCCTCTTTCCGTTCTATTGGATCGATAATGGTACCGAAGAGAAGCGCATTGTCTTCCTTTTCACTGTCTTTTGCAATATGAAATACAAAAAAACAATTTTTTGTTCAATTTCCATTCAAACAATTTTCTATCACACCGTTGACTGCGAACCTATAATAGATTCGAACGTCTAAAATTGCATTTTGATGCAATCGAACGATTACACAGCAGAATCTATTCATTAATGGATTTTGTGTTGTGTCCTCTCTTGCTGGTATATTTATGCTTAGTTACGGTACATGGTCAAAAATTGGATTAAAATGGTCGCTCCGCAGTATGAAGGACTTTTTTAAAACTTTTTTTTTCAATTTTCTTTGTGCTGTGATGTTCCTAATGCAATTTTGTCCCGTACTGCAACCTTTTTATTGAAGAAGTAAAAAGAATCGGTCTTTATGTAGGTGTGACAGAGATCATCCAGTTACACGGCATACGATTTTGGGTTTGTTTCTGTTGGTGTTACAACTAGAAATTGAAAAGATTGTCCCAAATATACAAACTGACTAATGGATTTTGATTGGCGCGGTCAAAAGAATTTTCAATGAGATTAGCCCGTAAAGCAATGTGTTTGAGATAAATCTCTCGTCCGCTTGGTGTTGGTATGAATAATCAATGAAGGAATCTGATTTATTTGTAATTTTCTTTAATTTGGTAAAGTTAGGGAGTCTTTGGCCCATAAATAAATTACCTTCACTTTATAGTGAACAACTGGCGTGATAATAACCTAGAATTCTCTAATTAAACTACAAGATCACTAAACAATCTGAAAATAACATTAAAGAAACATTAATCATCTCCATCTGCTATTGATAACGTCAACAAAAATATTCAATGAGCTCGGGGTAGTTTTGACCTTATATATAGCAGAACGGATGGTAAAACTATTGAAGTAATAGATTTTGAATCAATCATTAAAAGACACTTTATACAAATGAAGTGCCAGACTTGTCATTTTGCTCACAAACAAACGGTACAAAAACTGACATCAGAGTGACGGATAAACTAGAAAATCTTTTTCCAACCAAATAAATTCTTAGAAAACACTGGGAAAATCCTTCGAAAAATTTGAAAACTAGAAATTGAAAACGCTAGATTGTTGGAAGTCTCAGATCTTGGATCAAAAGATATCCCACAGTGAAAGACGAATTGTTAAGAAAGAATAATTTTGATGTTTATTTAATGACTGCAACAGAAAGAATGATTAGCTAACACGATTATAATTTACATTTAAGTTTCCTTAGGATCACTAGATGAATATATAAATTGCATATTCCAACATAGATACCGTTAAGTTAGTTAATTTTCTTTAATTTGCTAACGTTGAGGATACTTTCAACTTGCTACTGACAACGACAACAAGAATATGAGATGAGCTCAGAGTAGTGTGGACCTTATAGTGTGGGTAATTCCAGTGTTAGTTGAGTACCAAATTTCCGTCATATCTGAGGCATGAACTTAGCTGTGTTGGCTATGCTTTGCAGTAGCAAATCAGACTATAAATTTTCTAATACTCAGGAGACATGCCAACAAGAATTGGAATTTTAGCTTGCGAAGCGTGACTTGTGTGATCGTAGAAGTCGGCGGTTAGTTGCGTTACAGTTACGTAACTTTTCGAAATATTTTCACCAAATGTAAACTAATTTTGGTAAACTTTTTTTCCCCTGAAAGCTATGGTCAAGACGCGCAGTTTAAGCCCAATATGAGGTTGGTAGCCCAAAATTTGTGGGAGATGTGTCTATAAAAGTGTTATTTTTCGGTGGTCATTAATATCCAGAAATATTTTTTTTCGAAATTGGTGGTTGTTGCCCCACAGAAAATGTTGCTTTGGCTCAAAACCGTTTAAAAAAAATGGTTACAAAATTTTTCGAGGTAACCCCGACGAGTTAAAATTCGAGGATGACACTTATCACCACTAAGAAGCAGATTTCACCTACTTCACTCACCCAACTAACCTGATCGACACAAAGTTATTTTTCTCGTGAAGTAATATGCTGTAGCTTTCTAATGACAACAATGTTCAGTTTTTAAATGAAAAAATGTAATTTTGGCAACGTTTTGGTCGTGGTGATTTTACACGGAAAATTCGGCAAATTCGACATTTGTTGTGTGCTGCATATATTTGCTGCAGACTGAATAATGTTCCCGTGTGTTGTATTACAATAAACATGTAATATGAATATTTTCAAAATATAGTTCCGGCAACAATATTATTCAGCTCGTAGGAATATTGTGAGGTTCCCAGGTATATATTTGCTGTGTGCTGAATTATATCTTCAAATTAGTTGTGGGATGTATTACTTAACTTTACCTACATGCCGAATATTGACTAAATGGTACTATCGAACTATACCTGCATGCTGAATATTGACTAAATGAATAAAGTCGTCTGTATTTAGAATGGACTATGCAACAATAAATTTATTGTTTTAATGAAATAAAAGGAAGATCTCAAGAACATACGCATAAAGATGATTATCAAATCTAATTTTATTCCTTCATTTAAAGTTATTTCTATTTTTACCGAATTAATATGCAATGATAATGTTACATTTATGTATTTCAATAGAAATTTTGACGAACGAACTTTTAAATCCATTTTCGGTGTTAAAGGCTTTTGAAATGTTAACAGAAATAGTTGGTGGTATTCAGCAATAAATGATGGAATTTGTTTATGTACTGTCCGTTTGACAAGAGGATCGCCACGGTTCACCAGGGGGTTTTGAACATTTGTTTTTTACACGTTGGCACACGTGCTCTTGTCAGATTCAAGATTCTTTTTACGAAGGTTACGCATTGTCCTGAAATTTCGACGACATGAGTATCGGTGACATCCTGAAGAAACGGTGACTTACTGAAAAAACAACGAGAAGAAATGGTGACTTCCTGAAGAAACGACGAGAAGAACCTGCCACTATAGTCGCCGTTTCTTCTCGTCGTTTCTTCAGGAAGTTATCGTTTCTTCAGGTAGTCACCATTTCTATAGGATGTCACCGTTTCTTTAGGAAGTCACCGTTTCTTCTCACCGTTTCATCAGAAAATCTGAAGAGTCGTCTTTACATGTCACCATTTTTTCAGAAAGTCACCGTTTCTTCGAAACCGTCGACTTCCTGAAGAAACGACGAGAAGAAACAACGACTTTCAGAAGCAACGCATCTCACCGTTCAATCTCTGATTGCAAGCAACTAAAACAAATAAAATAAAAAGCTTTGTATTTTATTTCAAATGAATAAAATCTACGGACAGTGGCTTATTCTTGATTTGAGATGAAATTTCGATTTCAAGAAATTGTTCAGTTGACAATCTCAACTCAAGATTACTAATTCAGCTGACATTGAGATCCCAAATCAACTCTAATTTTCGTCTCGCCGTAAAGGCGTTTTGTTGGTTCCTATAGAATTCATCCCTTTACGAAATGTAACGTAAAGGAGTTTAGTTCATCACTACAGAATTCATCTTTTTACAACATGAAAACCAATTTTCATTGCACATAAAAAGCGTTTTAATACGCCTAGCGATCCGGCCCATTGCCCCGTAGCGAAGCGGAGGGCCGCAATGCGAGCCGGGCGCCGGAACGGTGTCGGTAACTTAGGAGTTAATTTTTTTTCTCTCGCATCGTCTAATAATTAGTTTGTGTAATTCATTGCACATAAAAAGTGTTTTAACACGCCGAGCGACCCGGCCCATTGCCCCGGAGCGAAGCGGAGGGCCGCAATGCTAGCCGGGCGCCGGAACGGTGTCGGTAACTTAGGAGTTAATTTTTTTTCTCTCGCATCGTGTCATAAGTAGTCTGTGTCATTTTTTATATATACACGCTCTGAATTTTGAAAACCGACACATTTTCTGTTTTGTGCTTTACTGCCTTTTTCTTAATTTTACATACATTTTTATATGGAGAAATCAAAAAACTCAAGTACAACACAGAAACATATCGCTCGGTGTCTTAAAACACTTTTATGTGACTAATTATGACACGATGCGAGAGAAAAAAATTAACTCCTAAGTTACCGACACCGTTCCGGCGCCCGGCTCGCATTGCGGCCCTCCGCTTCGCTCCGGGGCAATGGGCCGGATCGCTCGGCGTGTTAAAACGCTGTTTATGTACAATGAAAATTCGTAAAGGGATTACTTCCTTATGGTTGGTATTCAATACAGAAAGATTATTACAGCAAGACTATTCAACAACCAAAAAGTTACTGCCAAAAAGTTACCGCCAAATCGCTTATTATCGACTTTCTGTATAGAGACGATAGAATTTGCACTTCATGTATAGCTATAGAGACGATAGAATTTGGTTTTTGGCCTTATGAAGAAACGTTGACTTCCCGAAGAAACGATGAGAAGAAATGGTGAGTTCCTGAAAAAACGATGAGAACCTTTCGTCGCCGTTTCTTCAGGAACTTGTTATTTCTTATGAATTCACCGTTTCTTCTCGTTGTTTCTTCAGGAAGTCATCGTTTTCACAGAAAGTCAGCGCTTTTTACATAAAACGGCGACATCCTGAAGAAACTGTGACTTTCTGAAGAAACGACGAGAAGAAACGGCGAGTTCCTGAAGAAACGGTGACTTCCTGAAGAAACAGCGACTTCTTGAAGAAACGGCGACTACTCGCCGTTTCTTCAGGAAGTCGCCGATACTCATGTCGTCGAAATTTCAGGACAATAGGTTACGCTGATTATACTTTGTGAAAAAGGCCAATACCTTGCAAATATGTCACATCTTGGACAGAATTTGACACTGCAATATCTGCAACATGAAAAAACTAAATGTTCGAAACCCCCTGAAACCCCGTGCTTCCACCTACGTAATATACACAAACTAGGTGAGCCAATCTTAATTTATTAATTCGCGTAATAGATGCTCACTATTAATGTGAACAGTTTTTTTGTAGAATGATTGAAAAAACCTCTAATTCAGAACCAGGCTCAGAATTAAAATAATAATATCCGATGACATTGCTTAGTGGGGAGAAGTACTACATTTCATAGAAAATAAATTCAATTAAATGTTGTTGCATAACCCATTCCAAATACGGACGACTTTATTCATTTAGTCAATATTCAGCATGCAGGTATAAATATGCCTGTGTGCTGCATAAAGCAAAGTAACAACGGTTCGAAATAAGACTGCCACTATAAGCAAGCAGTATAGCAGCAGTGGTAAAGTCGTTGGCAGTCAGAAACTGAGGTTAAGCATCGATGGTTGCGGTCCGTACTTGGGTGGGTGACCGGAAAAAACGTAAGCAAAAAAAAAATTCTGTTAGCAATTTAATATGATGAATTTAAATATAAATCTACGGCTAATAACAAATAATAATAATAAAATTGAAAAAAAAAAAAAATAAAAATTTTGAAAAAGTTTTTTTGTTTTTTTTTTGCTAACGCAAATAAAATTGATAAAGTTAATTAAAGTCGAAGCATTATAATTTGATCGATTCTATTCATTTTTAAATAATTGTAGTTTTTCAAAAATTCATTTCGAAAACATTACAGTATAAAAGTTTACAAATGCGAATTAGAGATGTTTACTCGCGGTATACCTGCGGGTAATCCGTTCAAATGCATGTGTCTAAGCTTTTATACTGTAATGTTTTCGAAATGATTTCTTCGAAAACTACAATTTTTAAAAAATGAATTAAATGAGTAGAATCGATCAAATTATAATGCTCCGACTTTAAATCAATTTCTTCTATTAAACGATAAATTAGGTTGTTTATTGAATTGAAAAAAATGGCGTCATTTTATATTATAAAACAGGCATACAGCTAAGACCTGCACGCTGAAAAATAATATCCAGCACACAACAACAATATTCATTAGGCGGGCATTGTATGATCCTCAGATCAATATGCAGCACACAACTAATGTTCTATAATCGTGAAGCTGTTCCCAATTTCTTCGTCTGGGGTGCATATATGAGTTTTCCGTGCACCCAACTAACCTGATCGAGCCAAAGTTATTTTTCTCGTGAAGTAATATGCTGAAGCTTTCGAATGACAACAATCTTCAGTTTTTAAATGAAAAATTGTAATTTTGGCAACGCTTTGGTCGAAGTGATTTTACCTTACTTCAAAGCAGAATGAACCAAAAATCTTCTTAAAATTTAATTTCGTGTCATTTGGTGCAATTGTGGAATTATAGCGTTCGGATCTACAGCGAAACAAGTTTACAGAAATCATTTGAGATTTATTGAGAATGTTTCGGAATGTCGAATACAAACAAACACTTTTTGGTCAATATCTCCCCGAGACGTTATGCCAATGACCTCATATTGGTGTCAAACTACTCGTCTTGTCAATATCTTTCAGCAAAACAAAAAAGTTTAGTGAAATTGAAATCGGTTCAGGTTTCGTGAAATAAACTAGAATTTTCAAAAATTTGCTTAAAACAAGCATACACCTTTATGGTGGTATCTCCCCGAGATTTTCGGCCACCGACCTTATATGTGGCTTAAACGACGCGTCTGGTAAACAGCTTTCAAGTTTACTGAAATCGGTTTTCATTTGGTGAAAATAATTCGAAAAGTCTTAAATTAGCTGGAATTACCCATATAGCAGAGCGAATGGTAAAACTTTTGAAGTAATAGATTTGATTCAATCATTAGGAAATACTTTATACAAATGAAGTCCGAGATTTGTCGTTTCGCTTACACAAACTGAACAAAGGCTGACATCAGAGACATAAACTAGAAAATCCTTGGTTAACCAAAAGAAATTCTTAGAAAATACTGGGAAAATCCTTCGAAAAATTTGCAAAACTAGAAAGTTCTCAAAATCTATTATTTGTTCATCAGAACAACAAGGTAAAATCCTCGAAAAATTCTTAGAAAATTTTGGAAATCCAAGAAAATTTTTAATATTTAGAAAGACAATAACTAAAAATTGATGGAAATCCTCGCCAATCCTCTCAAAATCATAGAAAATCCTCAGATAATTTGCATTGAAATCGCTAACGTTACTGACATTTAAAGTTAGGAAATCCTTCGGTTTCGGATTCGGATTTGGAGTGAACAATAACACATAATCTGTGATTCATCTGCATAATCAGTAAAGTATCAGACTTTACCATAAGAAACAGCAACTGACATAAAGGAAACATTAATCATCTGCTATTGACACCGACAACAAGAATAAGCTCAGGGTAGTTTTGATCTTATATAGCAGCACGAATGGTAAAATTATTGAAGTAATAGATTTTGAATCAATCATTATGAGCTACTTGATACAAGTGAAGTGCCAGATTTCATGATTTTGTAACGACACGCTTGAGTCAGACATAAAAGGTTGATCGGACACATTTCACTTAACAAGAATAAATATCACACCATTTGGTGGAGATAAGACGATCTCTGTAATAGCGTGTTAAGGAAGCTCCATTTTGGGAGAATTTTTTAGTGAGATGCAATAAAACATCTGAGACACCAAGAATACGCCGTTACCAGCTTGGAACTTATTAATTTAAGGATCTTAAATTCCTAAGTTTTTCTTAATAATTCACGGCTTAACTCTTAACTAACATGTTGAAGTATTTTCTTTTGCTGTTTGAGTTGCTGGCGATGTACATTGATCCACCCAATACACAGGCCCGCAGTGATCATATGGTGAATCGGCAAGCCCGATTGCGCCTTTTGGTTGTATATCGATTAGAATTCCTCTATTGACGCCTATCTCACATAACTTTTACTCTTTTCGACTAAAATGTTGAGCGTTGAGAGTAAGATTTTGCGCTCATAGATTTGCCCTTCGGAAGCCAGTGCGGCCCTGGAAAATTAACTTAAATGAGAACCACGTTTCACACGAGGTTCCACGTTCCACAGGATGTTCCACGTTCCACAGGATGTTCCACGTTCCACACGATGTTCCACGTTCCACACGAGGTTCCACGTTCCACACGAGGGTTCACGTTCCACATGAGGTTCAACGTTCCACACGAGGTTTCACGTTACTAAGAAAACCGATAATTTGACATTTTTGTGGAACGAGGCAATATTTTACGTATTCGAGCCTAAACAACTAACGAACAACATTACATTTTGGAGCCCTCCAAAGAAATTTGAAGTCGACTACATGGAGTGTCTTAGGGAAAATGGAGTAACCTCTAGGTAGACCACATTGAACGGGTGAATTTTTTAAACACAAAAATGTCACTCTTAAAACGGCGTGACATTCTTGTAGCTTCAGCTAAAAAATTAAATTTTGGATTTTACATCGGAATTTCTACGGAATTTAAGGTTTTCGAGATAGGTTCTAGCTGGTATTGAGATATTCGTTATGTTTTAGATCTTTTATCGCAGCTCATTTACCAGCAAACTGTCAAGACAAGGATTTCCAATAACCACATATCATGCTAAACCATGTCAAAGTAACTTAACCATCGTCTACACCGAGCAATAGTGTTAAAATTATACGACAAATCATTCAATTGTTTCAAACTCTTGTTGTTTGAAAAGATTCGAAAATTAATGGCACAACAGATTATGGAACGATTCAAAACCGACTCTATGCCTCTATGATAATAGTTTTGTTACCTGAAGCACAATAAAAGACCATCATCAAACCAATTACTACTTCATAAACCAGTGGACAGTAAAACGACTCTGTGATGATCGTCTCCATGCACACAACGCACACACAATTTTTTTTTCTTCGTAATATTTAGATTAAATCGCAATTTCTAAAAAATAAAAAATTATTATTTAATGGTTGACTGTGAATTGCCACAAACTTAATCTTGACTAGCTGAAGAAACTGTGTATCTATTTTCAATCTCTTGATAAGTTTTAATGTTTATTGTAAGTATATGAAAAGTTGTGCACATCAGGCAGCTTATACATATAACGACATGGTTATTGTAATCGAAGACATTTTTGCGGTAGATGGACAAGAGAGAGAGATGTTTATTACAATGTTATAGTAGTGCACATTGTGTACAAGCATATAGACGTATTATATGCATACCTACATTGTACGTGTAATGCATGTTCGGTGTATTTTATCGCGCAGCACAAAAAAATTACAGTAATTTTCTAATTTCATATAAATCTGTTGCCCGTGTCCATTTTACATTAATAAATTGCAATCAATGCATCGTGATATTGTCACGTTCTGTGCCGATGCGTGCTCTTCATTTTTGAAAAGCGTACACCACTAACTGAGCAATTAACTTTTCTTCAGTCACATTTACGGGTGGCTGGTCATTATATCGTAGTAAAGGAGTGTGAACGTCATTTATTCCATCAATTTTTAACCGATAGAGGTCATCTGATAGCGACAATGTCGACAAAAATAACAAACTATGAGCTCTGGTTGATGTGGTTTTATAGATAAGAATCAATATTAAAACCAATGAAGTACAAGATTTTGTGTTAAAATCTATTAAAACATTTGAAGTAATAGATTTAACTGATTAAACTAGGTCCTACTACAATTTGTGAGGCTAACTTATACATTCAAGTGTCTAAGAATGTCATGTCTTTCGGAATTACTGATTACAAATGCTCGTAAGACGTTTTGCATGTGAGGTTATCTGTCTGTATCAACTGGTAGATAGCGAAGTCTTCGGATTATTGGCAATGTAAGAATCAGCTGATGTGACTGATGTACATTATACCATGCTTGACTAAAAACTCCTTCGAGCACATTATTGAGATTTCAAACCTTACCTCCCCATTCAGTGATTTCCGTTTAAAAATGAAAAGATTTGATTTGCAGTGATTATTAAAAGACATCGCCAAAACGATGCTTCTTACTTGGCTAAATTCAACAGCACAAACAGAGTCGGCGAGTAGGGGTTTTATAGCGACAAAAGCATATGAACACGAACACAGCAACTAGTGATTGAAGGACGAAAGTCCTACTAATCTTATCTAAAACGGGACAAGAATGGTTCAAGAATGGAATTTCAAATGGAATTTTTCTAGCGAATTTATCGTTAAATTTTTGGTAAATGTCGTTGAGCTTTCGGTAATTTTCGGTAAATATCGTTTAATTTTTGTTAAATTATATGTTAATTTTCGATAACTTGTCGGTAAATTTCGTTTAATTTACGGAAAATTTCGTTAAACTTTCGGTATATTGTGTGTAATTTTTGGTAAATATAGTTTCTGTAAATTTCGTTAAATTTTTGGTAAATTTCGTTAAGCTTTCGGTAATAATGGTAAATTTCGTTAAACTTTTGTTAAATTTTCGGTAAATTTTGTGTAACTTTTGGAAAATTTAGGTAGAAATTCTGTAAATTTCGTTTCTGTAAAACTTAAACTTTTGCTAAATTTCGATAAATTCGGTAAATTTTCGGTAAAGTTTAGAAAATCCTGTACAAATAAGACCCGGTAGAACGAGGAATTGCGACAAGTCTTGGTCTGGTTAAGATTAGAGAATGCTTGATATGACATCACACCCTTAAATTTTGAACCGACTAATAGTCAAATGAGCCAAAAAACCAGACATTTGAAACCATCCCAGAATTTCTCGCCACGATTTCCGAATTCCCTAACGATCAATTTCAAAATTTTAAATGAAACATTCATCCAGATCCGGTCAAAAATTATGACTCCATTCGATGAAATGAATGTAAATATTTGGACGTAAAATTTAAAATACAAATTTTCTACTTTAACCAATATCCGCTTAGATTACGAACATTAATTAAATATAACAGACAGAACGTACAGTTCCATTTAAAATTTAAAAAAAATGTTACACTCTATATGGACCTAGTTGGAATTGTCGTATACCGCAAACGAAAAACTTATTTTTAATTTTTTTTTTCTGTGTCTTACATGAAATATCCACATGTGTTTACCATATGCAAGAAATTATACTTGAAACTTATGAGTGTGTACATACAAGCACAACACATATATTCGTTTATTATTATTATTATTGTGTACATGGCTGTGATGGGCCCGAGGAACACACAGGGCATTTTAATCTTCTCATAAGACTTTAAATGAACATAATAAATTAATGCTCAAAATAAAAATGCAACATCTCACATATGGACCGATTTGTGTAGTGTAAAATAAACATGCGCACATCGTATAACGACCATCTTCTACTCAAACATTATTATATCTAAAAGTCATGTTTTCGTAGACAAATTAATTGTGTTCACATGGAATAACTCCTCCAACGATACATTGCATTTTTTTTCCGTTACCCATATCCAACACAGAAAAGGTAAACGTCTTTAAACACCACCACTTTAACCTGATGGGTAAGATGTTCGGATTTTGACCATGTAAAAATGTTCGGTTAGAAATACGTATAATTTTCGAGAGATCCCGATTTATATTTATATATTTGAGAGAGCATTTAATTGAATCCACATGAGTGACATTAATGGTAGACTAGAAACTATTTCCTCTTTCTTAAGTAAATACCTTGCAGCAATTTTCAAAATTTATGATAGTCACGTTTCTTGTTGCAGAATGAAAATTTCTTTCGCGGATTACATACAGGGTTTTATTTGGATAGACTCACACGATCCGGAGTGGATGTTAGAGTCTTTTAGCTTTGAGAAGACGATATGTCTGTGTATAATGTTGGAGAAAATTGAATGATGGCGACCTCTGGAGCAAAGGGTAGTTCTTTTAACAGAGTTAAGAGTCTTAACAGAGATACCCAAGCAAAGAAACAATTATCAGTGTTGTGCAAGAACAAAAGAAGTATAACAACTTCAAATGCTCACACTCCTACATGTGAGGTGGCTGGTTCTAATATAGAAATACCGAGATATCTCTATATACCGTTGGTTCGGGTAACCAAGTGTTGACTAAGCCAACAATAATTTGGATAACAAAGCACGAAACCTTCCAACGACCAAAGGTTCGTGCCATTAAGCAGACACTTTGCTGAATTATTAGTGAATCGTTTGCAACACTGCTTCGATCTATTCAAAAATACGACATCTCATCAGGTCATCAGGCTAAAAGATGACCTACATCTACAAAGTAGGTCGTACCTTTTTACATGTAAAAGTCTATTGAATCATAAAAAAATGAAAGTTCATGTTATTTTTGCATTACTAGACATGCGGGAGTCTGTGATGAAGAAACCACAATGCTCTTTTACTTTCATTTTATTTATGATTCGCTATACTTGTACATGCAAAAAGATATGACCTAATTCGCAGAGTTTGTTCATTTCTTTGCCACTGTCACCATGGTCTGATGAGATGTGATATTTGTGGACAGCATTTTTCAATGCAATCTCACAGATTGAAACAGTGGTACAAACCCTTCTGTTTAGAGAACTAGAGTGCTAGTCCGTTTTTAGTCAGCAAACCAACTATCTGGCAACCCGATACATTCTGATATGACGTAATGAAGCAAGGAAGACTCAGTTGAAAAAGAACCTTAATGACGATCAGTCGATTTATGTACGATTTGAGATAATTAAATCATTTTTTGTTAAACGTAAATTTTACGTGTTTTAATTTCAAGCTATTATCGAAGTAATAGTTTCATGGTCCTTCGAGCCGGATAATAGTGAAATAACATTGACGAACGATATAAACTTGTTGTGTGAGACATTACCATTACGAGAAAATGGCGACGAACTCTGACCACAGTCAACATAATCCATCTTAGGTGTCAAATGTTTCTCTCACCTTCGCTATTAACAAAGATAGAAGTCCTATTAGCGGATCATTTCGTTGATGAAGGATTATCATAAAGAAACTCTTCTGAGGATTTTCAATGATTTTAAGCGGATTTTCTTTACTATTTCCATCAAAGTTTGAGGATTTTCTCTTTGACTTTTTACTAAAAAGTTTTTAGAATTTTCCTGGACTTCCGGGGAATTTTTAAAAGTTTTTTTTAAAGATTTTCTGATCAAAGGATTTTCTAGTTTTTATAGGAGCTTCGTTGGAGAAGGTTTTTCAAAAAAGGAAATCCTCTGAGGATTTTATGATTTCTAGAAAATTGGTTTTTCTTTGCCATTTCCATGCACAAATTATTGAGCTATCAAGTGGTTATCGCACACAATAAAAATCTGGAAAACAGTTGTCAACAACCGCCTGCTGAAGATTGCATTCCCAAAGATCCATGACTTCCAATGTGGATTTGTCCCTGGCAAGACAACGATGTCATCCAAGCCATTAGAATACTCGTAGAAAAGTTTAGAGGCGCAGCAACAGATGGAAAAAGCTTTTGAAGAATACCACGTGATTTGATTTGGACCTCCATGGAGTGCCAGAGCAATACGTTCAAAGCATAATAGACTGACGAGATTGGCCTAGCAAGAGAGACAGAGAGAGAGAGAGAGTAGCTCCAGGAAGTGTCTGACAAGTGGAAGACCATGGGCTAAGAGTAAGTCAATCAAAGCGTTCATGTTCATAAGCGACTCACAAGCCCCATCGCTAGACATAATGATTAACTGAAACGTTATGCCGAATTGCACCAGCTTCAAGTATCTTGGCTCGATAAAATCAACAAGGCTGGAAGTTGTAACGAAGACATAGAATTTTCTTACATGACAACGTATGTGGCCTAATTTTTACCTTGATGACGAGCAAATAAACGTTTTTAGAGACAGCCGGCTGGTGTCAAGTTAAAATCTATTGTAAATCCGATGTTGTTACAGTGTCATGATGAATGTCTGTGCCACACTGTCTCTTAAAATTTTCCAATGTTTCTACAAGTGGAAGGACAACAATCAAGTGGATTTGATTTCAAACATCCAACAGTTCAAGGAATGTGTCCACTTATTGTTCCCTTGCCCTTCTAAATTTTGTGGTGTTACTGAATGGCTAAAACATCATTTTCTTACCATTCACACTCGTGTACGAGTCTCCCATTCAAGCACAGACAATACATCTCCCAACTGAACTGTGTAGTGATCAGAAGTGAAAAAAATAGCACTGAAGCATCCAAGCATCTTTTAGGTACCGATAATCGTACATGCACCAGTGAGAAAGACGATTATTGATATTATGAGAGTGACTTAATTGAGATTTATTCACTCCGATATTATGATGTCATGAGTGTGTATGTTTCGATTGCAACATGGGTATATTCCTTTTGTTGCCGATATAACAACAAAAATGCACAAAATTCTATATTGCATGGATATCTACAGCCGTTTGCATAATAATTTCTTGTCAAGTCACTATTCACACATCCACAGAGAGAACACAATAATTATTTGTCGAATATATTGCGAAGATGGAGCGTCGTTCAATAAGAAGAAAATATCGAATTACACACACGAAAAATTCGATCCACAATATATCGATGTGCACGACGACGTGTACACATACAATTCGTGTGTAAATGATAAAACATTGTTGATGCAAAAAGAAAGAACCGAAGAAAAGAGAATTGAGTTCTTTTTACGGGCATAATCGCACCCGAAAAAGATGATGAATGGTGTGTCGGCCGATTCTGGATGATAAGACGCATTCGTACAATACATTTTTGACACTGGAAATGATTTCTTTTGCTTTTTTGTGATTCGCTTTTGTTGTTACATCATTTAAAGGTGTCCGTACATATGTTCGGTGTCTGCAAATGCCCTTTTTTGCGTCAATCGAGTCGAATTAATTCCATAAAGAATCGATAACAATATTTCGGTAAAAATGTCAAATAATTGTGCCATCAGTTCGGTTGCGTCACGTTTATATGACACATTGAGAAATCGTACGAAGAATTAATGTGGAGAGTCCTTTTCACTTCTTAGTGTAAAATGGGAATAGAATGGAACCTTCAATTTAACACATGGAGAACAGGTGGGATGGAGAACTGGATGAATTGGACCCACGACTTTTTATAAGAAATTTTAATTCTGAAAAATTGTAAAACTCAGAAAGGTCTGAAAACTGCGAAGGTTCTGAAAACTCCGAAAGTTCTGAAATCTCCGAAAAGTTGTGAAAACTCCGAAAGTTGTGAAAATTCCGAAAAGTTGTGAAAACTCCAAAAGTTCCGAAAGGTTCGAAGAACTCTGTAAACTCCGAGAAGTTCTAAGACACAAAAAAATTCTGAAAACTTCGAAAGTTTAGAAAACTGCGAAAGTTCTGAAAACTCCAAAGATTCTGAAAACTCTGAAAGTTCTAAAAACTCCAAAAGTTCCGAAAGGTTAAGAAAACTCCGAATAGTTCTCTAAGCTTCGAAAGTTCAGATGACTGAAAGTTTTGAAAACTATGAAAGATCTGAAAACTTCGAAGGTTGCGAAAACTGTGATAGTTTCGAAAACTACAAAAAGTTCTGAAAACTCCAAAAATGGTTCGAAAAACTTTGAAAACTCCGAAGAGTTCTGAAGCTCCAAAAAGTTCTAAAAACTTTGAAAGTTCTGAAAATTCCAAAACTTCTGATAACTCTGAAATTTATGAAAACTTCGAAAAATTCTGAAACTCAGAAAGTTGTGAAAACTGCGAAAGTTCTGAAATCTCTGAAAGTTGTGTAAACTCCGAAAAGTTCTGAAAAAAATGAAGAATTTCTCGCAGATTTTAAGAGTTTTTCAGAGTTAAAGTTCCTTTTAATAAGCATTGACTGGACCACAGGTTCAAATCACCTCATTTTCTGTCGATTCAAGGTAACTAAAACGAAGTACTAGAAGAATAGAAACAGAGATTGGTACAACTAAGTACGACCTTCAATACAAACAGCATTCTACCTCACCTCCCAGGTATTGTCAAAACTTTCCTCGTTTTTCAGTAGGTCTCGGGGTGGTTCCGTTTGTTTAAATGAAAGGTCAGATTTGAAATGTAGAGATATTTCTAGACGATGAACAAGTCGTCCATCCATCATTTTGACCCATGACTTGTAATTTAGCCGCTATCACTTTGGTATATTTGGTTTAGTTACAACGGATACTTTATGAATTACTTTGTGAACACTACGTGAAGTACGCCACTGTCATGTCTATTTGCCTCACATAATAAAAGAGTCGAACAACCAACGTTGGTCCGATTAAGCAAATGTACAAAATTAATTAATCAGACAGTCAAGGCTGTTTTTGTAATGATTGAACTTGTGTTGACTATTAAACTCGATCAAATGCGGGAACAGCAGCTGGTCGGTGTCACAGTTACTTAAAATTAATTCAAATTGACCCAGTTCTAAATTTTGAAATTTTCCAATTTCTTCATTGGTTTTGGAATTATCAGAATTTTTCGCGTCAAGAACTTCTAACACTCATCCCTAAGTTAACATCCGCTTTCAAAAGCACACCAATTTTACGGATTTTCTACATTTCTATTTACAAAACGTTTCGCTTTATCACTTTCAGCCGACATTGCATGGATTTTGTGCCAAGGTACAATGTGTTGTGCCTTTCGCAATTTTTTTTTTGTCGCCAAACCTTGAATTGAAATGGAAAACAGATAAACGCACCTCGAATTTTATAGGTCAGATTATGGCGAAACCCGCATACGTTCATTACCATATAACGTAAAATAAGAGTTTTCGAATATCTGTTCATAGTCAGCTGAACTCGAAACAAATTTTTTTTTTCAATAATTTATTCGGCCAAAACCCAATCTATCAGTGTGAGTCGAAACGAGCGCGAATTAAAATAAATATCGGATTCAAATTCACATGCTTTTCCCCGTCCGCCCGTCAACGGATATAATTGCCTCGGCATTGTATCTATACAGCCAAGCAACAACAACAATTCCCTTCGCGATTATTCTCTGTCTTTTATTTCTAAATTAGATCTTCAAAAACAGTTTTCTTTCGCTTTTTGCATCTTGTTTAAATACCGTGTGCCTCTTGATTTCCATTGTGAGAATCTAATATTCTCTCATACAAACTGACCCCCATAAACATAAAATTAACTCAGGTCCACTTATGCAACCAGCAATGCACAAATCGTACTCCATTCCTTTGGTGCACGTAATAATGGCATAGATTGATTATGGTACAATTTATACAGAAGTATTATGTATATATATGCAACCGTCAGTGGTATATATACCGTATAACGTAGGTGTATCTAAAATCAACATTGAAAATTCTACAAACTACTAGTTAATTGGTTACTTTCAGGCGAAGATGGCTCTTTCTTATAGAATATATTCACTTTTGGATTAGACGACGAAACGGAAAAAAATGTTAATTTATATTTCTCTATATAAAATCACTGGGATAGGGACGACGGTAGAGGAATGGTATCCAATTTACTGGTCAAAAAATATGGCAAGGAGATCCATAGTTCAATGTATCTTAAATGAATGGTTATATGCAGAAACGGTACGTGAGGCACTAGCGAATTATAAGAAAAATGAAATTTCATTCATTTATCTCCGTATGTACCTTGGGTCGCAAGTGAACAGTGATAATAGCATCGTAGAGGAAATACGTTACAAGTGGTCGCACCAGCATTTAAGGTTATGGTTGAGTGTTTTTGACCGAAAGAGTTTTTGAAGACTGTGGCAACTACTGTTATGCTCAAAACAAACGAAGCATTGAAAACGTGTTTTGGTCCTATTTTTCATGACGAAATTTTCGAAACTGTCAAATGAAGTTAGAACTTTTTCTATTCAAAATCGCGACTGCTGCATCTGTCAATAAAAACTAGGACCAAAACACGTTTTCAATGCTTCGTTTGTTTTGAGCATAACAGTAGTTGCCACAGTCTTCAAAAACTCTTTCGGTCAAAAACACTCAACCATAACCTTAAATGCTGGTGCGACCACTTGTAACGTATGGATTGGACGCTTGGTACAACGAAATTAGCAAACACCTCTGATGTTTGAAGGAGGATTATTCGGTCAATTCTTGGGGGAGTGAATGTGGAAGGGCAATTGGCAAACAAGATTCAACCATCAACTGTATCAGCTGTACAACGAGCCCGATAGAGTTAAATTCATCAAAATCTATCGGTTAAGATGACTCGATCAAGTACAAAGAATGGATGAGAAACGTGCCCCTGAAACTGCTAAATACAAATCCCGATGGTATCCGTAGACCAGGAAGACCAAAATCAAGATGAAAAGATGCAATTGAGTTGAATTTGAAAGCACTAAGAGTGGAGAGCGTTGGCAGGGAATAGATCCGATTGGAGAAGAATGCTGGTGAGGCCAAAACCAATAGTAGGTTGTCGTTGTTGTGCCCGTCTGAGTAAGAAAGTAATTACCTCCATTTCAAATAGTATGGCGATGTCAATTGAAATTGTTTTTTTTTTAAATAGTTTAAAAATGTCAGGCTATTGAAACGAAGCAAAACGAATAAAATTTCATTTTCCTTACAATTCACTAAAGTCCCGTTTTTGCATTAAACTATTCAAATAGAGACCTGTTTCTGCTAAGAAAACGTTTTTGAAAAGCATCCGGAATAGCCTTTCTGGGCTAATATCTAAACTAGGTTGCGCATCCCACAAAACATTGTGAATACGAACGTTTTTCGACCAGCTGAGCATCCGAAATCATTTTGTCCCAAAGTTCAAGAAAGAACATTTTTCGACTACCAATTCAATTCATTCTTCGCATAGATTTTCCAACTTCCAACTTCTCTGATGTCCTAACAAACTTCCAAGCGGTACCCATCTCCCCTATACTCTACTCTACTGCCATTCTAAATTGTTATACCTTTATAACCGTCCAAGCAACATCTAATATGTTTATATTCTGATTCGGTTTTTGGTTGCCTTTTTCTACCGGATCACGTTTTTTGCGCCACTAAGATTTTGACTTTTGATAACAGCATGAGAACCTTTGCCAATGTAATATGAAGAAATTGCATTTTATAAAGAGAGTGCACAGGCGATGATATGATTGTAAATCATGTTGGTTCTAGTCAATATTTCGCATTAAAATAACCTGAAAAAGCGGACGAAATTATACAATTTTTGATTGAAAGTCCTGTCCGTACAGCACTGTTCTTCCCACAAAAAAATTAATTGAAAAGAAAAGAAGAAAAAAAAAACGTCTCCTTTTCAACAACGAACACAGCAAAAGATAAGTCCCTTTGGATAAACAAATTTTTCTCAAAATATTTGGACATAATTTGGTGTATTTATCTCTCATAAAAGACCAAATTCAAATTTTCGTTTCAAGAATCAACAACAATATTACACCCATTATGGTCTGTCCAGGTAGAAAGGCTAGAAAAAAAAGAGAAGAATCGCTGTCACAAAACATTGCACATTAACTTATTGTTATGCGATGTTTGTTTGTTGTATAAATAATACTTATCGTCAAGTGAAGGTGATACTTATATGCATTTAAATGCATCCTTGAAAGTGATATGCTGAAGATAAGAAAATGGAAAATTTATTCGAAAGATTAGGATTAGAGGATGTTTGTTGTTATTTAGACGTTTTTTTCTCCTTCTTCTTCTTACAATAAATATTTCTCAGATTCGGTTCCCTTTTGTAATTCTTCCTTTATTCAAGTGAAGTGCTGAGAATTTAAATTTTTTTTAACATTTTTTATCAAGATCTTGTATGCATGACTTGTAAGTAATTATTTGATTAGAAAATGTGGGTGTAGATTCACCAAGTTTCGGAACAATTTTGTTTTTACGCATTTGGCGTTTATACGATTATCAAATTTGGATGTGCAGCCATGGGACTTTAAAATCTAATGACTGTATCACACTAAAATCTAGTACTTCATGTGATGAATCGTGATTTTAGAATAGAGAAAAACCACGAAATCGTAAATATTGGAGGTAAAGCTTCATTAACGACTTCATCCATTGGCAACGCGAGTCTACAATCTTTTGGTGTGCTATCGACCTATTGAACTAAAACACTCGATAGAACCTCGGATAGACCAGAAAGGTACGTAGCCGCTGAGCCATCCCGTCCGTAGAATGGAAAGCATGCGATTGTGTAGATGTGGGAGTCTAACTTACATGGTTAGGTGTGAGACTGATAGGCGAGTAATGGCTGAGGAAAAACCGAATGAGCCCAAAAAAGTATTGTTTCAGTGCTCAGTTGAGGTACATGTCGCTGGCACCGCCACCATTTAGGGCTGTGTCGAGTTATGGCTCATTTTAAAGGGCTCGTTTAGGGCTGACGAATAAAACCGGTCCCGAGTTTAGGGCTGTCGATTTACGTGAGTTATACCTTTTTGAAGTTTTCAAGCATGTCACTTAAGTGTTTTGTCATAAACTGAATAGGTTTTTGACTTTCCACTCAATCTAGGATTTGGGGCTAGTTTAGGGCTGACGATTGAAACCGGTCCCGAGTTTAGGGCTGCTCAAATACCATAGTTATTCAATTTTTTCTCGAAAAAACATGTCATATTGGCAGTTTTGGATGTTATTCATAGTGTTACTAGTTGAAAGTATATATTAACGTTTGGGGCTAGTTTAGGGCTGACAATTGAAGCCAATCCTGAGTTTAGGGCTGCTATCCCGCCAATGATATTCAGCTTTCTCTAAACACAAACATATTAGCTCTTTCAACGATATTCAAAAAGCGTGTGACTAAAATTATAGTCTATCGTTTAGGGCTCATTTAGGGCTGATGATTGAAACCGGTCCAGAGTTTGGAGCCGCTCAGTGACCAAAGTTATCCGGTGATTAAGAAAAAAAGCATGTCATAATGGGCGTTTTGTTGATATACAATGTGTTTCTTAATTAAATCATAGCTTCACGTTTAGGGCTCATTTAGGGCTGACAATTGAATCCGACCTCAAGTCTAGGGATCTTGAACGATCAAAGTTTTTCGAGTTATCACCCATCAACTGTTCCATTGGAAATTTTCAAGATATCTGACGATCAGATTTCAAGTCTATGACGTGAATCCATCGTTGTCTCTGAGGTATTTTTCAACATTATTTCAAGAGCAACTACGGTATTTATTTTATTTGAACAGTTTCTCCTCTCGAAAACTAAGACCAAAGGCAGTGCTATTCTCTAGTCTTAAGTGCATTTTAGCATTGTTAGAACAATCATACTCAATAAGAGATTCAATAACTTTATCTGATTTGTAGCGATAAACAAGCCTCTACCCCTATCGCTTAATGCAACATTTTTATGGATCTTTTAATATGAGAGTATTACTTTCAGAGTAAACCACCTCTCTTAGTTTTTGATGGATTGCTAACCTAAATACATGACTGGTTCCAAATTTTAGGAATAAACTAGCTCAAAATTGTTGATCAGTTGATAATTAAAAATATTCTTCAGATATGCTAGAGCCCTCACAGTCCCTCTATCCTTTATCTCTACGGCTAGATTAGAACACAATACTACCAAGTCGTAACTTATTAGATATGGAATAACTTCATTCGCTAAGCGACACAAATTCGTTCTGTAGTTCCAGAAATACTACAACAATCATAACTTGGATTGGATTGGATTGGATTAGATGGGAAGGGGGTAACTAAAGTAACCTGACAGTCGAACCAATCAACCAATATGGGACAGGGACATTCCAAAGTTAGTAAGGTTCGTCATTTATGATCCATAAAGTGTAGACGGTGCACCACACAAACTACTACTCCTGATTGTAAAATTAACTGACTTTGTTGATAAGACATTCGACCACTGTTTCAATCTGTGAGAAAATTTTATGCGTCTTTCGACGTTTTATATTAATGTGCAGTTCAAAAATACCATTTCTCATCAGGCCATGCCATGGCAGTGGTGTTGGAATATGCACTTGATATAATTCTTTCTAATGATCCAATAAAGTCTCAACCAAATAGTAAGGTCTCAGTGACCTTAGTTGAGTATAACATTGTGTTAAGTCACTTTCCAATAAACAGCCGTACGGTAAAGTCGTGTTTTATTGGAAGGTCCGGATAAAGGACTTATCCGAAATATCCTGAAGTCAGTCCACACATTTCAACAGGTGATGGTGCCCAGGCTATACTGTTTGTTACAAATAAATTTTGTAAACAAAGGATACAAACGCTCGTGTTGGCTCAGGAGAAGGAAATTCGTGGTAACGACGGAAACAGTTACAAGATGCACGGATCATTTGATGGCGCACAGTGTTGTAGAGTGGTGTCGATCAACTTCGGTAGGTAGTCACATCAGGATTCATTCTGAAAGGATCAGCGATCTCGTTACACACAAATCATTTGTTTTCACAATGGTCAAGCCGAGAGTCGGTAGATGCATTGTGTCAGTACTCAAGCCGAAAGTCGGTAGACAGAAGAGTGAAATGATCAAGCCGAAAGTCGGTAGGCAACGGTTCAAATATTCAAGTCGAATGCCACAATGACTTGGGAAAATGAATATGACGGTACAGGGGTACAGTGTCAATCGGCGATGCAGTCGATCGTTCATGCAAGATCAATTGGGTTGGTGCAACGACTGAATTGGTGCAGTGATCATATTTGATTGGCGAGATAGACATGATGGTGAAGTCAATCGGCAATATGTTCGATGGTTTATTCAAGACAATGGGCGAAGAAAGGTTGCTGAAAATAATGAACCATGGAAACTGAGTGGGCAGTATATCTCACAGTGGCGGTAAATTCCGAGTATGGCGTGGAATTCGCCTGAGGAGCTGGTCACAACGGATGATCAGTACAATCTCACAAAGAACTGGATGTCCGGTTGAAATACGTTACTGCTTACAGTTCTCAATCGAACACTATACCGATTTGCTCACGAAAAAGTCTAGCGAATCATAGTCGAAATGAAATTTCAACTCATCACCAAACTTTTTTTGTTCACATGGACCAGCTGGTCAAACAGCTGAATCAAAATAGTGCACAATATTGAAAGTCAGTCACTGTAACGCCAGGTATAATTTTGGAATCGGGATAACAATTACTCTAAGAGCCAAAACTCATAATAATCAACAGATGTGACCCAAAAATACCTGCAGCATCTTGAACCTATGACTTCATCCAGCACCGGTTTCCGGATTCCATTTAAATGTAAACTTCAACCAGTAGTCACCGCAAATGAAACATCTAACATCAACGATGAAACAAAGTGCACAAAATGCATTTGTAATGGTCCAATTAGCGACAAACCTATAATTAAATCAATCAATGTAAATATCGTACGCTAATTATAACCCTCCGGACAGAAACAAAAGCCAATCCTTCTTTGAGCTTTTGAGAGCGAAGCAATTTTTTATTAATTGGATGCCATACACCAATCAATGCCTTAAAGTGTGAATCATTTAATAATTCAATTATTTACCTACAATTTAACGAATAAACGAATGCAGAAGGGGGAGCAGAACAGAAAAAAAAATCAGAAAAATAATCTCGATTATTCTATGATTACTGCACACAGATATCTATTATGCTCACACCATTTGGGTCGCGGATTATCCACGGCAAATCTTTGATTCAAGAAAAATGTGTACAAACTGAACAATAATCGGCATCTTGCACCGATTACGATAAAACAAAAAAAAAAGAATTTCTTTCTATATCAGGAATTGCAGATTTATGTTACAGTTGCACTCTTTATGTACGTTTGATATTAGTCCGATATTAAACGGAGCACACATATCCCGATAGCGCTCTATATTTCACATTATACATTTGCACCGATCAATTCTAATAAACAGCTAAAAGGGGCACACTTGAAGGCACATCGTGACTTTTAAGAATAAGTAAAAATTAAATGAGAAGAAAGAAGCGAACGAAACTTAAATAAAAAAAAAAACACTTTGCCTTATACGATGGAGAGGTAATTCGACATTATACAAATGTATAAAATGACCATGCCATTTTCAATTCAGTGAAGATGAAAAAAAAGAATCGTCTTCTTGTGGCTAAATTACATTTACATGGAATGTTCACTCGCTTCGATAATATTAAGTTCAATAACAAATCTTGTTCTTCTTCTGAACGATTTTTTTCTTCTTCATTCTCTTGCTACTCTTGAAATTGTCTTATTATGCATGGATTTGTAACTTTATAATGGTGAAGATGTTGCCTTTCATGGTCAATTTGGTGTTGAACGGAAAAAGACCTTAAAAAAATGATAGTCGTGCCTGCGAAGCTTCTGTTGATTGTTGTTTATTGGGCGATTTAGTTATTGTTTTCGGTGCATTATGTTAAGTAACTTTCGGTCGCAGGGAACAAAGAGTCATTAGGTTTGTCAATGAGGCTATTGTGTCATCTGGTTATCGTACTATTGGCCTGAAACCATCACAGTTGTCAGCAGGGACGCCGACTTGTGTTTGGGAGTAGTGGTGCTCATACAACAAGCGAATCTGGGAGTAGTGGTGCTCTTTCAAGTAAAACTGGAAAGATGTGGTGGTGCTCATCATTCGAGTAGTGGTGCCCGAGCCTCGCTTGTCCTTAGAAGTCGGCGCCCCTGGTTGTCAGTGGTTTGCATTAGAACAGACAGGGTGATCGAGATTAAGTAACAGTAGCTATGTAATGGCAAGAGGAGCAGTGCCGAACTGGCCCTATGGGCGATTCCCGAAGAGCCTTTTAATTTTTGTATGAATCAAAGGCAACGAAGAATCTTTTGAAATATTTCTTCATACAATGTCCGAAGGGCTTTTTAGAGCCAGTCCGGCACTGAGTAGTGTCTAACAACTGTTTCCACAGAAGTGTAAGGATCGAATCGGGTTCCAGAACTGAAAAATCAGTATTTTTGTTAGTGTGTAACAGCTTTGTCTTGTCGTAGCTTGACCACATGTCCCGCATGTGACTGCACGTCTATCGCTAGTGATCAAGCTGAATGAAAGGTTACTTTCATTTCCCTTATGATTCGCTAGACTTGTACATGCAACAGGATATGACTAGCCACTTGTGGTTCCTTGCCACTGTCGTCATGGCCTGTTGACGAAAATAATTCGTTAAAGCTTTTGAGGAGTAGTGAAATTGCATTGCACTGTCTCTATCAGATCGCTTTATGGCACGACGGTGTTTGGTCGTTGGAGGATTGGTACGCGCTTCTGTTATCCGAAATTACTAGCATTGTAACCCGGACAATCTTAACCACACTGATATAATAATTCAAGTGACACTCCAAGTACACCGACACTCCCAACAACACTGACACTCCTGAGACAATGCTGAGACTCAAAACATCACTGACACTCTTAACCATACTGACATTCCCAGCCACAAAGCTTTCAGCATGTTGAAACTCCCACACTTTCACATCTAACACTACCAACCATACTAACACTCCCAATGTCGTTCTTCGTTCACGAAATTTTTTTGTTTACCTGAACCCAACCTGATTCATCCTGAAAATTTCAAGTTCGGATCAGATTCTGGTCAAACCTGAGAGTGACAGTTCGAATTCCGGTCAAATTACGGCCGGAACCAATTCAGGTTTGGTTTTGGTTCGGGTTGAACCTGAAATCGAAAAATTAGGGCTGAGATGAAGTTCTGGTGGAGTCTGAAAAATTAGTTCAGGTCATGGTTCAGGTTAGGGTTGGAATCAGGTTTGTGTTCTGGACCTCTTCCCAGCATTAGAACTGCTTCAATGATAACAACTTCCTCGCGATGTACAAATTTTCACGAATGTATGAGTCTCTTGAAGTAATTTTTCAGAACTGTCCTTGGGTACTACGAGTTCCGCAGCACCTTTTTTATTTAAAAAAAATTTCAAATGTACGAAAGGAGAATTACAAAACCTCGCAATTTATTGTCTGTTTCGAGACCTCACTAACAGCCTTCTTGGCCGAGACTATTCTTTCTCTGGTGTCCAAAAAACGTTCTCAACAAAATCAGACAAAGTTCTTCATTTTTATCCGCGAGTAATGCAATCTCCAAACAAAGCCCATCGTACACTGTACACGCAGTCACCATCAAACTGTTGAAAATCTTACACAATTATGAACAGCCACCGTTCCGTTTCTTTCCAATCGACTCACAATTTTCAATCATGAAATTCATCAGAAAATTTCACGCTCACAAGTAACACAATTCAATTAAGAAGTCAATTTACACCTGAATAACCCACGCTTATTCGCGATGACCTATGCAGAAAATAGAGATACCATCAGGCACCCAATCACCATTTATTGATGCACAATATACACCGTCACATGTTATCACTTGTTCGATTTTGATTCCGTGCAATTTTATTCTTTTGTTATAATGTGCCAATTGGAAACACACAGCTTCATACAACATTCAATCGAGTAAAGTCTATTCGAGTCTCTTAATAATGCAAACATGTCGCGCGATATTAACGATCATCTCTCACTCAATCCACACACCAAACAATCATGTGATCATGGGAGATTTAATTGACAGATTATAAGGTGGTTCTAGTAATTAGACGAAACGAACTAGCAGAAAAAAAAAACGTTTTTAGACCCGTACGAAGTACTGGGGTCTTATAGGTTTACGCATACGTTTGTAACACGTCGAATTGGACTCCCTGAGTAAGGGGAAACCTATTGTGGTTGTATAGAGATGCCAAATCCGCGAAAAAAAAATGTCCGTCCGTCTGTCTGTGGGTTCTCTAACTTCCTCGTTTGGTAATGTCAAAAGACAGGCTAAGTTCGAAGATGGGTGATTTCGGATCGACCTCTCCGGAGCTGGGGCCCAATAAGTGCCTAAGTGCTTTTCGACGATATCTCCAGACATTTAAACGTTAAACTTGTAAGTGATACGTCAAATAAAAGGTACTTACAATACCGATCGACAAAAAAAAAGTTTATGGAAATCGGATGACCGACTCGTGAGTTAGACCCCTTGGTGTGGAACAGGCACAGGGCGGCAAGCAGTTTTTGCTTGTAGGTCGGCCACATTTGAACATATTTCGTCTGTTTTAGCTTTATTAGATAGGTATTGACCGTACCAATCAGGGAAAACAAATTTATGAAATTATGTTCTCCGGAGCGTGAGCTAGGTCTCTTGGAGTGAGCTCTTATCTGGCTACTCGGAAGTACAGTGATCGTGGTGTATTTTGACAATATCTCGAGTAAATTTTGACCGAATTTCATGAATTTTTTTTTGTTTGAAAGGTATTAACGAATGTAAAGCGTCGGTACTATTTCCGGTCTCCTAACAAAATGGCTGCCGGCGGCCATATTGGATTTTATTAAAAGTGATATAAAGTGGGAAAAATGATGCTTAGAGAGTTTCTGTTAACATGGAAATAATGTGTTAAGTGTGTGGGGTTTCAGGGATTCCATATATGGACATCTATATATACCTATATACAGCTATATTGAGCTATATACAGGCATATAGAGCTATATAATAGCATATTCCTCTGTGAAATGTTTATTTACAGTGAAATATAGGTAAATATAGCGGTATATAGCTGTTTAAATAGGAATTTATGAAATTTGACTTCGTACGGGGCTGTCTATATTGCCTCCGGCAATTTAATTGTATATGATAACAAGGCAAAGAGTGGATAATGTATGTGATTTTAAAGGCTTTTGACACGAATAGGTGTTTCGTACGGGTCGGCGTTAGCTATGTTTTCTTTTTCATTTCATCACTTCCTCATTGTACGATCGTATCCATCCAAAGATTGGATTCGTAGACATCGTAATATGATTCTATGTACGCTTTCGTGTGCTTGTACAATTTTAGTAACATCAAAATACACATAAAACTTGGCGATCTGTGTCCCATATAAAATGCAATTATCTGAATTGTGAAGGAGTTCATGACTCATTCATTCATCAGTGGAAATAAAATTGATTTTGTATGCGCATGGTACCACAATGCTAGACCGTTAGACTTTGCTGTAGTTTCCAATACGATGCGTCTACATGTTACGTCGCATCGGAAACTAATAGACTAGTGTCCTACGTCACTTTAAGTCTCTCATAAGACCCTAAGGTGTTACATAACATAGAAAGTCAAACTTTTGGACAAAATCAAGGTGTGCCAATCGGAAAATAACAATTTTGTGGCACGGTCTGACTGGAATTGATTTGTCAGGCATGCCAGACAAAATTTTATTTTTTAAATTTCATTCGTCATTCGGCACCAATACCTTCAATTTGACTTCAACTTGGATTTTGTACGTGGTGTAACGGCTGAGACATCACTAAGGGCTCTTCTAGAACCTCAAGACATAGAACAATTGTTTTTCGTAGCGAGTAATGCAATAATTTGGCGGAGTTTTAAACCTTGGCATTATGAGTAGAAGTGAAGTGGAACACTGTGCTATAAGTATTGATTGAAGTACTAGATTTTGAGTGTGTGTGCTGATTAGTAGAAGCTAGGACTAAGGTTTTTCTATCAAAAAATCTAATATCAGAGGCTTAGCTCATTTAATCACCAATTTTAGCTGAGTCTTACCGTCATCGAAGAATTCTACTTATCCGATGCGAATAAAATTGAGTCATTTCACATCAATCCACATCCCGCCCTCTAAAATTTAGACGAACGCTTTAACTGGTAATATTGAATGGATGTGGGATAACGAACCAAGCGCTGCGATTTATTTGTATTGATTCATTGAAAAGTTTAACTTAAAACCCATTTACCCAGATGCAATGTTAAATTTATTGTTTTTGTTAGAATAATTGAATTCAATTAGAGGCCGTCGTTTTTTCTCCGATGATTTTTTTTAACTGGTGTGCTCGTTGCATTTACATGGTTACGAGTTTGTTGTGTATCCACTAATGTGTGCTGGGGCAGATTAATGATTCACGATGTTATTGTGGGTGAGAACGCTTAAAATTGAAGACAACAAATTAAGTTAATGAATGAGAGAAGGTTGTTATGATGAGCATTACGTGAATTCGTTAATTTTTGCGATTTATTTCGGTCTTATTACGGGAAAGTGATTTGTTGATTGGAATTAATTAGTAAACGAAAGGAATTGTTACGTTACGTTTGGGAAATCAAATTGTAATCGGCTTATTGTGGAACCAACTAAAGTAAATTGCAATTGTTCTGACGACAATTCCATATTTGAAGACTTAATCAATTTGACCGCCAAAACCTCATGTGTTTCTTATATCCAGAAAAGAACTAAAAAATAGAAGGAAACGATTGTCGTCCTTGAGGTCCAGTAGGAAAATCAATCCTTAGGAATGATGGAATCCTTGGAACTAGCCTCTAAAGACTTCAAAATGTTCCTAAATCCAGAGTTCAAAGAGTTCAACAAAGCTGATATAAATACTTGTCACCCCTGAGTTCTAGAAAGTTCTCTGAGAACTAGGAAACAAGATAGACCTTCTGGAGTGATGGAATTCTGGGATCTGACTTTCGTTCCTCAAGTCCAGAAGAGAGTTTAAAAAACTGATGGAAATGCTAGCTATTTTTGAGTTCTAGAGCTGGGAAGAAGGTGAGACCTTCTGGATTGATGGAATTCTAGGAACTGACCTCTATATCCAGAGGAAACTACAAAAAAAAATTATGTAAAATCCTTCGCGATGTGTGTGGGAAGACTGAGGAGTAGTCATACGGTCATTCAAAGACATCAAGGTCTTGTTATTTTTAGAGTAAAACTGGTTCAAATCCTTCGAAGCGTTAGTCAGTTCTGACATTTTCCTAAAGAAAAAATCTTTGAGGAAATTACAGATGCTTCCTTAAGCTGAGGATCCCTATCCTTTGGCATGTCAGAGCTCGGCCAGCTATCTTTAATAGGTTTTGAAGGCTTTGAGATCAGCTTTCCAAAACAGTAGTTTTAGTACTAGAACCAACTTTTCAGAATCCGTTGAGATCATCAAAAAATAGTCAGATTTGATGGAGGTGTCTGAGTTTAAGTTTTTGAGAAAAAATAGAAAAAATTTTGGTTGGAAACTATGATCCCTCAATCATATCCAATCGTCAAAATACGTAGCAGAAATCTGTTACTTCTTTTGTTGAAAGCATCGCCTAATGTAATATAATAGTCTGCTTGTAGTAAGAAGACTCAAAATGAAACGATTGAATTGAATGTTTGTTACGAAATCTATTACTTCATTTGTTTTGACATAAATTACGACCACCTAGAGGCCATTACCAATTTTCGTCATTGATGTCCACAATTTGACGTAATGTTCTCTAGTTGTATAGATTAAGGAAACTGTTCATATAGCGTCCGTTTGACAAAAGGATCACCACCAGTTTAGAGTGGGTTTTGATTTAGATTTTTTTTTTAAATCAAATTCAAGGTTTTTATGTAAAGGTTACACGGATTGCTTGGTGAAAGAGTACCTCACCTTGCACATTAGAATCTTGGTCAGTCAGTTCACCGTGCTTCCACCTATTAATAAACATGAACTGGGCGAGCCAATCTATTTGTCTTAGTACACCAAGAGAACCAAAAGTCTAGACGCGACTAATCATCGGTTATCGAAAGACGACTGGACGAATATGGGAATGGCCCTAAGCAATTCCGCTTTAATGTCACTTCCACCATACAATCGTTCTTTTATCTACTGCATGTCACAGAGATTTCATAATGAAAATATTTGCGATGAATATCCGCAAACAATTCAATAAAACGAATTGCGGCGATGGTTTTTAACCAACTTGCCAAAGATGCAAACGATTCGAACAATCAAAAAAGTAGAAAAACTCAATTAATTCCTATAATATCCGTACCAAGCATATTTTCCAAATAAGAGACAATGAACTGACCTATGACAATTCCGCAGCTATTTAATTCAATGGTTACATCTTCGCTAAACTCTCGGTCGTTTTTAGCCCCGTACGAAGTACAAAGGGGCTTATAGGATTACGATGCCGTGTGTAATTGATGGAATTCGAAGCAGACGGTAAGGGCAAAGTGTTTGCCTATGTTCATAGATGACGAATCTGCAATAAAAATTTTGTCTGTCCGTCTGTCCGTCTGTCACGTCGATATCTTGAGTAAATCAAATCCGATTTCAAAAATAATTTTTTTCCCTGAAAGATAGTCGAAATAGTGAGGCTAAGTTCGAAGATGGGCATATTCGGGTCGTCCCTTCGTGAGTTAGGGCGACCTAAGTGATTTAAGGTCTTTTGGTGATATTTATGGAAATGTAAATGACACGGCAAATGATAGGTATTGTCAATACCAATCCAGGAAAAAAAAGTTTTTTAAAATCGGGTGAGTGGACCGTGAGTTAGGGCCTTAGAAGTGAAATGCTACTAGTGCCCTATGTGTATTTTACATAGAACTCGAGTAAATTTCATTCGTTTTTCGTAATTTTTGTTTGATTTGGAAGGTAATCGAATGCCGAATAGAATGTTGTTGAAAAAAAATTAAATTTGGGTCCTTGGCCTAAGGTCGCTACTAGGGCCCTATGTGTATTTCACATATAACTCGAGCAAATTTCATCCGTTTTTCGTAATTTTTGTTTCATTTGGAAGGTAATCAAAGGCCGAATAGAATGTTGTTGAAAAAAAAATTAAATTTGGGTCCTTGGACTTAGGCCACTACTAGGGCCCTATGTGTATTTTACATATAACTCGAGCAAATTTCATCCGTTTTTCGTAATTTTTGTTTCATTTGGAAGGTAATCAAAGGCCGAATAGAATGTAGTTGAAAAAAAAATTAAATTTGGGTCCTCGGACTGAGGCCGATACTAGGGCCCTATGTGTATTTTACATATAACTCGAGCAAATTTCATCCGTTTTTCGTAATTTTTGTTTCATTTGGAAGGTAATCAAAGGCCGAATAGAATGTTGTTGAAAAAAAAAATTAAATTTGGGTCCTTGGACTAAGGCCGATACTAGGGCCCTATGTGTATTTTACATATAACTCGAGCAAATTTCATCCGTTTTTCGTAATTTTTGTTTCATTTGGAAGGTAATCAAAGGCCGAATAGAATGTAGTTGAAAAAAATTTAAATTTGGGTCCTCGGACTGAGGCCGATACTAGGCCCTTCAAAAAAATAAAATTTTAGGGCGATTTGAAATTTTTGTTTCATTTGAAAGGAACGTCGTACGGGGCTTCGTAATTGCGCTATGCGCAATTTGTAAGATGTACATATTACATAATAATTTTACTTTAACTACATTAACCGGCGCAATAGGCTTACGGTCAAAGTAGGGTGACAGACGCACTAGGGTCACGTACGCAATAGATATACGGGTTTGTACGGGGCTCAGTCGCAGCAAACGCTCCGACTGTTCTGATGGCTCGTTTTTTCTGTGTGCCTGTGTGCACAAGATAAAAGATATCATTAAGAAAATTAAGCGAACGAACGAATGGCAAATGAAATGAAACGAAAAAAAAAATTCATCTGCAAGACGAACAAAAAAAAAGGTTTTCAAAAGGTTTTCCATATACTTAGTGCTTTAAAACGACACAATGACATCTCCAAGCTCCTCTGTCCTCCAAAAGCAATGAGAATGGTTGTTTTTTTTTTCTGCGAGATTATTATTAGAATGTGAATGCAATAGAAAGCCCTCGACATTAAATGAGAGCCAATCAAACTTTTGTATTGTTTCTGTTTGGTTTTTTTTTTCTTCAAACAATTTCACATTATATCAACCTGGGTATATTACAGGTATAGGAGAAGCGAATTAGAGAGAAAAAAACGAACGAACCGAACGATCACTGGAAACTTAACTTTTTCCATAAATAAATGTGTACAACATGCACCGTTCCGTTTTGTGATGCAGATCTCATTCTCATAACATTTAATGTGTTTGTGCATTAAACGTTTTCATATTATAATTTGCAAAAACTGATTATCTTTGTCAACGATCGCTGACTTTTTTTTCAAGCTCTGCAGCACCGTTTGTTGTGTTTTGTCATGAGTTCATCTTTTTTTTTGTTCTTTCAACAATTTTGTTTCCATGGGGGAGATAAAATATGATATTTTACCATCTACTGCTTGTGTGATTGTCTCTGATTTTATTATTTAATAATTAAGATTGAGGTCATCGTTCAGTGTAGGAACGACAACAACCATTTCAACAACAACAACAACAAAAAATTATATCGAAAAATCTCGATTGTTTTTCGTGTCTAATGGATTTGCATATTGTTTTTCCGAAACAATGGTCGATAGGACTGTGATAGGATGGATTGCACAAGATCGATAACAGATTGTTTATCTGGAATGATTGTGAGGTTTTTAGCTCCGTACGAAGTACGAAGGGGCTTATAGGATTACGATGCCGTGTGTAATTGATGGAATTCGAAGCAGACGGTAAGGGCAAAGTGTTTGCCTATGTTCATAGATGACGAATCCGCAATAAAAATTTGGGCCGTCTGTCCGTCTGTCCGTCACGTCGATATCTTGAGTAAATCAAATCCGATTTCAAAAAAAAAAAAAATTCCCTGAAAGATAGTCAAAATAGTGAGGCTAAGTTCGAAGATGGGCATATTCGGGTCGGCCTTTCGTGAGTTAGGGCCACCTAAGTGATTTAAGGTCTTTTGGTGATATTTATGGCAAAACAAACGATGGAAATGTAAATGACACGGCAAATGATAGGTATTGTCAATACCAATCCAGGAAAAAAAAGTTTTTTAAAATTGGGTGAGTGGACCGTGAGTTAGGGCCTTAGAAGTGAAAAGCTACTAGGGCCCTATGTGTATTTTACATAGAACTCGAGTAAATTTCATTCGTTTTTCGTAATTTTTGTGTCATTTGGAAGGTAATCGAACACCGAGTAGAATGTTGTTGAAAAAAAAATTAAATTTGGGTCCTTGGACTAAGGCCGCTACTACGGCCCTATGTGTATTTCACATACAACTCGAGTAAATTTCATCCGTTTTTCGTAATTTTTCTTTCATTTGAAAGATAATTGAACACCGAATAGAATGTTGTTGAAAAAAAAATTAAATTTGGGTCCTCGGACTAAGGCCGCTACTAGGGCCCTATGCGTATTTTACATATAACTCGAGTAAATTTCATCCGTTTTTCGTAATTTTTGTTTCATTTGGAAGGTAATCAAAGGCCGAATAGAATGTTGTTGAAAAAAATAATTAAATTTGGGTCCTCGGACTAAGGCCGCTACTAGGGCCCTATGCGTATTTTACATATAACTCGAGTAAATTTCATCCGTTTTTCGTAATTTTTGTTTCATTTGAAAGATAATCGAACACCGAATAGAATGTTGTTGAAAAAAATAATTAAATTTGGGTCCTCGGACTAAGGCCGCTACTAGGGCCCTATGCGTATTTTACATATAACTCGAGTAAATTTCATCCGTTTTTCGTAATTTTTGTTTCATTTGGAAGGTAATCAAAAGCCGAATAGAATGTTGTTGAAAAAAAAATTAAATTTGGGTCCTTGGACTAAGGCCGCTACTAGGGCCCTATGTGTATTTTACATACAACTCGAGCAAATTTCATCCGTTTTTCGTCATTTTTGTTTCATTTGGAAGGTAATCAAAGGCCGAATAGAATGTAGTTGAAAAAAAAAATAAATTTGGATCCTCGGACTGAGGCCGATACTAGGCCCTATGTGTATTTATACTCAATAAATTAAAATTTTAGGTCAATTCGAAATTTGTGTTACATTTGAAAGGAACGTCGTACGGGGCTTCGTAATTGCGCTATGCGCAATTTTTAAGACGTACACATTTCATAAGAATTTTACTTTACCGACGTTTACGGGCGCAGTAGGCTTACGGGAAGAGTAGGGCGATGGACGAACTAGGGTCACGTACGCAATAGATGTACGGGTTTGTACGGGGCTCAGTCGCAGCAAACGCTCCGACTGTTCTGACGGCTCGTTTATGGGTACGATGGAGAAATAGTTAGTTGGAGCAGTAGATTTTAGGAATTTCGCGACCTGTAACAAGAGTTAACCGATGGGAGAAGAGAGGAATTTCCACAATGTTTGCTCGCTTCGCTCTAGCCGCAATTTCGTTCGAGTTAGAATTTCTCATTTATCCCAGAGGTGAACACAATGTCTTTGATGTGTATTAGGTGCGATTTTCCGTTTATCTTAACGAAACCTAAAGCAACAAATATCCATAGCATTTTTGAAAACATAATCAAAGTGACAGTTGAGGTGAGAAAACTGCTTTTTTCTTCACACGATGCTGAAATTTTTTCACTAAAAATGTCATTCGACCAATCGTCAACAAATAGTACTTTGTTCACCAAGGGAAACAAAAGTTGGAAATTTCATTTCGATAGTGTTGTTTGTGGTCAGAGCGTATCGAGTGCAACAAATCGCCACCCAATTAATGCCTCAAGAGGGTGAACTGTGAGGGAGGAGGCTATAGCGAGATTGGTTAGCTAATTAAATGGTACTTCTAAGTGTCGTACGACGGAGTTACATGGATGAAATACGGCCTCACAATCAAGCAATATGTATTTTCTTATACAGAATTTATGTTTAACAAAATGAAGTAATAGATTTCGTTGATCTATTGTTGAAATATCTTGCTTATTTCCAGCAAGACAATTCGATTCCAGAAGTCGGTTCCGGCTCGTGCTGGAAACCTCTCATTCTTTAAAAAAAATGCTTTTTGTGGGATTCTTTTGAAAAACAGCCTTCCGAAATCGGGCGCATTTTCCAGTGGACTTTTTTATATGTGCCCAGAAAGACATTTGTCCGCTAGAAGCCAAAACCACATTCAAAACGAGCCGTCAGAACAGTCGGAGCGTTTGCTGCGACTGAGCCCCGTACAAACCCGTACATCTATTGCGCACGTGACCCTACTTCGTCCGTCGCCCTACTCTTACCGTAAGCCTATTGCGCCCGTAAACGTCGTAAAATTCTTATGCAATGTGTACGTCTTAAAAATTGCGCATAGCGCAATTACGAAGCCCCGTACGACGTTCCTTTCAAAAGTAACACAAACTACACTTCCCACTGATCAGTGATTTTGGAATTATCATTTTCACCTATTTATATTGATTTTACAAAAATCCAAAATGGCGGTAGACGGCCATTTTGTTAGGAGATGGAAAGTACAACGGCTGCTTTACATTCGTTAATACCTTTCAAACAAAAAAAAATTCATGAAATTCAGTCAAAGTTTACTCGAGATATTAATAAAAAACCACCACCTTCACTGTACGGCCGAGTAGCCGGATATGAGCTCACTCCAAGGGACCTAGCTCATGCTCCGGTCAATCTAATTTCATAAACTTTTTTTCCCTCATTGGTACGGTCAATACCTATCTAATAGAGCAAAATCCATCTAAATCCGTTCAAATTTGACTAACCTACAAGCAAAAACGGATTGCCGCCCTGTACCTAGTTCACACCAAGGGGTCTAACTCACGAGTCGGTCATCCAATTTCCATAAACTTTTTTTTTGTGGATAGGTATTGTAAATACCTTTCATTTGATGTATCACTTACAAGTGTAGCCTTTAAATGGCCAGAGAAATCTTTGAAAAACTTTAAAGCACTTATGGGGCCCCAGCTCTGGAGGGGTCGACCCAAAATCGCCCATCTTCGAACTTAGCCTCACTATTTCAACTACCTTTCAGGGAAAAAAAATTTTTGAAATCGGATTTGATTTACTCAAGATATCGACGTGACAGACGGACAGACGGACAGACAAAATTTTTATTGGGGATTCGTTATCCATGAACATAGGCAAACACTTTGCCCTTACCGTCTGCTTCGAATTCCATCAATTACACACGGCATCGTAATCCTATAAGCCCCTTCGTACTTCGTACGGGGCTAAAAATTCTTCGAAGCTGGTGTGGTTGGTGAAAGGCGATCACAGACCGACAACGTGTACTTTTCCTACAAAAGTTTCTCCAACGAGCCGAACAGGGTCGTGTGGAGTGTCATTAAATCGGTACTATTGAGCCGAATAGGGACTTATTGGGTTTAAAATTCATTCACACTGAAAGAAGTTTTTAAACGAAAAAGACTAAGAACTTTCACTGTTCTTACAGAAATTTCTCGAGGTACACGAAACGTCCATGGTCTTGTGGGGTATCATTTGAAAGGTAATTTTATGTGTTTTTGGGCCAAGTGGTTTGGATGCATCTACGAGGAAGAAGAAGTTGAAATGGGTAACTGCCCATACTTCATTGCATAGGCATCATAACCCCATAAGACTCAAAAGCACAGACAGTTACCTTTCCAATGACATCCCACCACCATGTACGTTTTCTGTACCTCGAGAAACTTCTGTAAGAACAGTTCTAAGTCTTCGGTTGAAAACTTCAACTGTACATATCTC
The DNA here is from genome assembly GCF_014529535.1 of Bradysia coprophila. Lineage (NCBI taxonomy): Eukaryota > Metazoa > Arthropoda > Insecta > Diptera > Sciaridae > Bradysia > Bradysia coprophila. Next base: position 2,903,130 of record NW_023503493.1, on the reverse strand, counting down.
TGTGCGGATGAATTACAATCCCAATAAAATCCTATTTGCAACCGACGTACATGCAATTACCTTTCTAATGACAGCCCACACGACCTTGTACGGCTCGTGAAACCGGAGAAATTTTTGTATGAAAAGTGTAAGTTTTCGGTTTTTGATGACCTCTTACCAGCCACACAAGCTTCGAAGAATTTTTTTTAAAAAGATGTTTTGGCTGCTAGGTTCGAATACCTAACTGGGCACATATAAAAAATCCAACTGGAAAAGAATTCCTCTTTACCTGTACATTGAACAAAAGAAGTAACAGATTTACCAATTTTGTCACGATACGATTGCCTTTTTTAACAGATTATAAGCTTTTGAAGCGCGGTTGTTGCCTGTGAAGAGGGCCTAGATACTGATTCGAATGCTGAGAATTAAGTCTGATTAAAATCTACTGCCCGTGTAGCCCTATAAAACTATAAAGTCGAAGAGACACGAAGGACACACAAATCTAGTCCATTACAGACAAATTTTGTTCGATTCCATTCAAACGCAGTCTAATCGATAGTAGCAAGTAGCAGAGTTGTAACTAGTAGTGATCGATAAATTCGTCGAATGGATCACCCAGAAAGACATAAACGTCCACAATGTGATGAAACATTTCGTTGTAGAGTTCAAGAGTGCAAGAGAAATATTTATTTTGTTCGACTCGATGTTCAACGACAATCCAAACTAGAAATATTTAAACTCACCTTGCAGCAGTCTCCCGTTTTTAAATGGAAGTGAAACCGTTGCCTTCCAAATTCTTCACACAATTTCTAGGTAATTTCACTGGTACTTTCCAATCAATGAATCAACTCACTTTCGGAAACACTTTCATTGACCACTCAATCCAGATTCTAATTTCTTTTTTGGTAAACATTGAACACCTTACAGATATCACAGATAAACACATGCGTTATTGATATACCGGTCTTCCGGATTAACTATTATACGCCACTAATTAAGCACAATTGAGTAATTTGTATGATTTTGGTCGCACAAAACTTCGTAAATAGAAAAAAAAAGTGTCTGAGGCGTTTTGGTAAACAAAAATGTTGTGACGTAATAACAATGCATGTAAAACAACTATCAATACAAGCAATCCATTGATATCAAAACAACCGACGCGATTCACAAAAAACTTTCCACATTTTCGGACATTGTTCACCATTAGTAAAGTTCGTTTCTTTAAATGATTTTCACTTTCACTAATTACACACACTAAACATTTTGGATTAAAAAGGCCAAACTTATTCTAGGATACAACATCTAGGACCGAACTTGTTTTCTTCCTTCACACTACTAAACATAAACTTTGCTAACACGAATGACATTCGAAAGTACTGAGCCATTTTGGCTGCACGATACCTAGAATTTGGCGCAAAAATTTGAATAACCGATTTGGTTGCGCATTCGACGAATTAAGTTTTTTTGATGTTGCGATAGTTACCACGTTTGTGAGAACTTCTCTGAAGCAACAAAATAATTCTCTTAGACTATCGGCTGAACTTGATCTCTCTAGGCCATACACGGCAAGCATATCTATAACAGTCCAGTCCGTAATTTTTGTTTCATTTGAAAGGTAATCGAAGCCCGAATATAATGTGGCGAAGAACGTTTTAAATTTGGGTCCTTGGACTGAGGCCGCTCCTCGGCCCTAAGTGTATTTTGCATATAAATCGAGTAAATCTCATCCAATTTTGCTAGTTTTTGTCTTATATGAAAGGTAATTGAATACCGAATAGAATGTGGTGAGAAAAATGTTTGAAATTTGGGTCCTTGGACTGAGGCCGCTCCTCGGCCCTAAGTGTATTTTGCATATAAATCGAGTAAATCTCATCCAATTTTGCTAATTTTTGTCTTTTATGAAAGGTAATTGAATACCGAATAGAATGTGGTGAGAAAAATGTTTGAAATTTGGGTCCTTGGACTGAGGCCGCTCCTCGGCCCTAAGTGTATTTTGCATATAACTCGAGTAAATTTCATCCGTTTTTCCTAATTTTTGTTTCATTTAAAAGGTAATTGAACATCGAATAGAATATTGTTGAAAAAAAAAATTAAATTTGGGGCCTTGGACTAAGCCCGCTACACGGCCCTAAGTGTATTTTGCATATATCTCGAGTAAATTTCGTCCGATTTTCCTAATTTTTGTTTCATTTGGAAGGTAATCGAAGGCCGAATATAATGATGTTAAAAAAAAATTAAATTTGGGTCGTTGGACTAAGGCCGTAACTAGGCCTTAGGCCTCTCAATAAATTAAAATTTAAGGTCAACTTGAAAGGGGTAGGGTAATCTCGCACACCACACAAATTCATGGTGTGCGAGATTCACCTCTAAGTGGTGAATCTCGCACAGTCATGACTTTTCGTTACATGTCGCGTGTGCGAGATTCCCCGACACCACTTGAAATTTGTGTTACATTTGAAAGGAACGTCGTACGCGGCTTCGTAATTGCGCTATGCGCAATTTGTAAGATGTACACATTTCATAATAATTTGACTTCAACTAGGGTGACAGACGCACTAGGGTCACGTGCGCAATAGATGTACGGGTTCGTACGGGGCTCAGTCGCAGCAAACGCTCCGACTGTTCTGACGGCTCGTTTCTGTGAAGCCTGATCAAGTTGTCACATTTCGTGGAACAACTTTCGAGCGAAACAAAATGGTGTCGATATAGGGATTGACCCGGAAAATCCCTAAACTTTGAGGTAGCCTCACACCGCCAATTTGAAACCGATTTCATGAAGTGAGGGATGTTTGAAAAGCTAATGTCAGTGCCTTTCGAATAATGCCTTACTATACGCTTATACCTTAAAGTTGAGATATGGGCCAGGATTTCCACGCCTCCAAGAAGTCAAATTTTCCGATATTGTTCCGAACTTTCCTACGGCAAAATAGTGATAGGAAATTAATATTTTTTGAGTAGATTTGTAGAATGACCTGCCATCTACTTTTGAAAATTGAATTCTGGTCACAAAAATTACTGTAGATGCTGTAGCTGCCCGGTCCCCAGCAAAATTCGTATTACCTAACATTATGATCGCTATTATTGCACCAAATGGTTATTTGGATCACAAGGGACGAAAGTAAAAAAATTCAACCGTGTGCGAAGTTTGCAGCCCGTGGCCGAAGGCCAGGGCGGCAGCCCTCTGGTAAAAGAAAAATTTATAAATTATTGGCAACGTTCTTTTCTATCACAACAATCACAGTGATCACAACGACACCAGACGGAACACATGTTGTTGCTGTCATTTACTTTCGCATCCTCGTTTGAGGGGACTCTTGTGATGTCGTGGCTAACTGAGAGTTGAATTTTTATACTTTCGCCTCTCATTCGGGAAGCGAAAATTACAACTTTCGTAGTTGGTGTAATGAAAATGGTTTTAATTCGATGTTTCAAAGTCGAAACATCTTTGAATGATGATAGATCTAGATTTTACACATTTTAATCGCAATTTTTTTATTTTTTACTTGACATATGTCATTCTTGGGGTTATTAGATTCCAGTTCCTCACTAATTCTCAGTATTTGGACTACCTATTCCTAGAATCTTTTTGGTTTTAATGGTAAAGAAGTGATGCATTTCACCACACTTACAAACGACATTTATATCGGAATACGAATCATTGAATCTACTACTTCTTTAATTTAAATGGTTATTTGGATCACAAGGGACGAAAGTAAAAAAATTCAACCGTGTGCGAAGTTTGCAGCCCGTGGCCGAAGGCCAGGGCGGCAATCGCACAGGTTGAATTTTTTTACGTCGTGCCATGTGATCCATACAACTTTTCATTACAATAACTACGAAAATTGTAATTTGAGCTTCCTAAACACGTTCCAACTGATGAAATTTACCGAAATATGCTGAAATATGCGGGGGTCCAGGGGGCGGCATCCCCCTGGTATAAGAAAAAATATTAAATTATTGACAACGTTCTTTTCTATCACAACAATCACAGCGATCACAACGACACCAGACTGAACACATGTTGTTGCTGTCATTTACTTTCGCATCTTCGTTTGAGAGCCGAAAGTACTTTCGCTCCTCTGTTGTTGCTGTCATTTACTTTTGCATCCTCGTTTGGGGGGCGAAAGTACTTTCGCACCTCTTGTGATGTCGTGGCTTACTGAGAGTTGAATTTTTAAACTTTCGCATCTCATTTGGGAAGCGAAAATTACAATTTTCGTAGTTAGTGTAATGAAAAAAAATCTTTTACTTCATTCGTTTAAGCATTTTCACTTTATCAGACCATATTAACCAGACGTCATTGCTTATTTTTGTCGTTTCTGTCGTTAACATTTGTATATCAGATGAAACGTGACGTCAAGATTGAGAGTAGAGTGCACATAGCCTATAGTAATCACTCGCACAAATTGTCTAAAGCTTTCATCGCCGTTGTTTTGTTGATATTTCTATCCATTTTTCATAATCACAAATCAATAAATTACGCATATGTTGTCTCCAAAAAATTATGCGAATGGTGTACGTAACACAATACAACCGTCAGTAGTCTGTTCGCCTCTCACACTCATATTAATATCCATTCGGAAAATCGAAATTAAAACGCTTCGAATAAAAATATTTTTATCAAATGTTATCGTACGGTCGAATGGTTAGACATTGTTGCGCGAATGACAGCCTGTGCTGCTTATTCATATTAATGATGTTTCTCTAATCATATGAATGTAATTAATATTGATTTTCGCTTTTATCGCACACGTCGATAGTGTATTCTATCTCTCGCTGTGTGTATTGTGCTCGCAAGGGCTGTTTGTAACAACTTATTGTTGTAACAATTTCTGTCTTTTTATGAAAGGTAAGTCGGGGACCATCACACCCATTGCCCTACAATTTGTTTTTCGTTCAATTTTCCACAACCAACTACTAAGGCAAAGGAACAAACTTTTTTTAACTGTCATTTGGCCTCTTATTTTGTATGGAACGTCCGTACCACAGTGGCTATACCAACATAAACAACTGAATATATATATATATGAGAATTTTAAACTACTATGACGTGGAGGCCCCTTCTGTTGACATATGTTCTGTTGCCTGCTCTTGGAGTGCGTTGCCACTACTAGTTCAGATGCTGCTTACACGCAAGGTTAATTCTTATTCAAGTCAGAGAATTGTCTTGCTACGTACATACCTGCAATAATGAAAGTGAAGGAACTCGGTAGCTAACACATCAAGTATACTCTAAATCGTGACGAAGGTAGAAAAAATAAGTTTGTTCTACCAGTAAAACCGGTTTGTTCTACAAGTAAAAACGGTTTTCTCTACCAGTAAAATCGGTAAAATCGGTTTGTTTTACCAGTAACAGTGGTAAACTGGATACTTGTAAAAACATAGCGGTTTTACTGGTAAAAACATAGCGGTTTGACTGGTAAAAACATAGCGATTTTACTGGTAAAAACATAGCGATTTTACTGGTAAAAACATAGCGGTTTTACTGGTAAAAACATAGCGGTTTTACTGGTAAAAACATAGCGATTTTACTGGTAAAAACATAGCGATTTTACTGGTAAAAACATAGCGATTTTACTGGTAAAAACATAGCGGTTTTACTGGTAAAAACATAGCGGTTTTACTGGTAAAAACTTAGCGGTTTTACTGGTAAAAACTTAGCGGTCTTACTGGTAAAAACTTAGCGGTTTTACTGGTAAAAACTTAGCGGTTGTACTGGTAAAAACTTATCGGTTTTACTGGTAAAAACTTAGCGGTTTTACTGTTAAAACAAACCCAGTGAATCCAGTGAACAGGATTTTTTAACCAGAAAAACCCGAATGTTTACCAGCGAAACCGGTTTCTTTACTGCTAAAAATCAGCTTTACTGGTAAAAAACTGGTTTTGCTGGTTAAAAAAGCCGGTTTTACTGGGTTTACAATGAAACTCTTTTTGGTAAAAGTTCAATCCATTGCTCACATTTCATATAAGAAATTTTTCATGACTCCCGAGATTTTTTTGTGTTCGACACCTTTGATACCTCTATCACAGATCTGTAGTCAGTCAATACTTTGTAACATCTTAAATTGAACATGACGACTTCTTTTCGACATAAACAATCTGGACGAGATTCAATGCGCTGTGATAATTTAAAATTGTAATTCAACTAACTCGAGAAGTTAACCGAAAACGAAGAAGAAACAAACTATAAAATTGGAAACTGTTACCTTACTCAAACGAACCCTCTCTCCCTATAATTACGTTCAACGCACATTTTAATTTGTAAAATAGAACATCCTGTTCGAAGGAAATGACATTCTCACTCCCCCCACAATCTATCGCTCATATTTATATTTTTAGACACATCCTGTTGGTGGAAAACTTTTCCGAAATGTGAGAGATCTTGTTGATTTTCTCACAAGAAATGTTAAACGATTTCGTTTCCATTATTTGTCCCGAATGTAAATAAGGGTTTGTTGGTGTCGAAGAAGACTTTTTATTGTACCTTTCGCATGGAAGGAGGGAAAGGATTTTAATTTCGAGATGAAGAAAAAAAAAAGTTCGAGATCTGGACCACGTTTTTTTATTATCTGCTCTATTTCTCTATTGTAATCGCATCGAACAATGAAGTCTGATCGCAGAAAGAAATGATTGGTTTTGTTGTACAAGTAAATAAATTATTTCTTTTTAAATAAATAACGAAACTCTACACTCACTCTATCGAAAATCTATCCTTCCACACACATTGTTCGGCTAAATCTTATGTAATAATTTAACAAACAAAAAAAAAGGATTTTTCTACATTGTCGATAGAAATTCAATTGACACAAAGATTTTTTGTCCTTTCTTTCTTCCAAATTTTTCATTTATTAATTCTTTTATTCGAAACATATAACGTACGATGGAACCATATAATACTCTTTGTACAAGCAGAATGCGTCTTAGATGTCATCGGATTTTAAGCACGCACATGTATATATACACATACGCATTGTCTAGCTCTACAAAAATTACATTAAGAATTTGATCTTAACATTTGATGCAGGAGAGTGAATTATTTTGGGTCGTCGAAGAAAAAAAAAATCGTCTTAATGCTGGGTCCTTTTTATAGCATTAATCGAATGGTAAAAGAGGTCAATTTTTGTTCGATTAGAAAAAAGGGTCTACCATTCATTTGTGAATGAATGTGGTCCATCTGTGACCTGTTTTATTTTTGGAGAGGAAGGATTGTAACAATAAATGGGATAATCGAATGGCAAGTCGTGATTTTTTTTCTAATTTAACTTGCAGGACAATCTGCGTCACAGAACCAGTTTTTGTAGTTGAGCATCACGATTCGTGTTAATAATGCCTGCACGCAGGGCCTATTTTCGATAATTTAAATTCTCCAAATTATCAAAAAATTCTTGAAATTATCGAAAAATTATCAAAATTCTCCTAAAATAAATTTAAGAATTTCGATAATTTTTGTAGAATTTAGAGAATTTTTCGATAATTTGGAGAATTTAAATTATCGAAAATAGGCCCTGCCTGCACGAATAAACGACAAGATCTGACTATAGCTGCCTTAGATAGCACAGCGAATGTTTGAAACAAATGAAGTATCAGATCTGTGATTTTGAAAATACTTAGATCAAATGAAGTAATAGATTCAATAGTAGAATTTCTAATATAAGTTCCGTCTGAAAAAGGTTACATTTTTCTCTGATTGGTATCAACTGTGTCGTGGAATAGGATTGATAGTCTCGATAGACCTAGCAATATAAACAGCCAAGTGTATCATGTCTACAAACACAAACATTTCTCTGATTCGATATGCTGCTTTAACCCATAATATCAATTTGATAGGTATTGACCTCGAAGTACTAGAATGTGGAACCTACACGTGATATTATCGTTGTTCTAAGTCATTGCCGCATCTAAAGCTTTAAACTCTGTGTTCCATTTTACAGCATTAATCGAACTGTAAAAGAGGTCAATTTTTGTACAACTAGAAAGAAGGGTCTACCATTCATGTGAATCACCTGTGACCATCGTATATGTGGAATGTGTTCTATCTGTGACCGGTTTCTTTTAGGAGACGAAGGATTGTAACGATTCTTGGGTTAATATAATTGTCCAGATGCCTTTTTCTGATTTAGCTGTGTCAATGGCCACTCGGAACCAGTTGAGAATCACGATTTGTTTGTGGCATTTAACGACAAACGTATGCAGCAAAACGAATGTTTTAAACAAATGAAGTAAAAGATTTTGAAAATATTTAGATAAAATGAAGTAATAGATTCTATAGCAAAACTACTGATGCGTTTTCCGTCCGTGAATGCACTAATTGGTTTCACCTATGTCCAAAGTCATGGATGGGATATAGTCGATAATCTTGAGTATATCGATAGACCTGGACATGTAAACATTCAAGTGTATTATGTCTATATTATGTTCCCTCAGTCGATGTTTATTTGACAAACAAAAATGTTAATCCACTTGATTTGTATTGACCTCGAAGTACTAGATTTAGGTGAAAGTGAGAGCTACGGGATTATTATCATTGTTTTAAGTAAATATTGAATATTGAAGGATTTTCTATTGAAGAAACTAGGACCTAGTAGTTGCTTTAGACAAGTGAAGTAATAGATTTATATTGGTTTTTTTTTCAATAATGTTGCCGGGCATGTCTTTTCGGTTGTCGATATGCTACTATATATTCACCATTTCGGTGCTTCCAGCAACACCACTCCATCGAATTTTTCAATTTTTGCATATCGATCCGAATTATTTACAAAATAAAATCAATCAAAATGCCTGGTAATCTCCATACACTCAATCCCTGATAAAACATTCGTCTCATATTAAATAATAAAGATCCAGCTGCTCAAACGGCGCACCATAAATCACATAATAGATTTCCAAGACCTTACTTCTTGCATTAACCTCTTGACCTACGGAACGTAAAAATTCCCAAAAATGACCAAACGTATGTGTGTGTCCCCGATTGTTAACAATTAATATAACAAAACTCACCGAACATTTCTCTCCGATATATATTCAAATTGAATTGGATTTTTTTCCTCTATCGGTTCGGTCGCTTGGCATCCAGTTAATGTGTAGGGTAGAAATATATTTTTATTTGCAAGCTTGACGGTGCATATGCATAAAAAGTCACCCCTAAGCGAAATTTTTATTGTATTCAAATTCTCTGGCACATTTTGATATTTTGTGAATGAATGAAGAGGAGAGACCCGAAAAAAATCAAATAAAATAAATTCGACGACAATTCGTTTGTTTGTTTACATCGACAATAAATGACCAACTGCATTGCATACATAATTTCGAATTATTACAATTTTCCCGAAATCGTTTGCCAGGGTAATTCTCTGATTCAAATGCAGGCACACCGAATCATATTTGTTTCAGATATGTGTACAATACCGAATGCCGATTTCCAGAATAAAATTCATAATTTTCTTGAAGGTTTTCTATTTATAGCACCCCTTCTTCGTCTTTCATTTAAACATGCATCCATTAACCATGGTCCACGGTAAGAAAAAGAAAAAATAAACCGAAAAAACAAACCAAACAACCGAGGGGAAACTACTTTGAAAAACGGCGGTCAGGACTTTGATTTTCCATAATTTTCCGTGACATTTTTGACTCTTTGAATAGATCTGAGATTTTCAAGAGATCGACCAATTTTGACCAATTTCGTGAGTGTTTTTTTGACCTTGCGTTCTTCTTGTGATTTTTCGTGAGTTTAATAACTATTGTGTTTATCCGTTACTATCTGTGACTATAGAATTTTCCACGACTTTTGATTTATACAAGTGACTTTCTGAATAGATACGAGGTCTCCCTGACATCGTCAAACTTTCAGATTTTGTGACTTTTCGTTACGCCACCTTCCTTGACTTTTAGTGACGTCATTTTCCGTGACTTTTAGTGACGTCACTTTTTGTGACTTTTCTTGACTTTCCGTTACGTCATTTTCAGTGACTTTTCCTGACGTCACTAAATGTGAGTTTTCGTTACGTCACTAAAGATAACTTTTGTGACGTAATTTTAGGTGACTTTTCGTGACGTAATTTTAGGTGACTTTTCGTGACGTCACTTTCAGTGACTTTTCGTGACGTCACTTCAGAGACTTTTCGTGACTTTTCCTACTTTCAGTGAATTTTCATGGCTTTTTGTGATTTTTCGTGGTTGTTCGTGACTTTTAATGGTTCTTCATGACCTTTTCCTTCTTTTATTGACTTTTAGTGTTTTTTCTTGACTTACCGTTACTTTCGTGACGTGACTGTTCGTGACATTTCGTAACTTTACTAGACTTGTTGACTTTCCGGATGACTTTGTGATTTTCTTCTGACCTAGACCACAACTTTTCCGATCTGTTTCCCCCTCGCCAACAACCAAATGTTCTAAAACGGAAAACCGTCAACAGATCTCACAGAAAAATTAAAGTCAAGTTCATAGACACAGCCAACGAGAACGTCGTTGTTTTGTATACATATTTTCTGGAAAATCTATTTTCGTACTATATGGCAAGGCAATGGCAATACACATTATATCCAATGCACTCATATTGTATGCATGGGATATGTGTGTCGTGTTCGTCGTTATTATGGATGGGATAAAAACTTAGAGACACTGAGAAAAGAAAATGTTGATGGGATCTCGTTTTTCTTCTCTGTTTTAATGGATTATTTTCGTTTTTAATCGTAAAAACTAACCTAGGGTCTTCTAATTTCTATTTTTTTCCCATTTTTAAAATGCATTTTGTGTGTACGCCGATGTGTGTGCATAACATTTCGATGCATTTAATATGTACAAAAAAAAAATGAATTTTTGTTATGGTTAATGCAGACATGACGGGGTTTTTGGGCAACACATGTTTCGGTTCCGACCGATATGGAGAGTGTTAAAAGAATATTTTGTCTAGCGCACACACTCACAAACACTGTGCGTTCTGTGCGTTTGATGTTATGCAGAAGATAAAGATGGGATTTTGATAAAGGGGTTTTTAGTTTCATTTTAATTACATTTCATGTGATCTATTTTTGGCTTTTAAATTGCTTCGACGTTTTTTTTTGTTTTTGGCTTTGAAGGGGTGGAGAGTGATTCTGTCCGAAAATGTTGAGTTTTAATATCTTTTATGGTATGGATGGATGGATGGATATATTTGTTGTTGTAAATTTTACTCATGGTACTGTAATTATCCCCTGCTAGCATGTAAGATACCCGCTACAAAATTTCTTCCAAATTTATGGTTGATGAACTTCATCAGAACAAAAAATTTCAAGCGTGAATTTTTATTGGACAGCAGCAATGAAAGGACAATTTTTATAGTCCGAGTACTGCCGTCATAAAAAGCATTGAAACCACTAAACTAAATCCAAATGCGCGAAAACATACGGAACCATGGAACCCGAGTTTCAGGTTAATTCGGGTGCAGTGCAAGTTCTCTTCATTGTAGCACTTACGATATCAATACAGTTTTGCAATGTTGAAATACATACTTGTCCATCACTCATACTATCATATTCATCACATTCCATAAATTTAAGAAAAAATTGTTTTAGCGCTACATCGAACGAAATATGACGCTGCATTTAAGAGCATTGAACCTTTTGTAAATTTGTAGCCTACATTTAGGCGGAAAAATATTCATTTTTTTGACCAATTTTTTTTAAGCAAAACCATTAAAGCACGCTAAAATGTGTTGTTTTTGAAAGAAACATTGGTTTGTGGGCGATAACTTATCCACCTTGGAGAAGCCTTTGCAGATTGTGTAAGTTTATATGATCTGCACAAGTTTCTCCAAGTGGGTTAAGATGACACACAAATCAATTTTTCCTTTAAAAGTAACACATTTTTGCGTGCTTTAATGGTGTTACTTTTTCAAAAAAAGATTTTGGTTCAGACTTATGTTATATGTTTACGAATATTTTTTCGCCTACACGTAGACTACAAATTTGAAAAGGGCCCATTGCTTTTAGGGTCAAAAATGCAATAGCAATTTTGCATTGCTGAGATCGGCAATTGCGCTGCATTTTCCATTGTTTATCGTCTGCTACAAATCAATTTTTAGTGGAAAAAGTCATACTCTCTCTAGCAAACAAACTACTTTCATTATGGTGGTGAAAGAGTCAAGTAGCCTTTGACATTTTCATGTAAGTTACAGCGTAGTCAGTCAAAATGTAGAAAAGTACTGTACTGTACTGTACTGTACTGTACTGTTAGTAGAATACAAAGAAATAAAGCGTGAATTTGACACAGAGAGCTGAGAGTTTGTTTGCTAGAGAGAGTATTGTTGGTGCGTTTTCGGCTTATACACATAGACGGCCAAAATTCACGTGAAAATTTGGTTTTGTGATGCGCTGAAGATTGCATTACCTTCAGTCCTTCAGTGCTTATATACTTTGCCATCAGCTGCATTCAGAAATGGTTACTCGTCTGTTATGGACACAAACGACAAAAATTAATGTTGAGGTCAGACTGGTGCTTGCAATATCTAGATATATCTAGCAAGTTGTTGGTGAATTGTATAGTGGAACAGAATAAGTACTAGATTTGCTACCTGATATTGAGCGATATCTTAAGGCCCGTCATTGGGAAATGACAGGACAGTTTCCCGAAAATGTATGGAAAATTTTATCACAAAAATTCACCGAAAAAATTCAAAGAAACTCACCTCTAATGCTTTCCATTGTATTCGTGCACCGTCTCTTTATGTCCCCAAGGCATATTTAAACACTAAAACACTTTTTACTCGATGCAAAAACAAAATTTTGTTTTTTGTTTCGTCGCGATAAAACACAGAAAATATTTCGACACAACTGTGACACTCCGCTATTATAAGGACTAGAATGAATGTTTGCTGTGTTCACTTCGGCGGTAAAATATTTTTATTCAAAAAAGTGTCCGACGCTTCAACGATGGTAGACATTTATTAAAATTGTAACCTCTCCCACTTCTTTAGTAAGCTAACAAGACTTCGCTGAGTCTAATTATGCCACACAGTGTTCCAAAACGTTACTGCCACATTCATAAATCTATTTTTGACATCAGTACGTCACTTTGCGACCCCTTTATGTCCGGAATTACCCTACAGTAACAGTAGACTTTCGAAAAACCAAGAAAAAATTTTGTTGGTTTTTTGGGTTTTGGAGCCTATTTTCCCCGTGAGGGGTTTGTAAATTTTCCATGTTAAATATAAAAATCCTAAGGACGTTGCAACTTGCATTGAGACACCTCAAGCATACTCCTTATGGTATTTTCGATGTTCCCCTGCCTCTCGCCTTCACTTACTACTGCAGAAATGTTAGAGACAACGATTTTATTTCATGAGGCTTTTTTGAATTTTTTTGGTTATTGATGAAAATGTGGAATAAGAGATCTGTTTTACAGCGATTGGTGAGCAGGTAGGTTCGGGAACATAGAAAATACCATAAGGAGTATGCTTGAGGTGTCTCAATGCAAGCTGCAACGTCCTTAGGATTTTTATATTTAACATGGAAAATTTACAAACCCCTCAAGGGGAAAATGGGCTCCAAAACCCAAAAAACCAACAAAATTTTTTCTTGGTTTTTCGAAAGTCTACTGTTACTGTAGGGTAATTCCGGACATAAAGGGGTCGCAAAGTGACGTACTGATGTCAAAAATAGATTTATGAATGTGGCAGTAACGTTTTGGAACACTGTGTGCCACCTCTTCGAACAAAAATATCGGCTGAGGTCGAATAATTCTCCGCTGACCTTTAACAAACCTCCGCTGAGCTCTAATAATTCTCCGCTGAGCTTTGACAAACCTCTAATGAGCTCTAATAATTCTCCGCTAAGCTTCAGTAAGAGTCCGTCAGACCTTAGCACGTTGTAGTAAGGCAATGAAGCTAAGCGAACACTCAATAAGCATCAGCGGATACCTAATAATTGTTGCTATGATTTAATAAGACTCCACTTAGCTTTGGCAGATCTCCGCTGAGTGTCCGATTCGCTCCATTAAGCCTTCCTGCAACTTGCTTAGGCCTAACGGACACTTCCTGAAGCCTAGCGGAGAATTATTAGAGCTCAGCGGAGGTTTGTTAAAGCTCAGTGAAGAACTATAGAGCCCAGCCGATATTTTTATTCAAAGAGGTGGCATAATTAGACTTCGCGAAGTCTTCTTAGCTTACTAAAGAGGAACGAACATTTATTTACGCTCAGCGCAGTCTTACGAGGGGATAAATTTTTAATAAATGCTCTCCCATCGTTGAGAGAATGTCCGCTGAGCTCTCGTAAAGCTTTAAAAAATGGTCGATGGGCATTATTAAATGTATACGCTACCCTTTGTCAACTGTTTCATGATTTATATTATACTTTTTTGAATGAAAATATTTTATCACCGAAGTGAATACAGCAAACATTCATTCTAGTAGCGGAGTGTCACAGTTGTGTCGAAATATTTTCTGTGTTTTTGTCGCGACAAAACAAAAAAAACTTTTTGTTTTTGCATTGAGTAAAAAGTGTTTTAGTGTTCAAATATGCCTTGGCGACCTAAAGAGACTATGCCCGAATACAATGGAAAGCATAAGAGGTGAGTTTCTTTGAATTTTTTCGGTGAATTTTTGTGATAAAATTTTACATACATTTTCGGGAAACTGTCCTGTCATTTCCCAATGGCGGGCCTTAACGTTGAAAAATCAACTACAAACAATTTGCATAAGAGGCCTAAGTCCCTTATGCAAATAAGGGCAGAAATGAAAGGTATTGACGAGACGAAACAAAATATTTATTTTTTAAGAAAATCGGGTTTGTACATACAACAGTAGCTGTAGGTTTGTTCCAAGGTCATCCACAGAAGGCAACATAACATCTACTTTCAGGTTGACGTAAATTTTAACGAAAAATTTACAAAGAAATTAGTTGCCTTAAACAAAAGAAGTAACAGATTGTTGAACAAATTTACCTATTAAAGGTTTATCCTTCCACATTCCGCCAGCATATCAATGATAAGATACCTAGCCCTTTTCGCATCTAATACTTCGTCTGATCAAAACATTTTCAACAAATTCAAAGAAAATTTTTAATTTGACACGATTTATCATACGTAAGGCCACTTCTTGAAACAGAGGACCAGAGCTCATCATGTTGTTTCGCTTTCGATAGCAAAGACAAGAAATGACATAGATCAAGAGACAGAGATGAAGATTGAAATGACGTTTACTATCAAACTGATAGAAGAAGATTCAATGGCAAATGGATGAAGAACATCTTTTCCTCATCATTTTTCATCAAATTTGGCCCACACACTCTTTTCCAACCACAGAAACAATTTTTCTTTCTCACTACAGTTCCGTCTGAACGCAATGACGCGATAATCCTCTCGATTACATAATAAATTCCATGTCCGCCACAATGTAATCCGCCTTGACGGTCTTCATAATAACAATTCTAAAATAATCATAAAAAAAATTTGAGTGGTGGAGATGCACCAACGTTCACATTCATTCCATATCCCATTCACCTACCCAAGTTGTGAGCGCACACATTTTATAATTGTGGGTTTTTCGTTTTTCTTCTGGTTTTGACTGATTTACAGTTTACATGCATTTTATGTTACGTTAGGTTTTTAGTTCACGTTGCACACGTGACATCATGATATTACAACAACAACAACAACAAAAAAACGTAAGAGAAGACGAAGAAGAAACTGTTATGTTACGAAGGAGGCGCACACCGCACATTTTATGAGATAATCTCTGTGTGTCTATCCAGCATTTAATGTACATACACACGGCAATTTTCGCAGTCGATAAATTTAACCAAACCTGAAGCACCACATATAGCTCCATCAAGTCTCACGAGAGATAATTTATTTAGGAAAAAATAGAAAAACTGACGGGGGCAAACATTTTTTTTTTGTAAATTGCGAGCGTATATGGGGCATTCCAGTCGAATCTGTAAAAATTGTAATAATTTTCAACGTTAAATAAATGTAGCGTCGGACAATGTAGCACTGAAGCGAAAACGATGGGTAGAATCAGGAAAAAATTAAGTTTATCAAAGTTGGCCAGCACATCCATCACTAAAATCTTTCTAGCCAACAAAGAACTCGATCGATTTTTCGATAGGTTTTTTTCTGACAGCTACATATTTGGACATATTTCTTCTGGTGCGCATGCGTACCACATAAAATATCTTCAAACTTTCACGGATACTCCACCAGAAATACTAATTTTTCGGCTATAACCCCGTGAGTCTTTGACGTGTTCATATTGGGCTCAAAATACCAATAAATGCAAATTACCAGGTATGGTCAAAGTCACAGTGGATGACATAACGATTTTGAAAACGGACTCAAACGCACTCATTTTCATATTATTTTGACATACATAATGAATGCGTTCAAAATAAATTGACTGATTTTGGTGAATCGGTCATACCTGGGATGTACATTCATTGCAAAGTAAGCATCTTGTCAATAGCTTTTAAGTAAAAAATTTATGCAAAATGGTTGTTGTACGGCTGAGGTAAACCGAAATGTTCCGAAACCAACCGGCCACTACCTACTTCGAAGTTTTTCAACCTCGAAAACTGCTTGATGTAAAAGTATAGCGTTTGCCTAGAAAAAAATCGAGTTTTCGGCGAGAAGTTTGTTGATCCGAGGGAAGTCGAAGTCAATAACCACGCGAAAATGTGATTTGATATTTTTCGTCCCAGCTACGTACACTATTTCACGTACTGAGGGCACCTAAAAAAGGTTTCATTGATGAAATGAACGGTTTTCGGTGCATGTAAATAATAATTTGATTCGTGTCACCCGCAGGGGCTATTTAGTTGAATTTTCAGCGAATTTTGGCGAATTTGGAGAATTTGACGAATTTTGGCGAATTTTGACGAATTTTGTCGAATTTTGACGAATTTTGGCGATTTTTTGTGAATTTAAACATGATTTTAAGAAATTTCAAAGAATCGTAGAGCTTAGTTACATATTTTTGGCCAAGACATTCTAGAAATCTATTTTTAACCGGGAAGCCATGATGGCTTTTTTTTTTGGAAAAACGATGAAAAATGTCCTAATTTTGTGAATTTTACATATATATTTGTGAATTTGGTACATTCTTGCATATTTTGGTTATGCTATATCACAAAACTAGCAAAATATTTCAAAAAACATAAATTTGGAAGAAAATTTTCAAAATTTGAATTTTTTAATTTGGGAGAATTTCGGCGAATTTCGACGAATTTTGGCGAATTTCGGCAAATTAATTCAACTAAATAGCCCCTGTGCCACCGCAACCTACAGCCAAACTTAGTACGGTTTATATGGCTCATAAATGTCATAAATGACGAAATTTGTAACTATAAAGGTGCCTCCGTGCATGACAGTTGACAGTTCAAACAATAGTCTAACATGTGTTGAATTGTTTGAAATGTCAACTGTCAGCTGACATAACGGATGTCTGTGATTTCGACTTAACTTTGGAATGTCCCATATAAACACAATCGAATTGCCACAATATAATTAGCGCGAAAATAAATTGAAATTCCTTCATTGTGTGACACATTGAAATTGATGATGATGAGCATGAATATCGCAGAGAATATGACGATCTCGTTTCTCGAAAGCATTCGAAACACACACCAAAAAACACACAAACGATCTACGAACCACACAACCAAGTTCTGTGATGGCGCTAATCGTGATCGAAAAATCACATTTAAATCAACGAAACTGGAAACTAAACGAAAAAACGATTATTGCCAATGCAGGAAAAAAAACGAAACCTTTCTCCCGCGCGCGAAATACAAATGTTTATTTGATTTTCGTTTCGCGTTTCGGTTGCAATATTGTATGTATATGCATCGCCACCACACACTGCAATTTGCCCATTGTATGCGCAATGTGATTTTAAACTTGCTGCAACCTATATGTATCTCTCTAGCACACATAGTATATATCGTACTGGTGTATGATGGGAACTTCATAATATTTCTTCATTCATAAGATTGGTATTATCTGCACGGTATATGTACACACTGGTATATATCGTTAAACCATTTTTTTTAAAAATGTAGAATGCACTCTCGTGCTCATCTACTTTGTATAGTCGGAACTATAATATAAAATTGAAAGGCACACAATTGCGATAATAGGCGCGCAATGTTACAATGGATTGTAGAGACGTAATTAGTGATTTATGAACGATTCCAACGTCGAAATCATAGTTTTCCTTGATGTGATCATCCATTTACTTATGCATTTTCATGTTGGTTTTTTTTTCAGTTGTTTTTGTTGCATTCGTTTTCGAACAAAAAAAAATGCGAAAAAGAAACATCCATGATGCATGTGGCAGTGTGGCACAAACATTTAAATTTTTTGAAAGAATTCCAATTAATGTGGATTCGTTGCTTGTAGTTAGGATGGATATCACTCCAAATGACCTGTCAGATGACTACTATCATCGGTTATCGATAATGCCTTCACAAATGAACAACAAGCTCCGACTGACGAGGTCTTGTATAGAAAAAATGTGCTCAAAACAAATGAAGTAAAAGATCGGAAATCAATCTCTTGAAAATGCTTAGACCAAATGAAGTAATAGATTCGATAGTTAAGCTGCTGAATTGCTGTGAAAGTTTGAATTACCAGCATTTACCTGACGAATTCTGTCCAATCCAGCAAATTAATAAAAATAATCCCTGCACATAGTTGGACGTTTTGCATGTGCAAATTCTATAAAAATCGGTATCGCTACACCAGACAAAATATGACACTGCACTGCAAATTTACCCGAAACTTGGGTTCCGTGAGTTTTAAGGTCCGCTGATGATTTGCATTACATTCAATATTTCTATGGGCGAAAACACACTAGCAATTTTGCGTTGATGTGATTGAGTTCGATAAAATTGTTCGTGTTTTTGTTGGATTTTCCATTGGACTTCTAATAAAACTCAGATGTTCACACTTTGAACGTTTATTAGAGATTGAGTGGTTCTATGAACAAAGCATCGTATTTATACCTAATTTTAAGTCTACTACGCTGATATTCATTTCATTAGGCTACTATTCTAGTGTGTCTCCTCGAGTGTTCGACTTGACCGAGTTATATTAATTGTATAACTCCAACACTCCCACTCAATTCATATACCTCGTACATGAATCCAATACTAGCCATCTCGACCACCTTTGTCATCTCGACCACCTTTGTCATCTCGACCATTTTTGCCATCTTGACCACCTTTGTCATCTTGACCACCTTTGTCATCTCGACTACCTTTGTCATCTTGACCATTTTTGTCATCTCGACCACCTTTGTCATCTCGACCACCTTTGTCATCTCGACCACCTTTGTCATCTCGACCACCTTTGTCATCTTGACCACCTTTGCCATATTGACCATTGTGTGCCATCTTGATCATCGTGTGTCATCTTGACTTTTCGACATAAACCTTATTCTATCTTCAAGTGGCGTAGTAGAATGGTCTTAACAGGGCTGGACTGCCTTATGGCGCAAAAAGGCATTAAGTTAAAATATGATCAAAACAATAAAAAAAAAATTGTAACGCACCAATAGATGCAGTTGGCACTATTTTTGGGAAAACTTTTCTCAATTTTTTTTTTAATTAAAAAAATTTCCATATTTTTCAAACACCATTTTTGGTGAAAGCAGAAAAAATTTCGATATCAAAAAATAGTAGTCTCTGTATTATGGTCAGTTCAGGTCTTTATCTCAGTTAGAACGTCAGAAGAGTTATATGAGAAAGAAAATTATTTTTTTGCGAAATCTGATACTTCATTAGTTGTTACGGTTTGCTATACTTTAATATAAAAAGTACAGTATACGACAAGGTACAGTTGATGTTCATCGAGTGTTGTTGTTGTCATGTATCTGTTAATCGCCCAAAACCACTTACAGTGGAGGTGTGACGCAAGTCCTGTTATCCACTTACAAAAGAACTGATATCGGTGTAGGTGACGCTTACAGGTTCGACACGCAAAAAGGTATGCGTCACAAATGGCAGCTGATGAGGAAAGTACGCGAAAGTTTTATAAACAAAAATTTACCAGAAAAATTTTAGGAAGAAAATTATAATAAAAAAGTTTGCGTCAAAAAGTGACAGATGATTCGGCTTTCTTCTGTTTGAATTCCATTTTTTAAAGGAATATATTTCACAATTTTCAAAATTTTCATTCCTCAACATCTGCCACTTGTGACGCAAACTTTTTTATTATAATTTTCTTCCTAAAATTTTTCTGGTAAATTTTTGTTGATAAAACTTTCGCGTACTTGCCTCATCAGTTGCCATTTGTGACGCATACCTTTTTGCGTGTCGAACCTGTAAGCGTCACCTACACCGATATCAGTTCTTTTGTAAGTGGATAACAGGACTTGCGTCACACCTCCACTGTAAGTGGTTTTGGGCGATATCAGCTCTTTTGTAAGTTGTGCTTTTTTAGAATTTGGTCGCAGATAATAGACAATCATATTGTGCAGTTTGAACGAAAATATCATAGATCCCAAATACGCGACTTTTTAGGAAAACCATGAAACACGTATCGACTAGAATCTAAAACTCTATAAATTTGTCTTTTAAACGAACTTTCTATCTGCCATATTTTCTGAGTTATAGGCCCCATAGCTCAATACCTTAAAACGCTCATAGCTCCGAAATTATAAGCTTTTATAAAAATTCCTTCAAATTAGTTTCTTAGAATTACGTCCTTAACATACCCTGAAAATTTCAGCCAAATCCACCGGTAAATTAAAAAGTTTCGCCGTAACAAAGTAACAAAGGTTGGTAAAATTCATCAATTTGAAAAGGGAAGAAATAAAAGCGATCAATCTAAAATAAGAATTGATCACTTGAAAATTAAAATGATTGCAGGAAAATAAGAATGTGATCACAACCAGTTTTTCAAATATAACACTACGAAATAAGATTCTATCAACCTAAAATAAGAAGTGATCACAAGTAGTACCTACCACCCGCTAAATCAAATGTGATCACTAAAAATAAAGAATTTGATCACTAAAAGTAAAGAATTTGATCACTAAAAGTCCGAACGAATACACATAAAAAGCGTTTTAACACGCCGAGCGATCCCGCCCATTGCCCCGGAGCGAAGCGGAGGGCCGCAATGCGAGCCGGGCGCCGGAACGGTGTTGGTAACTTAGGAGTTAATTTTTTTTCTCTCGCATCGTCTAATAATCAAACAGAATAATAGATAGCATATCCTTATTTCTTGCAATCAAATTTTTTATTTTGCACGATCATTTCTTTATTTTTTGTAATCAAATTCGTATAATTGTAGATCATTTCTTATTTCGAGACGATCATATGTTAGTGGTAAAATTGCATATATTTAGTGATCAAATTCTATTTTTATTGCTATCATAAAAAAATTGTGATCATTTCTCTTTTTCTAGTGATCATTTCCTATTTTCTTGTGATCATTTCTTATTAAATAGCTATCACTTTAATTACATGCCATTTCAAAATGCATGAAAATCCATTTCTTCATACAAATTTCTACAAATTTCCAAGTTTTGAAATTTAATATCTTGGCCAAATCTTAACCTTATGAGGCGTGTGATAGCTCGTTGAACTCGTATGGACGCACAGATTATGAATAAAATACTTTGGGGGTAGTAGGAGCAAAGGGGGAAAAGTCAAAAAGTTCGTGTATATATGTTCCTCAGTCCTGCGGAAAAAAATTTTTGTCAAATTTTTCAGTGTGAACGGACTTGCGTCACGGCCCTTCACTAACGTAGGGCCATGATGTTTAGTACGAAATCTATTACTTCATTAGTTTTGCGATATAAACGGACGGCCAAGGTTCATAAGTTTTTTTGTTGTCAATAGCAGATAACTACTCGTAGTGGTAGACGTTCCAAAACTTCTTCCCAACAGTTCTATTTTCAGCTGGTGAGAAAAGAAACAAGAAACGATTTAATGTTCCCTTGTGTCTACGAAATTATTATACTAAAAACAACCATACGCTCGTAATTATTTTAGGGGAGTCCAGTCTATTTTCAGCCAACGATTCCAACGAAAGAAACCAACCAACCAAAAAAAAAGTGAAACCCAAACACAAACAACAAATTTTCTTCTATTCAAATTCACATAAAATATAAATCGTACACGTCGGTTCAACACAGACTAATGACACGCTATTACACTAAATCCTCTAATCCCAGCGAGAAAATGAATTTTTGGAAATAAAAACAAATCATTTTGCCTGTTCGCTTCGATATGCAGAACCGTTTTATACCGTTTTCTAAAACAAACAGTGAGGTTTTTGAGTTAATGTCCGTTCATATTCCATATAAATACGTACGATGCATGCATACACAACACCACAAAAGTCCATTTACATTTGGTCCTCATCAACAACGAAAATTAATAATGAGAATGAAAAAAAGTCATCCGTTAGAGCCGAGCGTCTGTTTTTAATATTTTTTTTTTCTTCTTCTTCTGTTATTCTAAAAATATTTTTCTTGAGACGGAATCTCTGTTTATGTAGTTTTCAGATCATTTTCTTTATATCGTTTACTTCGTGGTGGTTTTTTTTCAAGAAATTCTCCGTTCGCTTTTTGTTGTTGGTCTCTGTTTACCGAAAATATCGTCTGACTTCTTCTTTGTACACCATCCATCGGCACGATTGGTGTTTTTAGTGTCCTGTTTTATATGTTCAGCTACTGGATTGTAAAACCGAGAAAATTTTTATTTATTTTCTTGTCATAATTCCATGATACAGACAGAGGGCCTGCTTTTTGTATACACCAATGGATTACATATAAACGGTTTTAATGTGCGTATGGCTTTTAAGAGAAGGGTCACTCAACGAAAATTCTCGGTATAAGTGACGACATCAATTTTTAATTAAAACGGCGACACATGTTCAATGGCTTTTTTTTGGTATGTAGACATAAAGTATCACATCTCTTTTGTGGTTTTGCATGTGAACTGTGAACTCGGCTGGGTTTTTATTTTAAATCGTGCGGCCATTTATTTTGTTAAATTACTTACGGCTGGTGGTAAATGAATAAACAGCAAGTCTTTGAAGTTTGATTTAGTTTTGAAGCTGAATACGAGTAATAATCGTGGACAAATTGGAACGTTGTTATTATTAGGTGGAGGTAGACAAGGTTGCGCAGAACGAAAAATATTTTATAGGAACAAGAAGGAAACTATGATTCCTCCTCAAGAATTACAACTTCCATGCAATTGCAACTTCCTGAAAGTTACAACTCTTTATCATTGATAACTCCTTCAAAGTTACAACTCTTCAAAAGTTACAAGTTCTCAAAAATTGCAACTCTTCAAAAGTTGCAACTTCTCAAACGGTACAACCTTTCAACAATTACAACTTCCATGCAATTGCAACTTCCTGAAAGCTACAACTCCTTAACATTGTTAACTCCTCAAGAGTTACATCTACCCACGTTTTACGACTCCTCAAGGGTTACAGCTCCTCCAAAATTACAAATCCTCAAAAGTTACAACTCCTCAATGGTAACTTCTCAATGGTTACAATTCTTCCAAAGTTTCAGCCCCTCCGAAGTTACAGCTACTCCAAAATTGCAACTCCCACAAAATTACAACTCCTCAACTTTAACACCTCCTCTAGAATTACAACTTCGCTAGAATAGTAACTAACTTAGAATTTGCCAGCTTACCTTTTTTCCTAGGTTTTTGAGAATTTGGCACACGCAACGAAGCTTGTGTGCCAGTTTTGTGCTAACTCATTTTAATCTGGAAGTTATGATTGGGTCTGTGAGTCAATAAATTTGTCATTTTACGAGTTTTCGCAGTCAAAACTAAGAAATTTGTCTTTTTACAAAATGACGCAAAAAAGCTATGGCTTTGAAGGCATCGAGATAAATTCAATAATTTGTCTCCAAACTAGAAAATTCGTCATTTTACGAAATCTTGCATAAAAGTTGCGATGTCTTGGAGGAATTGTTGTTTTCCGACCCTATTGAGCAATCTTCGTCGAGCAGCTAAACGTTGTTCCTCGAATCGAAACATCACAATTCCCTAATTTTTGCCAAGCCTTCCCTTTATAGGTAAATAATGTTGACTAATAGTGACAGACGGCTAACTATGATTAGCACACCATTCACTTTTATTTATTTTTCTATTATGGCTACCGTGTGCCAATTTCCAAAGTTGCATGGTGCCAAATTACTCTTCAGATGGTGAATCTGGCACTGTGCTAAATTCACATTACAGTGGAAACTGGCACGCATCAAACTTGCATGGTGCTAATTTACCCTACACCTATAAAAAAAATATTTGCGTATGGTAACTGTGCTGTTCATTTTACAACATTGCTGACCATTATTTTTCAGCATATCTGTACATTCTACGCAATTGTTGAATATTGAACGGAATGACAGTTCTATGTACAGCTAAGATGTACTACTGCACTGTTAAGTTACCAAATGTACTTGTCGCGAATTTGTACAGTAGATCAGTACATGATTTGTGACAGATCCAAAGTACTATTGAGATGTAAAATGTACAATATAGCTGAACGAATGACAGTTTGAATGTAACTCGTGGTAGCTGACCGAATGACAGTTTGAATAATTCAAATTGAATGTAGGTCGTGGAAACTTCCATAATATCAAGACTAAAAACTGCATGAAATTTCAAGACAATTCTAGATTTTTTCGTAATTCATAAATTCAGCGGTGAATAAATGAAATGGAACAATGAAAGCTCATGATTTTTTTTTAGTATAATCGATGGTAAAAGCGACGGTAATAGCAGATTTTCTGATGCCTATACTCGCATCTTTTATCCTTCCGGATATCAATTTAAAGCATTTCATATTCCTTATGCGATGGAATCTTTGATGAAATCAACTAAAAAAAATTTAATACTAACTATTTTCAGTTTCGGCAAAATTTCTATTACAGTGAACGACATCTCAAATGTCTCACTGTCATTTTTTTCAGAGAATGTCATTGTGAATTTGCAATGACACAATAAAATTCTCAGAAAAATTTGACAGTGAGACATTTGAGATGTCGTTCACTGTAAAGTACGCTAAATGTAGAAACCAGATTTTATGTAACGAAGACGCATTATGTGCAACTGAAGTTTTATTAACGCACATAAATAACTATTTTCGTAAACAAATTATAGATTTTTTCCAAGCAACAGTTTCGCCGAACAAAATGATCCAACCACGAACCGACTATTATCATCAACTATAACTATCACCGACTACCGTCATCTATATAGAAACATAACATAAATATTTTGTCATGTTAACTGACATTTTCTTTCTTAGTAATATTGAGGTTATAGTCTTATGGACGACAATAAATTATTTTAGTGTTACTTCTCGCTCAGTGATTTTTGTCCACCACTAAATACGTCGAAAATTATGCCGACGAAAGTCCTGTTTTCTTGTTGATCAATAAAATAATTGTAAATGACGATAAATTGTATTTTGGATATCAACAACTTAATACAATCCGTTTTATCAAGAGGTAAAAGGCTTTAAAAGTTGTTGTGAGGAATTCTTTTGAAAATCCACCTATCCAAATCGGACCCATTTCGTCTATGATTGATATATACATGGTTTTAAATGTTGCCCTTAGATCTCAAAAAAGGCCTCAGATGCCTCAGATAGTCTCTAGTCACTTTTGGTTGCTAGTGGCTGACCTTAGAAGGTCGAAATAGGATGTTTTTCGGACTCATTTTACGGCTGCTAAATGTGAGTGATCCGAGTGGGAGTGTGCTCGTTGGAAAGCCGAAGTCAAGTACTTTCAGCGCATGCCTAGTTTGGACTAAGTTCGGACAATCAGTTTCAAAAAATGAAAACTACTAATTAAAAAAACACATTTTTCGAACAAAATCAAATTTTCGGGTTTTTTCAATTATTTTCGATATTTTGACATTACATTACAGCAGTATAAGAATATGAGAACTTTTGAAGTTCAATTTCACAATACTGCTCAACTGAACATTAATGTTCAGAAAAACAGTACTATGGAGACGTACGATATCACAAGATCTCTTTGACATAATTTTTGCCAAACACAAGTTCTGAGTTGGCGCATGAGTTAGATGGTGGACTAGAGTGTCGGAGGTCACAAGTTCTAGCCGCAATGGGCGCCATTTTTTTCAATTTAGTTAATCTAATTTAACGTACTAAATAGTATAACAATGAAAAATGGTGGATTTTGACTATATTTTTTGTACAATTTTTAATTTTGGATCAGGCAATCAACGTTCGCTTAACTGTACATTTATACAGCTGTGCTGTAAATAGTACTGCTACGTTAACATAATGTACTTGTCGCGAATTTGTACAGTATATTCGTACAAAGACTACAGCTGAGCTGGACAAGATTTTTTTAGGTGTACCCCTAACACACGATATGAGCTGTGACTTGGTATTTCAAAGAACGGTTCAATATTATGTTTGAAAAGAGGATGTCCACGGTAGCTCAATGGTTAGAGCATCAGCCCGGCAAGTTGAAGATTGTGGGTTCGGTCACCACCCGTGAACCAAATTTTTCTTTTCAAATTTAATTTCATTCCAGTTTACGATTTCTGAAAATTAGAGCTTTCTTAGAATTGCGTTTCTTGACCTCTCACAGACGGAAAACATAGTAACAGTTTTATTATCTGATCTATTACTTCATTTGATTCAAGATTTTCATAGATTGATTTCAGAAATCTTTTACTTCATTTGTTTTGAACATGCTTTTTGCTATATAAGACCTATTTAGTCAGAGCTTGTCGTTTATTATTAAGGATTACGTTTAATTTCATTTCGTTTAAGATTCACTAGACTTGTACATGCAAAAATTTATAACCTACTTCATAGAGGCTAGTCATCTCTTTGCCATTGTCGCGATGGTGTATATTTGATCATTATCAAATGCACAGGATCATAAGATGCTGATCACGTTATGTCGCAGTCTCTTATACCGTTTATTTGGACAGTTGACTCACAATAACGATCAGATAACTTTGACATTGCCATCTAACATTAATCGTCACCTCAAACTTAAAATCGCAATCTATCAGGTTACGGAATGTTCAATTGAAACAAAAAAGATTTTCGGTAATTTTGCAGTTCGTTGCCTCTCGACACACCGAAACTAAATTCATAAACCAAAATTTATGGACGTTACCGTCGCTTAGACACATCCGATGAGCAATCTTTTCATGTTTCACTTATTTTTCTACGACTTAATTGCGTTCAGGTAGATGGACATCTAATAGAAAATTGCCGGTGAAAAACTGTTTTTGTTTTTTGTATTTCATTCGAAGAAGTGGAATTCTTTACACAACTGAATTGTTGCATGGAACAGAAAAAGTGGAAATCGTAAACAAATTGAACAGCATAATGAGACCTTAAACTGTGTTTTAATTTAACGTTGATATCAATTCTCTCTCTTCGTTTTTTATTTCCGTACCTCTACATCCATCCAATGTGCGTTTGACATTTTTTTTTTTATTATTTCATTTGTTCAGCGACGATTTTCGTCTTCAATGTCTTGCAACGTGACGGACACATAGTTGTACAAAAGAAAACATTATTATTACGTCGTTTGATTTGCGTTGATTTGTTACAACTAGCTGAAAAGGTGAATGGGCATAATTACTGGAACGAAAAGGGAACAAAACAATTGTCGACTTGCAGAGATGCTATTCAAATATTAACATTGTGAAGTAAGAGAAAGCAATGACATAATTAGTTAATGCAATGCAATACTCTAAAAAAGCGAGACGTTAGTTGCACGGTACGGGATTCACTACAATTGCATTGATGTGCAAAATCTAGCAATAGTTATTTGTTTACCGAGGGGATAAAATAGAACATTCCAATCAGAGTGATGTTTACGGATATTTGTTGGTTCGAAAACATAAACAAAGTGACAGTTCGAAGATAAAAGTTCTATTTTTTCTCCCCACTGGACAAGTGATGAACTTTTCTCCCTAGAAATGTCAATCGACCAGTCGTTCCAATTTTCTCATGGCCTATTGAGAGGACAAAATAAGGGAAACAAAACGCGTGCATGAAAAATCGTATGATGAAAGAAAAGGAAATATAATCTGGATTAGTTATAGAGACTTGTCTTGCGGGATGTGTCATCATTTATATGGAAATATTCAATAACTAAGCCGTCAAGGCAGTTTATAATTTACTAGTCCTCGGTCTTCTCGCTCTAATCATAGAAGGATATACAGGACTTGTATTCCATCTACATCCAGCCATTCTTTTGTGCTAGTTCAAACAAAGATGCATGGCCCGATATTGGTACTTTTACCCTAACCAATGAAGATAATACAAGTTTCGTGTGAATTTGAGTGCAGCGTTCAGTGTAGCTCTAACGATTTCTATAAAATTGATGGAATGTGGTGAAAATATGACAGGGTGGGCAAATGTTGGAAAAGTGTAAGTGTCTCAGCTCTGCAAAAATTCTATTGAAATTATACGTCTGCTGCAATAAAGTGAACTCTCGCTGCACTCGCATTCACTTACTTCACTTTATTGCATAAATAACCATTTCACAACGCAGGCGAGAAAATAGTCATTTTCTCCCCTCAGCTGAAGCGTCGTAGTGAAAAACGTTGTGCTTACGTCGGGAAAAATTTGGAAATCGTATTTCCTTTTTAGGTCTTTTTTCCATAGGAAAAAAAGACCTATTGTGGGCACTTCATCTGTCCGTCCGTCTGTGTCACAAATCAAATGTGATTGATAAAAGTTAGAATTGCAATGCTACTATGAGCAAACCAACACCAGGCAAATCAATTGTTATTTGTTATCTGGTAACCGATCGCTCATAGCAGACATTGCAATTTGAAAGTTTGGTAGTTGTTGGTAGTTGGACCCCCAAAATATTTAGCAGCAAAGATGTTTCTTATGCTTAGTTTCCACTTACCAAAAAAGTACTCCGTGTGAGAGACAAAATTGAATTTTTTCAATTTTTGCTTTGTTGATTTGACAGTTTGCTCTCTCACGGAGTACTTTTTGTTGAGTGGAATGGGCACTTTACTCGAGAGACGCACACCGACTGACGAAATTATTCGGCCTGCTGGTCTATTTATAAATCGAGTATTTGGTAGTTGACTACCAAAGTGGTAGTTGACTACCAAAGTGGTAGTTGACTACCAAAGTGGTAGTTGACTACCAAAGTGGTAGTTGACTACCAAAGTGGTAGTTGACTACCAAAGTGGTAGTTGACTACCAAAGTGGTAGTTGACTACCAAAGTGGTAGTTGACTACCAAAGTGGTAGTTGACTACCAAAGTGGTAGTTGACTACCAAAGGGGTAGTTGACTACCAAAGTGGTAGTTGACTACCAACGTGGTAGTTGACTAATACGGATGTTGTAGATATGTTTACTGTTTGAGAGCTGCACACCGACTGATGAAATTAATCGGCTCGCTTGCCTATTTATAATTCCAAAATTTGGTAGTTGAATACCAAAGTGGTACTTGAATGAGTACCAAGCTAGTAGTAAACAGAAATTTAAAAAAAAATGAAAAAAGACCTCACCAGGCTTCAGCCGGTCTATTCTTGTTTTTTCATTGTTGAACAAATAACTATTTCTGGTTAATGCGTGCGGTGTGATTAGCCTCCAAAATGACGTGTTCTTGAAGAAATGTCACATTTATCTTCCGTGGGGGTAAAGGAAATTTTCTCACCTGAATTGTCAGCGTCGACTCTGAAAATTACCTGTTAGGAGATGTACAACTACTGCTGTTACAATGAAAATTTGTAATGGTAAGCCTCTGACACCGGCAATAAACTATAGCTGGGGATGTCGAGTTTTCTACTAGGTAATTAAGTTAGTCATTTAATTCAATCGATCAAAACGTTATGCCAGAGCTGTGATTATAATATGTCTAATCAGCTCTACTTTTAGCCTTTCCTGGTCTGGTCACCACACGTCAGTTTACAGCGATACAAATGCTTCTTCCCTAATCATCGTTTTGTTTTCTTTACGGCTCTTTTTCATGTAATTTCCACTTGTAAAAATATCGCTACATAAACTGCAATCTGTTGCTCTGATTGTACACATACACCAACGCCGTTTTTTTTTTACTTTTGTGGTTTTGTTGCGTGAAATTTTAATGACTGTTTTGGTTTCTTATTTTCTTTTAAACGATCAATGTCCTCGGTCTGGTTTTTTCTTTCTTTATATCTTTCTCGAAACAAGGATATGCATCGACCCAAACATACAGTAAAAAAATGGTCAAATTTCTGTGTTAATAAATTACACAGTCGTCGTCCGGAAGTCTTAAATTTGTAACAAATCATGTGTGCTGTTTATCCGTATTTTTTATGAAATTTTAATTTCCGAGTCCCTAGGACATTATACAGACCGTAGAGAATGGAAAACATGATTTTTTTTTCTGTTATAAGGATTTTGTTGATTAAAGAAATTAAATCAACATTTTACGGTCGTCTCGGAGAGGAAGCTATGTAGCGAAGCATTTTTATTTCAGATATAATTTGATAGATTTAGATGTTATAGGAATAGGATAGTATGTACCTTTAGGCAAATACACATATGAGACACTCCAGAAAGTAGACAGTGGTGCCAACTGTGCCAAATATGGGTAAACGAGACTCCGAAAGAAAGGTGTCCACGATACCTTTCAGGGAAAAAAATAAGTTTCCAAAAACTTGATTTCGATAAAGTTTTGTTCATGCAAGGAACTGATTCTACTTTTCGTTTGCGCTGCATTTTTTGCGCTACATTGTTTGACGCTACATTTATGTCTACAATTTTCTTGTCCTTTTTCATTAATTAAATATAAATCATGTTCACCTGAACCATTTAGTCCTCATGAACCTCACGAAGAATTAAAAAATTTCAATTTGGTGCAGTCTTTAGGAAACGAAAAAGTTGACCGGAATCAGTCAAGGAGTTTGGTGGCTAGAGAGATTGGGGTGAGCTTGAGTAAATCATGCTCACGATTTCAATTTTTTCCTGTAAGGAATTGATTCTACCTTGCGCTACATTTTTTTTGTGCTACGTGGTTTGGCGCTACATTTTTAAGCTACATTTATTGGCTTTGGAAATATTTACCATTTTCTGGTACTTTGCGATTAACCATTTAGTCCTCATGTACCTCACGGAAAATTTCCATTTTGGTGTATATTTCAGAAAAAGCAAAAGTCTACCAAAATCTGTCAAACAGTTCGGTGGCTAGATAGATTGGAATGAACTGACCCAATTCGCTTCTTAGAATCGTCGACTGTCATCGACGCATTTTTTTGCGCTGCATTTTTAAGCTACATTTATTGGCGTTGAAAATGTTTACTGTTATCTTGTCCTGTGTCATTGACCTGTCACAGACTGCAAACATATGACCAGTATCATTAGCGGGTCTATTACTTCCATCGATCAAAGTATTTTCAATCGGTTGATTTCAAATCTTGTACTTCATTTTTTTTAACATGCATTTTCCTATATAAAGAACCATCTTGAGCTTGCCATTATTTTTGTCGCATTGCATGACACACATCAGCTAATCAATATCAAACCACTTCATTCGAAAGTTTAATAGACATTGGTCCATTATGTGCCTTCCTTCATATGTGTTCGATTGAAAAAAAAAATCGTAAATAAATAGCAGAACCAAAAAATAAAGACGAAAAATAAGGGGTCCAATCTACAAGAAATGCAATGCTGATTCAGCCAAAAAAAAACAACAAAAATTCCGTAAAAAACGATCATTTTTTTATCCCTCAAATTTACCGTTGCCACATACACACACGGTGAGTATACGTACCAGCTAATGTGCAATAATAGAGAAAAAAACAAGTCCTTATCCTTACGCACATATGAAGTCTTGTAAGGGGTCATATTCGATTTTTTTGTGTACTTTCTCACGCAGATCTAATATAGAAAGGATCAAGAGAGGTTTTTTTTTGCTTCTAGTTCTTTCATTTCACGATTCTTTTGATTCGTTCAGCCATAGAATATGAAATTAAAAGATTTTTGTTGTTATAAAAAAATAAGGTCCAATGCGGATTGTGTGGACTTGAATTAATATTTTTTTATTTTCTGGATTTCGGGATCTAAAAAATTGTATTATCTTGCGTAACGGTACATTGTGCGATCAGTTATACGCAGAGATTGATATGGTCGTTATACGGTACAATTCTCAGACATTAAAAAACGTGTACAGTTCGTCCTTATTGAAGTTTAGGTCCTAGCCATTATCTGTTTTGCTTTTTATACACCCAAAAAAATGAAATTTTGGATGTACATTAAAATCGCCCAATTTCTACGGGCAACGCGTAGAAAGTACGTTTTGTACATACAATTTACGGATGAGTAAACCATTGGTCTTATCGCGTTTTTGGGGGTTTTATCCGTACATTGATGTACACTTTATTCGTACATCGTTGTACATTTAATCCGTACTTATCATGTGATAGTTCAAATGTCACAGTTGCAATTGTGATTTCTATATTTCACCCAATCTGACATCATTCCGCTCAGATATCTTTTTTTTCAATTATTTTCTTAGACAACAATATTTTTATTGGTTGAATTAAAAAAAAGTAAATGAAAATGTTAAAAAAAATAATCTGACGCAGGTTTGATTCGAAATTGGGCATTACGCAGACAGCAGCCACATCAAGAATTCATAACTTCGAACTGATGAGGCCGATCAAGGTGATTGATAAATGAAAGGTTGCTCATAAAATTTGCAGCTAGTCTGTGTTCCATTCTCAGTTAGGTTAAAATGTGACTGTAGACTTGAAGCACGCACGTACTTAGGAAGTAGAAAAACTATTTGCTGGTAGAAGACTGTCATTTGGCAGTAGATGTTAGTAACTGACACGATGTTATGAATTGTTTTAAAATTCATTCATAACATCGCGTCCATTATTAACATGAACGTCATTTTTTAAAGATTTTGCCCACTTCGATTTGAAATTATACTTTCGGGAAAGATTTGAATATGAAATAAAACTTTCACATAATCTAGAAGTTCCACGTATATTTGATCGTCGAATCTGAAACTAAAAAAGCACCACTGTGCCAATCAATTATTTACTTTACTTTTTAACCGTCAATTAGAAGCTGGTCGAAATTTACTTCGATTCTCTCAACGGCCTGTTAGCTCAGCAGGAAAGTCTTAGCCTGGAGTGTGAGAGGTACCGAGTTCAAATCCAGTGAAAGCTTGTTTTTTTTTATTTGCTTGTGATCCTTTTTAAAAACTAAAAAACATGATATGATATGATTGTGTCATTACGAATCATTAATTAGCTTCGATTTATTCTTAAATTGACAAATAAACGTCAAAGCTTGTATGACACTTACTGTACGTTTTAAATGTACATGGTGTACGGATAAGTAAACCATTGGTCTTATCGTGTTTTTGGGCGATTAAAACGTAGAACTTTTTTTTTGGGTGTAGAGTAGACAATCATCCAGTTCATTCGTTGACAGACTCTGCGCATGCTTTTCTGTTTTATCTGGTCTTCTACTTCGTATGCTTTAAGTATATCTTTTACTTCATTAGTTTTAACATATTCGTTTTTTGCTATATAGAACCTCGATATCCACAGCTAATGGTTATTTCTATCGTCCTTATCACTAACAGATGACTTTCTCGTTTTTATTCACACTATTTTTATAATCGATATCGGATCGATACCATCGATAACATTTACCAATCTAACAGATCCCAACAAAATCTCTACGAGAAAAGTGTGACGCAGTCTTTGTAGTACGATTTCTCAAATGAATGATATCGCTAGAGTTGACGCTTTCAGCTTCGTTACGCAACAATTCACGTCGTAAGTGCGGTAGAAATTCAAAATGGAAAGTGCGGAGGTCTTTCTAACGTAGCGTCTTTTTGATACAAGGAAGCGTTGAAATGTACTTTTCGGTTCACTTTTTCATCGAATCGTTCACTTAAAATTCAAATTTTATGCACACTTACGGCGTGAATTAAATTTTACGCCCAATTAGTTCAAACAAGCTGGCTTAGGTATCCTCATCATCTGCAGTGCTGTGCTGTACATACATTTTTATATGAAAGAAACTGTTCCGAAAATTAATTCATTTATTCCACAAAATTCTTATTTTTCCTGGGATAATGATGAATGAAACTTAAGTTCTAATGGCCTGACTAAGGTTCCTAAGGCAAAGTTTCATGGAGATTGGCTTCGGTTTTTCCGAGGTCGACCATCGATAGATAGATAGAAACATACAGAGGAAGTTGAAAGATTTTAATTCTTTGGAGAAAGTCAATGCATCAATTTAGTATGAAAGGTGACCAATTTCAAAACGATGTATCTCCGGTAATTTTAAACCTACGTGGTCGAGTGATAGCTGGTTTTGTTCGTATTTAAAGCGAGAGTATGATGAAATAGGTTTTGTGGTTACATAGACCAAATGGTAGAAACTAAAATGTTTGCCTATACATAGTTGACGCATCTCAAAAAAAATCTTCGTTTTTTTGGGGTTAGACTGCGTCAAGTCCTCCGCTATCGCTTCGGATATGATTATCAGCCGTCTAAAAAATTTTAATTCTGCCTTAGTCCAACGTGCAAAGAGTTAAAAGTGAGTCGGTCAGTAAGTCCGTAAGTGCGTCAAAAATTTAAATATTGACAACTGACCGTTGGACACAATGACGCTGACGTCACGACCCAGACTCACTATGTTTTGAAATAAAAGGCGCACTTATGGCATGAATTCTGCATCGTGTTGCAGAAAGTCGCTCTTTGCAGCACTATAGCCTTTCATGAAATCATCTAAACACTGAGCGTAATGCAAATCTTCTTAAAAAATACGGAAAAAATCGTTACAAGTGAATCTAAGTGAAGCGCCATAATTCGTTTGGTGTAGCGCTACCGATTGACGAAATGTGGTGAACATGACTGCATAAATGTTGGAAAACAATTTCACCAAATTATGTTTCAATTAGGTTCAGGTCGACCTGTTTCATTTCAGGCTGACCTGAACCTGATCTTGACCTGAGTTGGTTTTTCGCGGTTTCAGGTGTGACGTGGACCTAAACGAAAATTTAAGACTCAACCTGATCTCAATCGGAATGATAAAATTTCAGGTTTAACATGAATCTGGCCTGTTCCGAGTCTTAGCACCAATGAAAAAACTCGAATTTTCGGAAATCTATAGACACACAATCTGCTACTTCATTAGTTTTAACAAAAATTTATCGTTGTTGTCTCTGGCGTCAGTAACAGATTACATAGAGACATGGAGTCCAGGGCCCACTCACGTTGGATTTTCGACGCATGAGCAAAGATGAAACTCTGCTGGAATTTCATTTTGTTGATGTAAATAGACGGATAAATTGAATTAAAAATGGTTCTATTGTCGTCGTCGCAACATGACTAAATTATAATGATAAGATGCAAAGCATATAAAATGGCAATGGCTGCACTCTGTGATAATTGTGCATCCACGACATTGTGTGTGCACCTTTCGTATATATACAACAAATAATAAAATTGTAATATTGTCGGAATTGTTGTCCCTAGATGCACTATGCACTCTTTACACGACCATAGGAAAATTATTTTTAAATTACACCAAACTGAATGTAAAGAAAAGTAAAAGAAAGAAAAGAAAAAAAACAATTTTTTAGCGAAGAAAAATCGTTTTTATAAAGTATAGAATCGAGTCGTGAATTGTGTTCTGTTTCGGGTATATTGTACAATGCTCCCGTACACACGTAACAACTTTATACTTTTCCCATTCTAGGACGGACGAATACAACGTGCAAAAGTTGAAATTACAAAAATCTTTGCTTTTTTTTCTTGCGAAATGTGAACATAAGCAAATTTTCATTTTAAAACAAGCAACAGTCACAAATAAAAACATTACATTTTCTATACCTTGTCGTATGCAAATTAGTCGGTAGCGAGAACAATTTTATTATGTTGTCGTTTTCGATGATTTTTAATGCGCGATGCTGTTCTGTTTATAAAGTGTTTTGGATGCCGTTTTTTTTTTTCGTTTGTTTGTTTGTTTATTTTCCACTGAATGTTCTTGTTGTAATCCGTATCATCATTTCCAGCTGAAAATCTTATAAGGAAACGGAATGGTATGCATGCAAAGAGGTATCGTAATTGAATCATCGCTGATTTTCCATCTCAATCATGCCCGCTCGTCAGTAAGCGGACGTGACGCAAGTCCACTACCAAAAAATGTTTTAAAAATTTATTTTTTTGGGACGGCTGAGCATATTTCCAGCAACCTTTTGACTTCTTCCTCTGTTGGAATGCAATTATTTACACGTAGCCAACACTGCATCGTTTATCCATAATTATACTTACGACAACACTGTCAATGCATTGTTATCATATTAGCTCGTCGTAGCATTGTGTTCTTTCTCTTTTTGTATTGGAACTCAAATGGAGTGATTCTTCAGAAAACCAGAAGATCGAAATCGGACGCATTTTCTATTGGAATTTCCCGAAATCCAAAAACCACTTTCAAAAAAATTCCGTATTTCCACCGTATTACTACCGTATTTGCCCTGGAAGTACATGCAATTACCTTTCTAATGACACCCCACACGACCCTGTACGTTAAGTGTGTCTCGACAAATTTCTGTGAGGGATTCTTTTGAAAAACAGCCTACCGAAATCGGGCGTGTTTTCTAGTGGAACTTTTTATGGGTACCTAGAAAGGACTTCGACCCTAGAAGCCAAAACAACTCTCAAAAAAATTCTTCGAAGCTTTTGTGACTGGTGAAAGGTGATCGAAAGCCGAAAATTTGCACT
The DNA here is from genome assembly GCF_014529535.1 of Bradysia coprophila. NCBI lineage: Eukaryota > Metazoa > Arthropoda > Insecta > Diptera > Sciaridae > Bradysia > Bradysia coprophila. The sequence continues at coordinate 2,866,438 of NW_023503493.1, read as the reverse complement.
TTTCTTACCAAAATTTCTCCAGGTACACGAGCCGTACAGGGTCGTGTGGGGTGTCATTAGAAAGGTAATCACATGTACTATTGAGCCGAATAGAGACTTATTGGGTTTAAAATTCATCGACACTGAAATATGTGCAGTTGAAGTTTTCAACAGAAAACTTGCACTTTTCTTACCAATATTTCTCTAGTTACACGAGCCGTACATGGTGGTGTGGGATATCATTTGAAAGGTAATTTTATGTGCTTTCGGGCCAAATAGGGTCTTATGGGGTTTGGATGCATATGCGATGAAATATGGGCACTTAAACATTTCAACTTCTCATATTTAATCGAAGATGCTTTCAAACCCCCATAAGACCCTATTTGGCCCAAAAGCACATAAAATTACCTTTCAAATGATACCCCACACCACCATGTACGGCTCGTGTAACTAGAGAAATATTGGTAAGAAAAGTGCAAGTTTTCGGTTGAAAACTTCAACTGCTCATATTTCAATGTGGATTAATTTTAAAACCAATGAGTCTCTATTTGGCTCAATAGTACATGTGATTACCTTTCTAATGACACCCCACACGACCCTGTACGGCTCGTGTATCCGGAGAAATTTTGGTAAGAAAATTGCAACTTTTCGGTTTTTGCTCACCTTTGACCAGTCACAAAAGCTTCGAAGAATTTTTTTGAAAGTGGTTTTGGGTTCTAGGGTCGAAGTCCTTTCTAGGCACATATAAAAAAGTCCACTGGAAAATGCGTCCGATTTCGGTAGGCTGTTTTTCAAAAGAATCCCTCTGTCAGAAAAGTGTAAGTTCTCGGTCTTTTTTCGGTTGAAAACTTCAACTGTACATATCTCTGTGTGGATGAATTCTAAACGCAATAAAGCCTATTTGCCCGGAAGTAAATGCAATTACCTTTGTAATGACACCCCACACGACCATGTAGGGCTCGTGTAACTGGAGAAATTGTTGTAAGAAAAGGGCAAGTTTTCGGTTTTTGATCACCTCACACTGGCCACACAAACTTAGAAGAATTTCTTTTTAAAAGTGGTTTTGGGCTCTGGGGTCGAATGCCTTACTGGGTCGTCTGTTTTTCAGAAGAATCCCTCAGAAGATGTGTGGGACGTCGTTACGGGAACAGCACCTGTATTGGCAACCGATAGATCAAATCAGTGAGCAATCGATAAATGGAAAAAGAGCTTTGATAAGGCCAGAGTTAATTGGTTTGTTGGTAGGGTCACATCAGATCCAAGACAACTGCAAAGCAGATGTAGGATACCCTCAAAGAATACCACGAGAAAAGTACTTTCAGCAACAAAGTAGAATTATTTTTGGAACTAAAGAAGATGGAATATTGGTTTCTTCGCCAAAGTTTCAGAGTTTTGGGAGTAGAATAAGGGCGAAATGACCAAAAATTGAAAACTTCCAAAAGAACTGATATCCGCCAAAAAAACACCCTGAAGGGTGAAAGTGTGACGCAAGTCCTTGTTTCTACTTTCAAAATAACTGATATCGCTGAGGCTGGCGCATTCTGCGCCTCAATGCAAATGTTTTATTAACAAAGAATTGACCCAAAAAATTTAAGAAAGAAAATTTTCCAAAAAAAATGGGTCACCCTCAGCGATATCAGTCGTTTTGTAAGTAGAAACAAGGACTTGCGTCACACTTTCACCCTTCAGGGTTTTTTTCGGCGGATTTAATACACTTCTAGTTATAAATAGCTAACAACTTTCAAAATAGTAGATTAGATGTTGCGAAAATAATTCAGGTCAATTGCCTACCCTAAATGCGTCACGGAGTCCAAGTTTTGTGTTAATTCGAGTGTAGCGCAAGTTCGCTTCATTGTATCATCAACGATTGCAATAGAATTTACTCAGTGGTGAAATCGTTAAATACTTTTCCAACATTCATGCTGTCACATTCACAACATTCCATTAATTCTACATGAATCCTTAGCGCTACTCCGAGCGAAACATGACGCTGCACTTAAATTCACCCGAAACTTGGTGTTTCCATATTTTTGATGTTCTGCTGAAGATTTGAATTACCTTCAGGCAGGGATGAGAGCCGTCAGTCGTGAAGCCTGTCAAAAAAACTGGCTCAGATCTTTTTTTAAAAATTTATTCTCACTGAAACTGAGAGCCAATTTTCGGCTTGCCACCGCACATTTTTCGCTCTTTTTGAGATCATTTTTGGATGGCTCTTATATTTTGGGTAAAGACAATGACAAGACCTTCGACCACTGTTTAATCTGAGTGATTAATTAAGTCTTTCGACGTTTTGCATTAAAATGCTGTTCAAAAATACCATTTCTCATCAGGCCATGGCGATACAGTCATCTAAGAACACTATACCAATTTGCTCACGAACAAGTCTAGCGAATCATAGTTGAAATGAAATAAAAACAGTTTATAGACGCGAGGAGCGCTCAAAATTGCAATCTAGCATTTTTTGGTATGGCACTCATCCTGCTAGTCCTCTATTGCTTTCCATAGTGGTGGAAATTCAAAAAATTAAATTGCACATCACAGGAGTGCTACATGATGTCCTCAGCAATTTATAGCTCTGTAGTCTACCAGCGAATGAGATCCATTACGCTGAATTAAGTGACTCCATAAACGTGTTGGTTTATATCCATTAAAAACCATCGAATTACCATAAAAGAAGTGGATGTTCAAGCACATTGTGTAACTACACTGAAACGTTGAGAAATTGTCAGTTTACGTTTGTCGGAATCGTAGAAAATACAGCGAGACGAAACGAACAAAAAAAAAACATCAAATGCAATTTCAGCACATCTCGCGGCGGCATATCACTTGTAATTTTTCGCAAAGTGTTGAACAAGTGAATTGTTGTGGCGATTTATTGTTTTTTAACCGATGATGCTCCATGCTGACAATAAATTTAAATTTTTAATGTTCGTGTAACGTGAACATCATCAACACGAAACAAAAAAAAAATGTTTTGTTTGGTCATGGGCTGGATGGGTGCTTTTTTCCATCCAAGCGAAATTTTTGTGTCGAACAAAATCTTCCCATGATGTGATGTTAATCGTCATGTGATTTCTTTCCGAACAAAATAAAATATGTTCCCCGATGTAACGGTCATTGGGAGTGTTGATTGTAATAAATAATCAGTCTGAGAACGATTCAGTGCACAAACAAACCAGCGAAATAAGACAGGCAGAGACAAAAAAAAAACTCTCAGGACCTTAAACGTGACCCTTCTTCTAAAAAAAATCTTTCCGACCGAATAAAAATCGTAAAAAAAAACCAGATGCACCTTTCTTTACCGTCCCTTTGAAATTCGCTTAAAACATATTCAACCATCGTCGTCGTCGTTTTCTTCTCATTTTTTTTATTCGTATTGTTCGACTACCCCTTGACGATCATCGTAAAAAACAATCTGATCTTCCGGAATGAATGAATGTCGCAATAAAGAATAAGCATATCTCGACTGTTATAATGCATTCTATCTAAGGCTCCGTTGTTTTTTATGCCATAATACATAAGGGGTGTCTTGATGCTGATTTTTTTATTTTTTATTTTTTATGTTTAGAATCGTCAATCTGTTGTGTGTTATGATGGTTTTTTGTTCGGGACGTTTTTTCTTCCTTCTGTTTATTATACCTGAGTGATAAATAATATTGCGTAATTTGGTTGGATGTTTAAGTCCACTACATTCCCATGATTGCAAAAATTGTCTATTGTCGAGCGTAGAAATTATTTTTTTTTATTCCAGATACGGTCACAGTGATATTTTTAGTTCAAATCATGGGAAAGAATTTGTTTTTTGAATTTGGCTAATGTAACGATGGGTCGCTTCTCATAAAAAAATTACTCTTCAGCAAACCACTTAAGTTGGAAGAAATTTTGCTGGGTGTATACGACACATCAGAATGTCTATCCGAATTAAAGACTAAGTTAAGTATACGTATGGAATCGATACTCAGATGGACCAATGTGCATCAGTCATACTGAAAAAAATCAAACGAAGATTTTGATTGAGATCCAACAAGCCAAGGTATATAAACGACTGAAGGTAGTACAAACCCTTAGCGGATCACAAAAAATACTGAGCCCAGGTTTCGGGTGAATTTGAGGGCAACGTCTCACAACGTTTGGTGTAGTGCTAACGATTTCCCCACTGCAAGAAATTCTATTGAAATCGAAAGAGGCACAAGGGGCGGACTTAGGCTGCACGCACACAAATTCATCCGCAACTTAGGCCGAAAATACACTAGCAATTTTCAGTTGATGTGATCGACAATTAGGTGTCGTGGTGGCGCTGTCGGACAAACGAAACCACAAAAATAGAAGAGAAGCCAAACATGGTGAGGTAATGACAGCGTCACCTTGACATGTCTCGAGTGTAACTCTATAGCATAATGGTCGATCTTAGCAATACAAAATGGTTAGTGCGTTTTCGACCTTAAGTTCAGAGGACGTCATGTCAGCAGCAAGAAGTAAGTTCGAGATCATGGTCATGATGCACAAATCCGCGTGTCTTCGATTGAACACAAATCGATTTTATCGACACATTGAAAATGACAGAAGCGGAAATAGAGTAGGATGACGCCCGCGTTTAACTAAAAATTGTCAACGAGACAATAACACCGATCCTTCCGTATTGTAAAGGAAATTTACGAGGGACCTGCCTGGCACAGAGAGCTTTTTGTACAGCTTCCTACAACATTGTTAGTCTCAGAAGCTAGTCTTTAAGAGTTATGAACCCTTTGAAAATTTATAGCCTACATTTAGGCGGAAAAATATTCGTTTTTGGATGATTTCTCTGAAGCAAAATCTTTCTTTTTTAAATAAAACCATTAAAGCACGGAAGAATAATGTTCTTGTGAAGGAAAAATTGCTTTACGGGTGATAACTTAACCTACTTGGAGAAACCTGTGCAAATTACATAAATTCTCACAATCTGCAAAGGTTTCTTCAAGTGGGATAAGCTATGACTTACAAACCAATTTTTCCTTTAAAAGTAAAACATTCTTGCATGATTTAAAGCTGGTTTTACTTTTTCAAAAAAAAGATTTTGGTTCAGATAAATCGTTAAAAAACAAAAAAAAAATCCGCCTAAATGTAGGCTACGAATTTGCAAAGGGACCACTGCTCTTAAGTGTAGGTTTGCTAGGAATTATAAATATTTGTCAGTCGACAGTCTCAGTCACAGTGAAGTTATACTGCTCCGGATTTACAAGTTCCAGGTCGGGCTAGACTAAAAGCGATTTTGCTTAAAATATTCACCTTATGTTTTGTACAAAATCTAGTACTTCATCCTACAAGCCTTCTGCTACATATTAAGAGACCAAGGTTCATGGTTCATTGCTTTTTTTGTTGTCTTTGTTCGATAAGTAGTCGTTTCAAGTAGAACTAGCTTAAGAGTGACAGCGTGACAGCGATGAAGCATTCGTCTGTATTGTCTTATAATTCTGAAAATGTTGAGTTGATGAATGCCATTGTTCCTCATCATTATTATCTCACGATGCAACTATTGCAGCAGGGCTTATTATTGGGAATTTTAATTCCGAAAATTCTGAAAAATAAAATTCCCAGAAAATGTGCAAAAAATGGGAATTTTCTAGCTGTCAAAAGTTAAATTCCCAGAAAATGAGCAAAAAATGGGAATTTTCTAGCAGCCAAAAAATAAAATTCCCAGAAAATGTGCAAAAAATGGGAATTTTCTAGCAGCTAAAAAATTAAATTCCCAGAAAATGTGCAAAAAATGGGAATTTTCTAGCTGTCAAAAGTTAAATTCCCAGAAAATGAGCAAAAAATGGGAATTTTCTAGCAGTCAAAAAATAAAATTCCCAGAAAATGTGCAAAAAATGGGAATTTTGTAGCTGTCAAAAAAAATCCCATAAAATGTGCAAAAAATGGGAATTTTCTAGCAGCCAAAAAATAAAATTCCCAGAAAATGTGCAAAAAATTGGAATTTTCTAGCTGTCAAAAAAAAAATCCCATAAAATGTGCAAAAAATGGGAATTTTCTAGCTGCTAAAAATTAAATTCCCAGAAAATGTGCAAAAAATGGGAATTTTGTAGCTGTCAAAAAAAATCCCATAAAATGTGCAAAAAATGGGAATTTTGTAGCTGTCAAAAAAAATCCCATAAAATGTGCAAAAAATGGGAATTTTCTAGCAGCCAAAAAATAAAATTCCCAGAAAATGTTCAAAAAATGGGAATTTTCTAGCTGCTAAAAATTAAATTCCCAGAAAATGTGCAAAAAATGGGAATTTTCTAGCTGTCAAAAAAAATCCCATAAAATGTGCAAAAAATGGGAATTTTCTAGCAGCTAAAAAATTAAATTCCCAGAAAATGTGCAAAAAATGGGAATTTTCTAGCTGCCAAAAATTAAATTCCCAGAAAACAGGGCTTAATAATTCCGAAAAAATTCTGAAAATGTTTTCTCAATAATAAGCTCTGTATCGCACCCTTTTAATTCTAGCACTTCAACCAATTTACTTTGAACGATCCAACTTGTATACCGTTTCAATGCCACAATTTATTTAATTGTACAAATTGTCGATCTACTAACCCAAAATGTAGAGTTACGTATCCAACCATCCATCCACATTCAAACGTAAATTAAATATTCATAAATTTGGTATTTTTTTATGATTGTTGTTGGGCGTTCACCAATCAATTTTGTTGAAATATAAATTTGATTCGATTTAACTGTCACAACGGACCTTTGGATTTATCACCGAAAAAATGAATTGAGAATAATCGGAGCATGGGGTGTACCAAAAAAGAAATACAATGTTAACGAGGACGCAGCGATTTAAAAGAGTGTTCCGGTTAACACTTATCGAAGCACACGATGATGATGATGACGACGATGGTGATGATGATGATTATATTGTTTATTACAATCTACCTAATTAACGAAGAATGTTCCAATGTAAATACGAGAGAGCATTATTACACACAGCCGATTTAAGCGCACACACGAAAATAAAATCAAGCGAAAAAAAAACAATGAAATTGATAATGAATGGATATTGTTTACTCGTTTCCGATATAATTTTCATTTTTATCTTTTATGGTTGAGTCACCTTATGTTGAAACAATGAAATTTACTTAATAAATCGGTTATGGGGCACTCCTTCAATCGGAACTATATGGAGTTTATAGAATTCAAAGATTTACATGTTTTACTATACGTCTACATAGAAATGTGTTGTTGTTGTTGTAAATACTGAACGTCTTATTATGTTATTAGACTCGCACGATGCGGACTGTAATTGGGCACTTCGAAGGACTGTTAAACTTCTGGGTCACTTGGTTTGTTTTTACTAGAAAGTCCAATAGACTCTTTTGCCATCACACATTTGAGTGATCATGCTTGGCGTTAGAGAGCTCTGAGGAGGACCCAAGCTATAAATAGCAGAGAAACAAAGAAATTTTAAGTTGGTATACATGCGGCGAGATAGAAGGAACATATGAATGACATCTGGCGCCTATTGGAAGAGAATTCATATGAAATTCTCTCGCTTTCATAGGTGCCATCTGTGATTCACATGGTCCATCTATCTCGCCGCATGTGTAGCAACTTATTATTTCTCTGCGGAGAAATGATAAGTTGGTACGCCTGTGGCGAGATAGAACGAATATGTGAACAACATCTGGCACCTACAGAATGAATATGTGAATAACATCTGACACCTATGGGAGAGAACACTAGAGAAATGCATACAAAATTGGTCCAATTATGTCTCATAAGTGACAGCTGTCATTCACATATTCATTCTATTTTGATACAGGTGTACCAATTTATCATTTATCCGATAAATAAGCAACTGAAGCTATTGAGTGTTTAAGTGAGAGAGATGGCGAACGGACAACCTATTGTTCCATCTCGGGGTCTGCTGTCAGATTCTTTTGTATTATCGATGACAGCAGAACTTGACATCATTAAGTGAAATTAAGAAAGAATTTTGAATTAGGACGATCAAATCCGCTCTGATGGACGTAAGGCTCAGATCAGAGAAATGATAAGTTGGTACGCCTGTGGCGAGATAGAAGTAACATTAGAAAGGAAGATTGGAATGACAGTTGGCTCGAATGTGAGAGTATTGTGTACAAATTCTCTCACATTCTCTCCCATAGGAGTCAACTGTCAGTCTAATGTTCCTTCTATCTCGCCACATGCGTACCAACTTATCATTTCTCTGCCTCTGATAGACCGCCGTCAATTTTTTGAAAACTTTAACTGAAGATCACTGGAACTCGGTGCCACAGAGCATGGTATTTCCTTCATACTGAGCTGTTTATAACTTTATCAATGAAGATAGAATGAATCTGTAACACCATACCTGTTTTACAGTTCAGAGCTATCGAACAATCCACACTCTACCCAAAATCCCAGAATTCTAATATTTGGCGCAAAATTTGAATTTCCAATGTGCGACTCTCAAATCTTCTGGTAAATGACCAACTTCACCGTATCCTAATGCTGCACTTTTTCTCTTAAAGCGTTTATCTTAAACATCCTAAAGATTCTTTGACGCATATACTTGCGAGTCCCCCGTCGATGCATCGTCAACGTACAATCTCGATATGTACTCATGTTTTCAATGTAACATGTTTAAGCGGAGAACATATGTATCGCTATATACGATGGGAGAGGACATTGTTATTGCTGTTCCGAAACGAACGAGAACGAGCAGCAACAACAACAGAATCAAATGAAATAAAAATCTTTTTTTTTAAATGATTTATGATTTAATTTCAGTTTGGACATGTGTCTCTATTATTTTTGTATTAAAATGACTTTATGTATTAGCCGAATGAGTGAGTTTCGCTGGAACACAGTTTTTATGAATAATATTATAACTCCGAAAAATGATTATAATCATGCGTGTAAGTTGACCTACCTTTTGCATGTCCATGGAGAATTTTTCTGTTCAGATTTTCATGCATACATTTGAACACGTTTTTTCGGTTCAATCCCACCTCGATGATGTCATGATATTGAACTTTTCAAAGTTCAGCACGATGACCAGCAAAGATTCAAAAAACAAAAATTAATTTGAAAGTTTCAGTTGGCTGCTGCGTTAATAGGCTTGTTAATAATGCACAGAGAAGAGGTGTGTGCGTATTACACGTCGGTACAAATTAGATTTTCCTTTCAAGATGCTTCATAGTAATTAGGACTGACAACATTACATGAGAGTAATCACGTCTGTTGATGCTAAGACATAGTGATGGCTCAGAGTTAACATATTTAAGCTGGGCGATAAGAATAGATTCCAGCTACAAACTCTGAACTTTAGTAGGTAGCAAGCATGCAGTACCATCAGTATTATTGTAATCGAATCTGGTACTTCTTTTGTTAGACGGTTGTCAAGACTTATTGAAACACAATCTTTTACTTCATTTGTTTTAACATAAAGTTTACTATAACAGAGGTTCACAGTCAGAATTTAACGATTATTTTTACTGTCGCTATCGATAACAGATGGTCTCCGCTCATTGAGTCAGATTACAGACATTTTTTTTTTACACTGTAGACTTCGGTAGATACAAAAAGGAAAGAATCCATGCGTTATTCCGACGTATTTTCCCAAGTGAACGGTCTAATTCCAGTAAATAAAACAAATTCATATTTTATAGAACAACGACACCAACAATATCTAAATAAAAAATAATAATTTTTTGGATGGCATTACAAAAAAAAACGGTTTTTCCGTTATCAAATAGGCAAACATTACGAAAATAAATGTGTGACACTTAACACTATTCTCGGTTCTTATCTGTTTTTTTTATTCTGGTGGGTAAACATTTGATATGCCAGGTAATTTAATTTTATGCGTGGGATGTGTGTGTCCATCCATTTGTACATTTTTATTCACCAGCCAAATTAATAAAATTATTTCTTTTCGGTAAAAATGTTTAGCACCTTTTCCAACAGTCAACCAGTGACATGGCCAACAGTACATGATGTAGCGATAAAAGGTGCTCGAATAGGTAACGAAATATATTTGTAGGAAGTGGATGACTGGCTGCAGGATATTTTGGATAAGACCTTTGTCCGAACTTCCAATAAAACACGACTTTACCTCTCGGCTGTTTATTGAAAAGTCCGGATAAAGGTCTTAAAATATTCTGCAGCCATAGTCCTCCACTTCCAACAGGTTATGGGCACAGGATGTACTGTTTGTCGCTAATAAATTTAGTGGACAAAATATAAACGCTCGTGGTGGCTCAGGAGAAGGATTTCGCGGCAACGAAAGTAACAGTTACGTAAAGGCACTGGATCGTGCAAAAGTATTCGCAGTAACGGCAGCATCAGTTACATTGGTTTCAGTTACATAAATGCACTTGTGTGTGTAAAGTTGTTTTTCGCGGTTACGGCAGAATCAGTTATTACAATAGTAGTGCCGGTAAACTACAGAATCGTGGTGTAATTTGTCATGGAGGTAGTCACATCAGGATTCACTCTAATGGAAAAATAGTTTACATGGTCAAGCCGAAAGTCGGTAGACAACGAAATGGTTTTAATGGATAAGTCGATAGAAACAATGGTCAAAGGTCGTGACAATGACAAAAAATGTCAATTAATCAATGTCATTGCATTTCAATAATGAGTTCAGTCTCTGGCAGACGATCCTTTATATTAATTTTATTCGATTCGAAGGACATGGCGTGGATTCAACAGTTAAAAATCGGAAGCTTGAGATCCGCCTATTTTCGTAATAACCTGAAGATTTACACTACCTTGAGTGTGGATTAAGAGTGGCACTAGCAGGCATATAATTCCCTTGACTGTAAAGTCAAGGGTCTTATGTCAGAAAATACGTCTTCAAGTTCAAAATAGGGATTTTTTCCCAAGACTATACGAATTATCAAATTTCTGTCAAATTTCGTCCATCATGTAAAATCACTTAGGTTATGTCGTTATTTACAGTGATTTGTAAGAAACCTATGATCGGTTAAATGTGAAATGAATCAAATGTTAGCAAAAAACGGAATATACTGAAATGTATGTAAAGCTTGATGGCACGGTAATTTAATTAATTCTGGACCGATTTTCAAAGATTTGGCTTCAATCGACGAGGAATGAAATTCTCGAGGTCAAGTTCCAAGATTATAGGACTGTATCGAACCGATACCTGCTGCTATACTTTCGATTTTATTGTTATATTTTGCAGACGTTTTTAACTCATTGCAGCGCCATTCTCCAGTGGGAATGGAGTTTCGAAGTTTAATTAAAAGAATGTTTCAGTGACTTTTCGAAACTTCAACAGTCAAGGGACCTGACCCACCCAAAAGGTGTGGTCTAGTAGAAATATTGAAAATAAAATATAAGAAAGATAGTTTATGCATGTGCGCTACCATAAATGAAAAAACATTTCTATGGAAAATCGAAAATTTAACATTTTTTTTATGATTCGCATGAGAATCACATGCCTAAAATCAAGTCTCTCAAGACTTGTTTTTATGAATATGGACTTGAGTGAAGAATATTTTTAGCAGTTGCCAGAACTGGTTTTGTAAGTATAAGTGATTAAGACGAATAATCTTGGTTTAGGCATTTCATAAATCTCATTATGGGTGCAGTAACTTCTGAAGATTCTGGCGGATTTCCTATTGTCATGCTTGAATCAAACAACGATGTTCTGCGGTCATTGGTAATTTTATTGGCATGGAAGGGTAAATACTAATATTTTTCAATTTTTAGTAGAATAGTAGACTCGATAGAGTGCTCCTCTCCTCCAAAGAAACCAGAGTATCAGTAAATAAACATTAAAAGAATCAAGAGCATAGACGCACAAAAATGAGCCGTATCTATCACTACATCAAATCAGATTATTGTTAACGATCCACACTTAATACAAGAAAGATAGAGACCAAAAAAAAACCCGAACAATACCTCAAATAATAGTAATTCGATGAAGGATTCATCGACAAGCTCGAAATATTTTTTTAAGAGGTTCGTCCCCTGTTAGAAGAAAAAAAAAACATTTTTTTCGTGGGTCTTATTTTCATATAAAAAACGAATTCGATGTGCGGGTAGATGATGTTTTTTTCGCATATTTTTTTTGATTACCGAGCACGAAATATCAGGTTACCAACGAAAATGTTTTTTTTTATTGATTAGAAACTTTGGAAAAATTTTCTGAATAGACTGACAGGAGACAGCTGGCCCAACATTTTAATAAAATGATAAAGTAAAATTCAACAATTCGGAATTTATTCATAGGAAATGCACGCACAAATACAGGCGGGCGTGGTGAATATAAAATTTTTGCCAATTTTTTTTTGGTGACAAATTTGTAAATGATTGATTTTGTATCAGCAGCGCTGAGTATTGTAAGGTGATAACAATACGCTGGTATTAATCAAAATTACAAAAAATTAATAATTCGAGGCTCATTGCAATTGAGTATTCTGAGTATTGTCGGCAATATTGGCACCCGTATACATTTATGCCGATTTAATCGAATGTAATTTCAAAGTGCATATCTGAAAATCATTCAAATTCGTTCCAATTCATCAAAATTTGTTAATGTCGAAGGATCGAAACAATCTTTGATTTTTGTAAGTTTTGAATGGAAATCGACGACGACGACCGGGGGACAACAATTGATTGAATGGGAACACGACCGAAAATTAAGTGAGATTAAACTAAGAAACAAGTTTCGTAGCGAAATTTCCAAATATTTTGTTATTCTCAGAGACAAGGAACAGTATAATGATAAGACACTGTTTCGATCTGAAAGAAAGTAAAATTGGGCTTTTGACGTTATGCATTAACATGCAGTTAAAAAATACCATTTACATACTAGGGTCGAAAGTGGCCTATTACACACCTAGGAAAACCAAGAAAGCATGTGAATAAAAGTGATAAAAGGGATAAAAGTGAAAAGTCTCGTTTTCGTGTGTTTATTTCCTCGGCTTCGCCTCGACAAAGTTCACACGAACATTATACTTTTCGACTTTTTATCCTTTGTTATGGAAATACAATTTCTCATCAGGACACGGCCACAGTGGTATTCGATACTGTGCTATATCGAACACTATACCAACTTGCTCACGAAAACGTCTAGCGAATCAAAGTTGAAATGTAATCATGTCCGGAGCGATAGCGGAGGACTTGACGCAGTCTAACTTCCAAAAAAAGAACGAAGAAAATTTTTTGAGACGCGGCAACTATATATAGGCGAGAATTTAAGTTTCTACCCATTGGTTTATATTACCACAAAACATATTTTATCATATTCTCGCTTCAAATACGAGCAAAACGAGCTATCACTCGACTATGTAGGTTTAAAATTTCCGGAGATACATCGTTTTGAAATTGGTCACTTTTCATACAAAATACACCAAATTGACTTTTCCCAAACAATCAAAATCTTTCAACTTACTCTGTATGTTTCTATCTATCTATCTATCTATCGACGGTCGATCTCGAAAACCAGTCAGCCAATCTCCATGAAATTTTGCAGGAACCTCAGGGTGGGCATAAAAATGAAAATGTGATACGCCATTACCCCAGGAAAAACCAGAATTTTGTTTTATTATTGGCCTCGAAGTGGTTTCTGAGTGTGGTTTTCGAGGGTCGGGAACGCGTTTTCGGCTGTAGCTTAGCTGTACTGAAACCTACAGAGGCGTGCGACCCATCAAATGAAAGGTATTCGTAACACGATTCGAACAAAATATAAATTAAAAATATCGGGTCAGATTCGTTTGAGCTAGAGTGATTAGAGTGACCAAATTTTGAGCTACTCGAGCGTAGGATGAAAGGACTAATATTTTTGCGATTATGAGAGATAGAGAGTTACTTTCTTCGGCAAAGTCTCAGAGTTTTACGAGTAGAACAGAGGGGCATATGTGAAAAATGTCGAAAGTTGGAAATGGGTGGGTCAATTGGGGTTTTGGAGATATTTCTTGAATGGTGGGAGATAGAGAATTACTTTCTTCGTCAAATTTCCGATTTTCGTCAAATTTCCGATTTTCGTCAAATTTTCTAATTTCGTCAAATTTTCGATTTTCGTCAAATTTTCGAATTTCGCCAAATTTTCAAATTTTGCCAAATTTCCGAATTTCTGTTATAAACTGTTATAAAAAGCAGTGTTCTAAAACTTCTAAAACGACTGATATCCCAACAAAAATCTCTTCGAGAAAAGTGTGACGCAGTCTTTGAAGTACAATTTCTAAAATGAATGATATCGCTAGAGTTGACGCTTTCAGCTTCGTTACGCAACAATTAAATTTTACACCCAATTTTAGTTCAAACAAGCTGACTTAGTTTTTCTCATCATCTGCCAAATAATTTTTACCAAAAAAAAATTTGACTGGAAACAACCAAAATTTTACCAAAAAAATCTGCGTCGCAAAGTGGCAAATGTTCAGAAAGAAAATTTATCTGCCCCTTTGCGACGCAGATTTTTTTGGTAAAATTTTGGTTGTTTCCAGTCAAATTTTTTTTTGGTAAAAATTATTTGGCAGATGATGAGAAAACCTAAGCCAGCTTGTTTGAACTAAAATTGGGTGTAAAATTTAATTGTTGCGTAACGAAGCTGAAAGCGTCAACTCTAGCGATATCATTTTTTATAGAAATTGTACTTCAAAGACTGCGTCACACTTTTCTCGAAGAGATTTTTGTTGGGATTCCTAAATCGTGGCCGGTCTGTGTCTGTGGTAAAAGCATCATTTTAGTTAACTGAAAGTCAGCAAGTGGTTTGCACTTACATACACGAACCTATGACCATCATATGGTTTATTCCATAGCTACCTTCAATACATTCTCGGAATTCTACGAAATTCCACAGAAATTTAGGAGAGTCCAAAAGAGCTTCTGTTAAATTTGGTAGAATTCTCGAATGTAAATTGTAATGATGGAATGAGCCATATCCATGCATTTTTCAACTTCTAACCTTTTGCCCCAACTGCCCCAAATATGGTTATGTATTAGGTAAATCTAGGTCCCACTACCAGGAATTTAGAAATGAGGAAAATGACCCAATAGGGGTTCCAACATCTTGGGATTTGGGATGAATTCTCTAGAACTTCTCCACTTCAATTAGGTTTCGATGGTTTAGGATCTAAACAACCTGCTTCAATGGTCGTTTCTAGATTTTTGGGCCATTTCAGTAATGAAACGAAAAATGTTTTTAGTAACATGGTCGAGGCCAGGTAACCCGATTTATTGTACAACATTCACATCGGTTATCGACAACAACGCCAACAATTATCAATTAGGTTCTGCTCGTATGGTCTTTAATAGCAAAATGAATGTTAAAATTAGTGAAGTACAAGATTTTGCAAAAATCTGTTGAAAATATTCAAATCAAATGAAGTAACAGACTTCGTCCAATCGGCAATATGAATGCCGTTTCATTGCTCACACACCGAAATCGAATCGTCATACAACAATTAGCTGCATTCAATCAAAATTGCCATAAATCTCACCGAAAATCATTAATAAAAATTGATTTTTTTTTCTCTCTGCATTGTTGCATCGTCGCGTGTCAACACAATTTATTTGATTCAAAAAGTTCGTTTGTTGCATAAAATTTGGTTTTCTGTAAATGTGCGGAATTGGCATACATAATGCGTAATTGTAATAAATGGGCGACCGAGAGAAACGTTCGATGCATAATGCAGCTGGTTGCCAGTTTATGTTTCAAATGGACAATCAATGTATGCAAAAAAAAATATGGGCAAAATCAGTGATGGGAAAACAGTCAGAACTTGACCTCGATGAGGGGACAAGTGACCTTTCGGAGTCGTGCATTTATTTATAGGTGGCTGAGCGAAAGGTTGTTCTTTTTTAGTCAGAAAGAGATGTGATAATTTAGACTGGATCAGAGTTTTATCGACTTGTGAGTTTATGCTCAGAGCTGGCAAAATCTCTCGATTATTGTGGTCCATTGTAGAAGCATATAGCAGTCGAAATCTACTACTTCCTTAGATGAGTTTTCTTAACAATGACTCTTGTAATAATTTTCTCTTAAGACACCTTTAGATGCAATTGAAATCTGTAGCAAGGGTCTGGAACAACATTACTGTCTTCGTCTGAATGAGCCAACGTATTGAATATATCAACAGACTGAATGACAACATTTGCGTACTTGATTTTCTCTACGAAAGTGATTTGAATCAGAAGTGCAGATGGAAATGTGAGACACGTTTCCATTCATACATCATCGGTTCTTTTCTGCCATCACATTTGCGACAAATAAACCGGGCATCTTTGTGGATGATCACTTAAGGACTATTCCGCATGTGTGGTCGTTTCGATTATGAAAACGCACCAAAATAAAGGAAGAATTATGATCCGAAATCCTTGTGTAATAGATACACTTCTCTCATTGTGTCAATGGGATCTGACTGATTTGTGTGCTGTGGCACATTTTTGTAGTCGTGCCGCATCGACACCTAGGTGGGATTAAATCGTTGATGCATATAATTTGCTTAAAATAGTTTATCTCATGACCATAGCACACGAACCGAACAAGGATGATGTATGTGCATATATATATCGGTATCCGTTGTGGTTGTGTGTAGATGGTCTCTGTTGTTGTTGGTTCGTTTCGTTTGTGTATTACCTTTGCCGTGTTCCACAAAACTTTTTTTTTTACTGAAAAATGAAATTGGAAAATTGGGAATATTTTATTGCCAAACCGACCAGACAATAGGGAACCCACCAATATTGATTTTTTGATAAAGCAACTGGAAGGGAAAAGATTAAATTTATTGGCATTTTTCTTGTTATAGATTCAGCTCCATTGAAATTGTTTTTTTTTTTTCATTTTTTTTCACTAAATCCTCAATTTTTGTGTTGTGTTTGGTTACGTAAACTTTTACATGGGATAATCTATAAAAAAATGATTTGAACATGTCCGACTAATCATTCCTTTTTGTTGTGTTACGGGATGAATAGTTTCGATGTTTTTTGGCAAAAATATTATTGGATTTAAGAGGAAAAGGGAAAAAAATAAAAAATTTCGTTGAAAGATTTTCGGGCTTTTTTTTCTTTATTATTTTTTTGAGTGTTTGTTTAGGTGTTTTGCTCATTGTTTTGCAGATCATTTTGCGCACATAATAGTTAATCATTATTCCAATAAAACCTTATTGCTTCTTTGTGTGGGAAGCAAGAGATCGTAAAAATTCATCGAGGCGTCTTTTGAAGTAAAAAGCATCAACAAACCAAATACCAAGCAGATCAATCGTCAAAAGATTATGTTGATTGCATGCGTACGAGATCGAAACAAACACAACCATGAGATAGATCTGAATGAATATTCATAGATCGCACCAATACCGTCTCTAGCAACTTAACTACATTTATTAACGTGGTAAAAGTACAACGTACCCTTTGCATTTTACATGTAAAATTAGAAATTAGTCAATATTGCAAGTTTCTACAAAGAAAAAAGTTGTTACTTTGACAGCGTCCAAAGAGAGTTGTTTCGCTAGATAGAGTATTGATCCTACATTTCCGAATGCTAGGTTTCTTACTTGATTTTCGTTATAATTCACTAACTCTATTTCTTTCGTCAAAATGAAACACTCAATTGTTATGTCATTCCCGTAAGTGCGCTTAAAAGCGTCAAACAATTCATTTCAATTATGATTCGCTAGAGTTGCTCGTGTATAAAATGGTATAATGTTCTTGAGTATTGTACCACTCACTGTCGCCATGGCATGGCTTTTTTAGAGAATTTTTATTCTGAAAATTCCGAATAACTCCGAAAATTCAGAATTTTTGCGACATGGTCTGATGAGCAATAGTATTTTTGCAATGAAAGTAGAGAACAGGTATGGTCGATTGGCGAATTCGTCTTAAACGCACTCACATTTTATGTCAAAATAATATGAAAATGAGTGCGTTTAAGAACGAAAATCAAATTTTTATGTCCTCCGGGCGGACAATAGACCATACCTGGTTTACACTTTCATTGTATTTTTGAACATTATAGTTAATGGCAATCGTAGAAAGACGTACCTTGAATAAAATCATTTATTTCTTGATTATGTTCATATAAATTTACAATTTTTGTTTAGAAAGGAGTTAATAAACCCCATCCAGGGCATTAACTGACGCTGCTTTGCCTCGTTGTGTGTCTTTACTTATTCTTTGTTTTAAGTACAGAGTCGATCTTTTTTCGCAATTTCCTTTTACCCAAAACATTAAATTTTACTTTTCGGAGCACTCCGTAAGTGCGCAGTAAGATATGCAGTCATAAAACAACAAATTTTCCAAGTGGACCATAGCTTCAACTTAAACAAAGATTATAGCACGTTTAACTCACTGTTTTTAAAAATTACAGATAAGGTTAACCAAATTTATATCGATATTTGATGCGGCTGTTTTTCCAGTTGGTACACTCATACAATCACAATTCGTTTATATGTTTATGCGGGTATGGTTGTGGTAAAACACTGTATGTATGCATGCGTGTAAAATTGAAACATCTGATGAATCAGCTGAATCAATTTTCGATATAAATTTGGTTGACACTAACGGTAGATTCATTCCAGACAAAATTTTGATATGAAGTCGGGAACCTAGTGTTCGTAAAAAAATACTTCGAAAATCATCTGAAAATTTTTAAAATCAAGGAAATTCTTTCGGCAGAAAATTCTGAAAATCGAAAAAAACCCTCAGGAAATCCTCTTGGCAATCAAAGAAAAGTCTGAACACGTAAAGACAATTCTTAAAAACGATGGAAATGCTTGAAAATCCAGCAAGTATCGCTGAGAAAATGCTTCTAAAATCAAAAAGAAATCATCAGAAGATTCTCAAAAGATTATCTTTTTCAAAATCCTTTCTTAACGAAATTTGCAGATATCCACCTCTCGATCTTTACTAATTCTATCTCTCGAATTTACCTAAATCTCGTAGCAATTCCTCTTAATTATTCTTCAACCTACGTATCGTAACTCCTCTACTTTTTAACAGTTTGTCAATTTATCTAGCTCAATCTATGTCTAATTCCACCCTTTTATAGACAGCAAGAATGATTATCGAGTCTATTACTTCATTCGATCCAAACATTTTCAACATGCTGGATGCAAAATCTTTTACTTCATTTGTTACAAACTGAATTTTGCTTTTTAGGGCAACGTAACCCAGGGCTTCTTGTGTATTTTTGTCATAGTTGTCGATAACAGATTATTTGGCGATCAGAATGTTACTTTTATCTGACCAAAATCTGCTCTGCAGACTCTGCATGTCTTGGCTGTAAAATGTTTCGAGTGAATGGTTTTACGTAAGTTTTGTTACAAATGTTTTGCGCCCAAATTGTAATAGTATTTCATTGTACGAGTAACTTTATCGGTTCTGCTTCGTGCAGAAAATCGTTAATTCAACAAAAACAAGAAAAATATCCTGCAAAGCAACAACAAATGCTAAAAAAAAGATTTCAATTTTTTTCTGACTTTTTTTTTAACAACAACAAACAAGTAACAGAGAGTTTAAAAAAAGGAATAAGCTGCTGCATATCCTCAGATTCTACTTTTTTTTATTTTATTTAGATACAATGTAATTTTTATCTCGGTATACCCTGAAGGAAGCCCACAAAGAGTTGGGAGAGTGGAAAAAAAATTTATTATTTGTTATGGAAATAGAATTTTTTTTCCGTCTTCTTTTCTCCAAATGTTTATTACGAATAAATCTTGAATATAATTAATTAGATTGAATGTAGAAAAAGTGGTGCCATTGAAGGACGAAAACAACAACGACGATTATTTTCTTGAAAATCTCTGTTACAAGGCTTGTAGAAGTGTCCTATTCGGTTAATGTTTTTTCCATTCAAAGTTTTTTTTTGTCATCCAAAAAAAAGAAATCCTATCCCTAAACATCGCTGGGTATACAAATGAAAAGTTTTTTTTTTCATATTTCGATCATTATATGCTAATGAAGATCATCCAAGAAAAAAACAGTTACCATTAACGGAACGACGAAAGAAAAAAAAAACTGGAAGTTGCACCCGATAGTTGAATAATAAGAAATGGAAATGCAACACGTTATGGAAAATGATTCGGTTATAAAGGAAGTTATTAACGGGCCAATCAATTTAACCCGGTGCGGAAGCTTAATAACAATTTTCGTTTGTATTGTAGGTATATTCAAATAGTAATTCGAGGAGCTTTTGAGGAACTAGACCAAAGATTTTGAGTAACTTGACTAACAGATCTGTGTCAAATAACGGTTTCTTATCTCAGAAAGTGTCAAATGAGTTGTCAATTTCACAAAGCTAACCTCAAAAGATGTTTCGTTTACAAAGCGGCCACTTCAAATGTATGCAAGTTTTTGTGGCGTCTCACCATTCAATACATTTATTCGATTAGCTTTGTGAAAATGACAACCTATTTGACAGCTCAAGCGACATTGACAATGATCTATCCGTTAATTATAAGTGCATGGATTATGGAAAGTGCTGCATCCGAAGCATATAGCTTGTAATACCAATTGGACAAATGATGGAAATGGTATACCATTGCTAAGCAAGGCATTTTACTCAAAGGTAAAGTTTTATGGCGCTGTGAAGTGTCTTCGGCTGGTTCCATAACCGTCTCACATGCAGATACATAATCTAGTATATTATAAGTTGAACGTTTGGTTAAGCAGGACAACATGAGCGATAGCTAATCAGCCATTTTTGTCGCCGTTATCGTTAACTGATGATATAAAGATTACGCTTTGCTTCTAGTAGTGGGAAGGGCGTGTGTTATAAAAAGATTTATGCCGAATTGGAGCCCCAAGTTCTCTTTCATTGGGACTTGAACAACATAGAAAATGATGAGTAGTAAACATATACCCAAAAAAGTGGGGGAAGCATAAGGTTTGTGTCTTTGCTAAAAGGCTTTTTTAATTGAAGTGGTTAGGTACAGTAATAAGGAATACTCTTCATAAACAGACACAGTTAGGAGAGGAACATGTACCTCTTCAGTGGATTGTCATCTTC
The DNA here is from genome assembly GCF_014529535.1 of Bradysia coprophila. Lineage (NCBI taxonomy): Eukaryota > Metazoa > Arthropoda > Insecta > Diptera > Sciaridae > Bradysia > Bradysia coprophila. The sequence goes on along the minus strand of NW_023503493.1, from coordinate 2,845,518 downwards.
GGAAACAACACCAGAAAATTTCAAGCAATCAATTCACTGGTTTCATGGTATTTCTACATTTCATAGAGATATAGTAGTGTGTTGAGCCCGGAATTGTTGGTTATTGGACAATTAATTCTTTACGTTGATACTGCGAAGCCCGTTGTATTCCCTTGGAGTAAGACTTTTTTAGACAGCGCGGACTTTCACATTTAATTTCCAAGTGTAAAGGTTTTCCTCTTAGTTGCCTAATGACATTTTATTCACTCAAAAGCCTATGAGAAAATGATGATTGGTTGACGCTTCGTCTGATGACAGTTCGTGTGAGAAAACTTCTATTTTACCCCACTTTCACATGGCCTAAAATAGACATTTTCTACCCCAAGCTGTCATTTTTGAAATTGTTTTGAAAAATTGTGTAACAAATTGATGCGTTTGTTTTGTTGAAAAAAACAATTCAGCACACCATTCATTCGCACTTATGAAACACGTTGCATTCATCTCTGGAAGAAATAGAAAATTCCAACTCGCGCGATTCGCATTACCAGTTAAGTAGCGCAAAGAAATTTTGCCGCTATTTCTTTGCGATTCGTCTCATATCGGCGATTTTTCTTGACGATTCATCATTTTTGTTGATTTGTCACCCGAAAAATACTTGTCATTTTTTCGAGAATCGATTCGCAGCCCTCGCGAGAACCAGTAACCCTACTCCCTGACCTTACTACTTCAGGGAAATTTCCTTGTTTTCTATAAATGTGACGGGATGGCTCAGTGGTTACGTACTAGCCTTCCACCAAAATGATCCGGGTTCGATTCCCGTGACAGACAAATTCCGCATGGAATTTTTCTAGCGATTATATCGCATTGGTAACGTCCTTAGTTCACTCAAGCTTCATAATTTGGGTAGTTGCTGTGTGTTTGGTGGCTGCAACGATGTACACACTGAATGAATCGTATGACGTAACCCAAATACGATGAATTTGTGTATATATGTCTAGCCTACATTAAGGCGAGATATCAATTTTGCACCTAACTTTCCTCAGAGAGTAATTACATACTTCGAGGCGTGGTTCGCAAGTCACGTAAAGCCGGTGGTCCAGACTGAACTTGTAATTGGCTGTAAAAGGCTGTTAGAACGGTCTCAAAACCAACAAATAAATAAATAAAAAGTCGTTAGGGCACTTGCCATCTAATGATGGTAGATCCTCATCTTGAAATTCATGATTCCGAAAAATTGCGAAACCTGAGATCTCTGTATTCCACTCGGTAAACAAATAACTATTCAAGCGCACCTCATCAATTCTGCAATTTCAGAAAGCAATTCTGATGTCTCTCAGATACTGTTTCTGAGGCAAAACATTTTCATTGATCATTCAACTGTCCAGCGAAATGCGATTCAGATATGCAAGTGATTTTATCGGTTTTTGCGAAAAACTAACGTTTGATTCTATTCGATTAAAGCGTAGGCATTAACTGCACCGAAATTACCGTCAATTATGACTCAGCAATAATTTCATTTACAACGGCGAGAACATATTCTTCACAAACCGATGTAATAAATAAAATCCACCCACAGTAATTTGACTCGAAACGATTGAGAGAAGAAACGAAAGGAAAGACACGGCGGAAGAAAAAAATGTTTTTTTTTAATGAAATTGTGCGCGCCCGTATAAGAAAACCCATGTTCGCATTAAGTGATTGTAAATGCATAATAATAACGACGACGAGCAAAATCGAATAATATTTTATTATTCGGAAATAAACGATCAACTGCGAGAGCAAAGAAACAAAAACGCGAAAAAAAATCTAAATAAAATATTCCACGCTCTAAATCCATCACCTCACCTGTACCCAGCAAAAGTACATATCCATGACTCGGTTGCATAACAATATAATACAGAAACGCGTGAATATCAACCTAAATGGTTAAACGTGTCCGAATCATTTAAATTGCATACAATAAGTTATAAGTAACCGAGCGACTCTTATGTATGGTACACAAGAAGTCGAAATGTTGAGTAATGTTCATTGCATTGTGTATATCCATTTAGCTGATGATTGCTTGATATATTGTTAAAGAAGAGATATTTTACAAAACATACATTCCGACACACAGTTGCGCGCGGTCCATGATACATATTTTTGCATCAAAATTGTCTTTTTGAGAAATCGGTTTTTTTTTGTGTGAACTATAAGCACACCGTGGATGGGTCACACAATCATTGGCATTGAGCAGTTTGTAATAAAATATTATTGAAAAAGGCATACCAGGCACATATACTCGAATGGATAAGCATTTTATGGTTGATGTCACGAATTTTTTATTTTTAACTATAAAAAGTTCAAATAAAAATAAATTCATTTTGTTGTGCTCGGCGATGTGAGCCGCTGTTTGTATACTTTTCCCCGGAGAGACTAATTCGAAAAAACGTTTTCTTTGTTTTGTTTGTTTTGGAAAGCGTTCCGAGAATCGCATAGGTTAAGCACTTTGCGCTTTTTTTTTCTCCGTTGACATTTTACAATGAAACTGTAAAGGAGAAGAAAAAAATAATTAAAAATTTCAAAATGATCTAAAAATGGATTGTAGAAAATGACTACAGAGCGGTGTCGAGCAGAGAGAGAACCAAAACAGAACGGAATATGAAAATACATTTTAATTGCACAAGAAGTCTCGTATATATTGAACGAAAGACAATCACTTTTCTTGTTCCGTTCCCATGCTCAATCGACCAAATTGAGTAATTGAACTGTGTTCAAAATGATATAAGAAAGGTGACAAACGGTGAGGATCTTTTCAAAGCATTTCGTTTCAATTATGCAGCTAGATAAATGAAGTACTAGATCTGAATTTTGTTGGTTGACATATGGATGGATGGATGAATGAATTATGAATGAATGATGAATGGATGAATGAATTAATGGATGGATGAATGAATGGATGGATGAATGGATTGATGAATGAATGTATGAATGAATGAATGGATAAATGAATGAATGTATGGATGGATGAATGAATGGATAAATGAATGAATGTATGGATGGATGAATGAATGGATAAATGAATGAATGTATGGATGGATGAATGATGAATGTATGAATGAATTGATAAATAAATGAATGAATGATGAATGAATGGATGAATGGATGAATGAATGAATGTATGGATGAATGAATGTATGGATGAATGAATGAATAGATGGATGAATGAATTGTGAATGAATGATTAATGTATGAATGAATGATTAATGAATGAATGAATTGATGAATTAATGAATGAATGATTAATGTATGAATGATGAATGAATGAATGAATTGATGAATTAATGAATGAATTGATAAATAAATTAATGAATGGATGAATTAATGGATGAATGAATGAATTGATGAATGAATATATTGATGAATGTATGGATGAATGAATGAGTGTATGAATGAATGATGAATGAATGATGCATGCATGAATGAATGATGAATAAATGAATGATGTATGCATGAATGAATGATGAATAAATGAATGATGAATGAATGATGAATGAATGATGAATGAATGATGAATGAATGATGAATGAATGATGAATGAATGATGAATGAATGATGAATGAATGATGAATGAATGATGAATGATGAATGAATGATGAATGAATGATGAATGAATGATGAATGAATGATGAATGAATGATGAATGAATGATGAATGAATGATGAATGAATGATGAATGAATGATGAATGAATGATGAATGAATGATGAATGAATGATGAATGAATGATGAATGAATGATGAATGAATGATGAATGAATGATGAATGAATGATGAATGAATGATGAATGAATGATGAATGAATGATGAATGAATGATGAATGAATGATGAATGAATGATGAATGAATGATGAATGAATGATGAATGAATGATGAATGAATGATGAATGAATGATGAATGAATGATGAATGAATGATGAATGAATGATGAATGAATGATGAATGAATGATGAATGAATGATGAATGAATGATGAATGAATGATGAATGAATGATGAATGAATGATGAATGAATAAATGATGAATGAATGAATGTATGGATGAATGAATGTATGGATGAATGAATGAATAGATGGATGAATGATTAATGAATGAATGAATTAATGAATGAATAATTAATGTATGAATGATGAATGAATGATGAATGAATGATGAATGAATGATGAATGAGTGATGAATGAATGATGAATAAGTGATGAATGAATGATGAATGAGTGATGAATGAATGATGAATGAGTGATGAATGAATGAGTGATGAATGAATGATGAATGAGTGATGAATGAGTGATGAATGAATGATGAATGAGTGATGAATGAATGATGAATGAATGATGAATGAATGATGAATGAATGTTGAATGAATGATGAATGATGAATGAACGAAGATCGAAGTTCGAGTTGTAACGAAACGACAAAAAAAAAACAAACGATAACGTCACAACTTGGATTTTTTTGGCTTATTATAAACGAAGGGCAACGGTTTATAAAGGAGAGTGATTTTCGAATCACCTCAGTTGACCTGATTCCAAAAACGAATATCAGCCAAAGTGAACGATGCATTCCCAAGTCAATGTGAGAGGTACTTCGACACAAAATTCTAAAAAACGATTATCATCTGCTGCAGACGAGTTGCCCCTTAAATATCAAAACGAATGTTAAAATAAATGAAGTAACAGATTTCAAATCCGCTCAAAGTATTTAGAACAAAAGAAGTAACAGATTCGATACCATCAGTGGTCAATGGTCATATGCTTGTCGTCTTCCAGACACTTGAACATTCTACACTATTCCTTTTGTCATTCAAAATACCAAATTCGCCAAATTTTCTCTGTTTTATTAACTTTATATCGTCAACGAATGAATGGTTTGCATCACGAAACGTTCTCATCTTCGACTTCACTGTTGAATATTATTCTTCTACTTAGTTTCAACTCACAAGCAAACATATCATCTCGATAGAATCAAAAAGCCAACATTAAACGTGAAAACGATTTTTTTCCTCTTCTCGTTCTGCTTGCCATTCGATATAACCTATCGGATTTTGTGTTACATTTATTTCGTGATTTCTATGATTTTGATTTGGACTGTTCGAATAGATCGAATTGTATATGGTACACGTTAAATAGCATCGTCAACAACAGTATGTATATACAATTGCATAAATGTGGCGCACCGTATTTGACCTATGGTGTGTGGTGACCAATAAAGTTTATCGAAAAGAGCATGTGAAGAATAATACATGGTTTTGAGTTGCTGAAGAAGCTTGCGGTTATAAAATGTTGACATTTGAATGTACAATTTTTTGTTGTTCATTATACTCGACGGTACGAAATGTAAACTCACATGAAAATGCTCAATAGAAATCGCTTTATGGTTAATCGATTAAATGTTACTGGGCTCTCATATGGGACGTTCCAGCTAAATGGTGACAGATTGCGAGATATTTTCACTAAATCTGAACCGATTTCCTGAAAGTTTTGAGCGCATCGTGAGGTGCATGAGGACCAAATGGTTCAGGTGAAATGGTTTAAATTTGGTTAACGGCAAAACAGAGAAAAAAAATCTAAAATGCAGCGCCAGACAAACGTAGCATTTTAAACACCGTAAACGAAAAGTAGAATCATTTCGTTTCCGGTAAAATGAAGTTTATCGAAATCGATCATAATTTGCTTCAAATATATGTCGATTATTCTACAAGCGTTCTAAAGCTGAAAACTCACGACCAATTTTGTGTTACTGAAATCGACAATTGCTCTGCGTTTTCCATTGTTTAACGTAGCTGCAAATCAGCTTACAATGGAAAACGCAGCGCAATTGTCGATCTCAGCAACTTTTTCAGACAAATTTTGTAAATCCATTCTCGACATTTAATAGAGCATGAAACCCTCTACCAATATCACTCTCAAACTCTCTTCATTTTGGACATATCACGATTTAAAAATGTCAAATTTTCGACCTTAGCTGGCTGTTGCTACGTAGTCAGGTTGTCAGGTCGTCCCTCTATCCGTTGCGATAACAATCTGTATGCAAATTGACTCGTCGGTCCCGCACGACCATGAGTGCCGGTTCTCCGAAACGGCTGGATGGATCCACAAACTGAATGTGGTTCCATATAGTACTCGAGTCCCTCAATGAGAACATGATGAAAAGCAAAGATGGTATAGCGTCTCCATTTAAGTTTTGTTCAACCCAACCGTGGTGTCCAAAACAGGTGCGCAAATAACTATTTGACATGTCCTAACGTATTACTATGTGTAGTCCGTACAACGGCGGTGTACAATACGTAAACTCACTTGAAAATGCTTTATGGTTAATCGATTAAATATTGCCGGCTCTTATGTGGTTCGTAGTTGTTCAAATTTAAAGTCTTCTTCCGAGTGAAAAGAAGGAAAGGAGAGAATGACGTGGTCAATTTCTTACATTTTTTTTTCGTTCAAAACTCCCAGCAATAACACGTAGGAAAACATTTGTAAACCTCGAAGAACATATTTTACGGATCAGCGAAAGAGAGGCAGGAACAACAACATCATCAACAACAACAAAATCCACCGCAAGAAACCTGACCCAATTAAAAAAGTCTGCCATTTCATTTTCATATTAAATATAAAATTCGTATAACTGTAAATCCATCTCCGTTTTCGTTTTGAGATAAAGAAACACGAATAGAAAAAAAACCCAACCAAGAAAAGGATCCGTGCGACTGGATACCTTTTCTGATTATTTTTAATTTTTTATTCAAAATCTCAATCAGATTCTTTTATCCACGGAAAATGAATAGGAGAAAAAAAAAATTGGAATAGAAAAACACATCGAAATCCATAGAACAGATGGTCAAAAGAAGAGTGCCTTTGTGTAATAAATTGTATAAATAGCCAAGTGAGAAGAATATTATAATTTGATAATGAAAAAAAGAGTAGGAGAAAGGTGAATTGAGTAGAAAAAAATTGTTTTGATGTTTTTTTTTTCCATTTCAGATTAAAAACTTATTGTTTCTCCAGATATCCAGTGGCATAATATGCTTTATTTAGTTACCTGTCCTGGCGGTTTCCAATAGAAGTAAATTATGTCGCCTCATCACGAAAAATCAGATTTACAGTAGCAAAGCAAACAAAAACATATCTCTAACTGAAAATCGCTCATGTATTTTTGGCCAAAAGGATAACCAAGTTTAGGCACGGAATTCATTGTAATGGAAAACATGTCGCTGATGTATTTCCAGCGCGGATATCATTATTGTGAACTGTTGGAATGAAGACCTGAGATTAGTTTGTGACTGTCATTTACGATGAGGCGACGTAACTACACGGTCAATATCACGGTCAGGAACGATATTATCGTTTTTTAGACGATAGTATCGTCTAAAAAACGATAGTATCGTTTTTTAGACGATACTATCTTCTAAAAATCGATAATATCGTCAAAAAAATTTCATCCAGGACGATAATATCGTCTAAAATTATAAATTTTAAAATATTTTCAGGACGATATTATCGTTTTCTTGACGATGTTATCGTTTAAAAAAACGATAATATCGTTTTTTTGACGATAATATCGTCCTGGATGAAAATATCCGCTGGACGATATTATCGTTATTTTCTTTTTCTGAACAAATTTATCATTATTTTGGACGATATTATCGTCCTGGGCGATAATTTTTGGGACGATATTATCGTTCTGGACTTTTAATTAATTTATTTTTTTAAATTTGAGACGATAATATCGTCCAGGACGATAATATCGTTTTTAATTTAATTAGTCTGTGTAATTTTTATATATAAAATTTAAATTTACGGAACCAAATGAACCAATTTTTAATATATATTTGCCGTCTATAAAAAGGTGTTTATCTACAAGATTTTGTGTTTCGTCTTCAACAACCATCCAGAACGATAATATCGCCCAGGACAATATTATCGTCTAGAATTTTTATTTTAAATAAATTAAAAACGATATTATCGTTCTGGACGATACTATCGTCCAGAATGATATTATCGTCCCAAAAATTATCGACCAGGACGATAATATCGTCCAAAATAACGATAAATTTGTTCAGAAAAAGAAAATAACGATAATATCGTCCAACACGATAGTATCATCAAAAAAACGATATTATCGTCCAAAAAAACGATATTATCGTTTAAAAACGATATTATCGTTTTTTTAAACGATAATATCGTCAAGAAAACGATAAATATCATCCTGAAAATATTTTAAAATTTATAATTTTAGACGATATTATCGTCCTGGATAAAATTTTTTTGGACGATAATATCGTTTTTTAGACGATAGTATCGTCTAAAAAACGATACTATCGTTTTTTAGACGATACTATCGTCTAAAAAACGATAATATCGTTCCTGACGATATTGACCGTGTAGTTATGTCGCCTCATCTTCATCTGTTATCGATAACGACGACAAAAACAATGACAAGCTCTGGGTAACATGGTCTTTTTATATAGGAAAATGCATGTAGTACAAGTAGAAGATTTGAAATACTTTGATGGATGGAAGTAATAGACCCGCTAATAATACTGGTCAGGTCATATGTTTTCTCTCTGTAACAGGTCAATAACGTAAATCACGCGGAGCCATTTTGTTCAACAAATCGATCTGGTCTATCATGTACGTTCAATCAATTCTACATCGAAATACAACGCTGCTACGAAATTCATCCGAAACTTAGGTTCGCTATATTTTGTGGTCCGTTGAAGGTTTGCATTACCTTCACTGTTTATACACTTTATCTACATTACTACTTTTGTTGCATGGGGAATCTTAGGTGGTTGGTCGGTAATGGCCCACTACTAGTGGGTGACAAATACTCCTGGAAACTTAGATTTAGTTTGTTGTTAAAAAAAACTAACTTGGTCCGAGATTGGGGCGCCTAAAGCTCCGAATCACTTTTTAACGAAAATGTTCAACCGTTCCGCTCTCGTTCCAAGTTCCAAAATTTCATTACCCGTGCGTATACACAAGAGGCCTATCTGAGACTTAGGTGCTGGAAGATGCATTTCAATCAAATCCTCATCTTTTTATTTGAACAACAAGCTATACCGTAATGTATAGTGTAGCGTCTCAGGAGTGGAAATGCTTCGGTGTTTTAATGGAGAGCTAAACCAAACGCACATTTTCTTGTGTGAATGTGTGAAGCATTTGCTCAAGCATTTACTCGAGCATATGCTTCACATACTCATCCAAGCACTTGCTTATGTGTTTTTTTGGGTTGTTTCGGGTTGTCATTCGCTATTAACCATTTGCCCGTATGTGCAGGCGGGTTTAGTGATGAAACAGTTTCAAAGAAATTTCATTCTGCTTATGATTCACTAAACTTTTACATACGAAAAGTTATGACTACCAGTCGATGTTGATCATCTGTTTGACACTGTCACCATGGCCTGATGAGATGTGGTATTTTTGAAAAGCACTATTAAATACTAATCATACAAGTCATAATGTGGTTGAACCTTAAATCAACTTTAAAAAAATTTAACGTTGTCCTTGAGAAACGGTCCGACGATTCTACGTAGATCCTGACCTTTCTATCTCACCAGTGCCCATATCACTATCATCTGCAATGAAGAACAATGTCATTCAGATTCCATAAACTGGAGGCTTGAAGAAGGGATCCTGCCCAAAACAACCATTTCTCCGGTTGTTCTTACAATTACCACACATTCGAATCAATTATGGGACGCGAATCGTACTCTCATCAATTTAATATCATCGACTGACCTATGACCTGTGACCTGTGTGTGACACTGAAGTCACACTAAAGTAGCTCACGGTATTGAATAAAATTGTTGTGGCTCACATGTCGACAAAAACGATTATTTTTTTCTTCGCCGGCGATTTAAATTCAGTAGAACGAAATCGATTTGTAAACAATATCGAAACGTCTCATCCCCATGTATTTATAGCTCACTCGATTAGTGACATGGCAAACAAAATTACAGTTACTATGGATATGGAATCACCGAGGGAATCACCCGTTCGTTAGCATTACACACAATTAAATGAAAATTTCTATTTCTGGAAGCTAATGAACATTAAAAATTTATTTTTATTTTAATATTTATTTCCAACTGATTGTGTATGTAAAACAGATGCGCTTGAACCCTGGACGCGAGTGTTTTTAAAACACAAACCGAATATTCGATGTAGCTACCCCTATCCCAAAAAAATAAAATAAAAAATTGACTTGAATTTAGTACCCACAGACAATAGGGAAAAAAATGGGATATTGACATGGGTCACATTTTATGGAAAGAAAGGATGAAAAAAACTGTTATGCAAGGGGTAACTGGTTTTTTTTTCTTCTCTTCTCTGTCGCTGTTATATCCATTATGTAAAAAAAAGATGAGATTGTAAATTTTTTTCTAAATGGTTGACTCGATGCATTTGCATGTACACTATATACGTAGATATATGCGGAACAAACATTTCTTCATTATATGAATGAAATCATAATTCATTTGCATTGTTTGCATAATTTTCGGTTGTGTACTTTTCTGTAGAACTCGTTTCGGTTTTTCATTCATTCCGGATTTCTAACTTCCGATTTATTGAATAATATCATCTGGCACTGGCTACGGGTACACAGAGTCTTTGATTTGTATGCTGGGCCTACTGTACACTAGTCATCAATTCTTTGAATTACGTTGTTGTGTTGGAACTTTTCATTCATCAGCACCTCAATAAAGATCATTATTTTGTAATTGTCTCTTATTCCCTGGAGATATTAGGACGTTCCAACAGGTTATGGGCCCAGACAAGCAATAAGACAGTACAAAATAGAAGAAAACAAGAAAAATGGCTACAGAAACGAAGATAAAGTTGACGAAATTGAATGGCAACAACACATTTAACTGGAGGTACAAGATGGAGATGATGTTGATAGGAAAGGGTTTCTGGAAAGTGATCAAAGACGATAAACCGAACCCAGTTACTGCTGATTGGACTGAGAAAGACGAGAAGGCTCATTCACATATTGCATTGACCATTGAAGATGATCAAATTCAACGCATAAGGACTTGTACAAGAGCAAAAGAAGCCTGGAAGAAACTCAAGGACTTTCATGAGAAAGATACACCTAACAGTCGAGTCGCGATTTTAACAAAATATCTGACGAAGAAACTCTAAGAAAATAGCGATGTTGTAGATCATATAAACGAGATGAACGAACTCTTCCAGAAGTTATTAGTACTTGGGGATGAGTGTTTAAACCAGAATTCATACTAAGCGCAACACTGATTGGTTCGTTACCAGATAGCTACACTTCCTGGCGGCAATTTTGGAGCCTCGTAATGAAGAACTCTCTTCGAGCTTGGGACACTACAAACATAATTGCAAGGAATATAAAGAGTGGATCGATAAGAAGCAGACTTGAAGCGACAGACTGAAACTAGTCTACGAATATGATTCCTATGTGGATTACGCTTTTTGAGAATAGTAAAATTGAAGGACATACGGTAACAACAATGGCTACGATTTATGGACCCCGAGTGATGTTTGTGTAAATGAGGATGGAATGATGAAAAAGAAGAATATGTCAAGATTTGAGGCAACAGAATTTGAGTAAATTAAGATGAAGAATTCGAGACGCAAAAGAATTTGAACCGAACCGTGGTAACACAATTTGAGCGACATAATAGGAGTGATTTCGTCATGAATTTTAAGTAGTGAGATCTGAACTATAGTCACTTTAGTTAAGGTCATTAAGGAGGAGGTTATTCTTCAAATTTACGAACTTGTGGAGGAGTGTTGGAAGTAACTCAGCAATCTCATTTTGTATATAATCGAGTAACCAAGTTCTATTTGGTTGTGTTAGTACTTTTCTTTCGTTGAGAATGTTGAGAATCAGCAGCTCAATGAAGACCATTATTTTGTAATTGTCTCTTATTACCTGAAAATATTCGGACGTTCTAACAGTAACAACGTTTTTCTTCATTTTCGAGAATATTTTGAGAATTTTTGAAATCAATAAAGTCAAGAAAAACAAAAATTGTCTCGATTTTCTCGGAATTTTCCTAATTTTCATGAAATTTTCCAGATTTTCTTGATCTTCCCGAAAACATTTGGTATGAATTTAACACTTCCGATGTTTAAAACTTCCTAATTGTAGATTCCGTCCTTGTTTAGAACGTTTTGTTTTGCCTTCGGGTCGGGCTGTAATCACGCAAGACAATTTAATGGTCATGCTACATGCGTCGAATCCCGTCTTTTTAATATTTCAAGCAATACTTTCGACACCCTCAGAATGTCCAAAATCCATTACATAGCTCGAGATAAAAGCTGAAAAGTATCTTTTTCATGTATTTTCTGACAAAAAATCTTGTACTTCATTTGTTTCAACATTCATTTTACTATGTAAGACCATAATAAACCCTGTGTATCATTGCTTGTTTTTGCGAGGAATTCAGATCGCTTCGAGATATACAAACTTCTGGGACACTTGGTTATTGTTTGGTTATCACTCGACTTCTTCAAGTGAAAACTTTCTTGTAACAAGTGTCCCAGGAGATGTTAGATCTGCGAAGTACCCAATAACAAAAACGTTAACCTGCTGTTTCTTCTTCTTCTTCTTTTTCAGCCTGTTTCTATCCACTGCTGGATGTAGGCCTCTCCAACTTCTTTCCATTTCGTACGATCCATTGCCATTTGCTGCCAGTTTGTACCTGCAATATTCTTAATTCCGTTTGTCCATCTCTCTGGTGGTCTACCTATAGCTCGTCTTTTATATGGTCGCCAGTTCATGATCTTTTTGGTCCAACGTTCGTCTGTCCTTCTTGCAATATGTCTCGCCCAGCTCCATTTCAGAGATGCTATTCTTTCCATGACATCAACGACCCTGGTTTGTTGTCGAATCCATTGATTCGTCATTCTGTCTCTGAGTGTTATTCCAAGCATACTCCGTTCCATGGCTCTTTGTGTCACTCTCAATTTATCTTCGGATGCTTTCGTTAAAGTCAACGTTTCCGCTCCATAAGTGAGCACCGGTAGGACACAAGTGTCGAAAACTTTGCGTTTCTGACATTATTCATTTTGCTTTTGAAAATGAGTCTGAGTCCTAAAGCCGTTTAAAAACGGAATCCATACCTACTGATCCAATAGAGTTAATTTTGCTGACAGAGACAAATGCATGAGCCGCATCTTTCAATATAAAACCCAATTAAAATTCGTCGTCGTTTATATAGGGCCAAGCCAAACTATTTTATTGGTGAAATACATTATTTTGAAGATGCCATTCCATTGGAGTCAAACAAGACAAACGAAGAAAAAAAAATTGTGAAAATGAAAGGTGGATTAAATGTCTGCAAAATGTCATCCATAGTTAAAATAGATATTTTCGTGTCGATTTATAATTGAATTAATACAATTGATCAAAATGGGAATTCAATGAAGAGGCACATAGCGAATGAAATTTAGAGAGATTCGACTTGAAAGACTGATAATTATTGGTATTATTGGTCTGAAGCGATGTGCAAATATTCAAGGTCGAACTAGCGTACCTCAACGGGAAATATTCATAAGATTGTGCCAATAAATCGATTCGACAAGCAATCTGGAACTGGAATGGTCCACATATAAAAGTGCACAGCTAACTTATAATAATTTCTGTCCAAACACTAAGCGCAGCAGGAAGAACCACTGCGTAAACATCTTACACATTTTGTAAAAAAAATCCTCTTATGTACATACAGCATAACCGACAGACATAACATAAAGAAGCAACTAATTTCGATTAAAATCTCTAAAATTGTTTTAACTTCAGGCCAATAAAACGGTTCATCGATTCTTGTTCGAGCACTGATTAATGAGACGATTCAAACAACAAAAAACCATTCAACGAAGACACGAAGAATATTATTTCGTTTGGAGAGATGTGTTTATGTTCAACTATCTGCACATTGAGCTGTCGATAACATCGGAACAGTTTTTTTTTCTGTTCATTCTTTCTTTCTTTCGTCATCGTATTAATGCTGATTTTATCGATCTTTATCGGTTGGAAATTTATTTAATTATTTGGATTATTAGAAGGGAATTGGAAAAGTTACTGTCACATGGGACCGATGCAAATGAACCAAAAACCAAAGTTCAATTTGCCGCTCACCAGAGTCACCACTCACAAGTCGTTTCTATCTGTCAAAGTGACATTTTAAACGTCAAACGAAAATAAATTTTCGAAGTAGTCATAAAATCGTTTCAGATGACCTCACAGTCGTAACGTTTTCGAGCTGTTTACTCAACAGTTGAAATTAACCTGTTACACACGGCAAATATATGACAAGTATTGTTATTGGGTCTATTACTTCCATCGATCAAAGTATTTTTTTATTTCAAATCTTGTACTTCAGTTTTATTAACATGCATTTTACCATATAAAGGACCATATTAACCAGAACATGTCATTATTTTTGACGTCGTTATCGACAACAGATGAATATCCGTATGAGACAGGTTAAAAAGATGCAAAAGTCATCTAAACAATAGAAACGTTAGGTGACGTTTAAATGTCAATTTGATATATGGAAAAAGACCGATCTTCTGATCCCAACTGTCACTGGCAATCACATTTTCTAGCGCTAGATCCTATGTCTATATGGTCCTGGAACACTTAAAACTTTGAAAATTGACGCACACGTAAATGTTAGAATAGGATAGTATAAGATGGGCAGGAAAGCTGATGCTTTCTAAGCACCTAAGCCGCCAATGGGCCTCTTGTGCATTACCCATATTGACTTACACATGACGTACAAGAACTGTGTTCAGCATTTTTTGGTGTTTTCTTGGAGACCTATTACGGTCGATAGAGCTGGCTAGTGATAACTAACAGCAGAGACTAATCATTTACGATTAGGGAAAACCATATGAACTATGTCTGACACGGAAGTCGAACCCGTGACATATAGGGCGTGAGTCCATCGCTCTACCGATTGAGCTACCTGGACGGATACACGTAAATGTTACAGTGAAGACAAAAACATTTCAATAAAGAAAACTTTTCCGTTTCGAAACAGCAGGAATTGAGGCATTGAATGGTCACTACCTATCTATCAACAGAAATTACGACATAACTAATCGACAAGCTCTGATCCATTATAGCGAATGATTGTTACAACAAATGAAGTAAAAGATTTTGCATTAAACACCTGAAGATGCTTTACACAAATGACGTAATAGATCGAATGACAATATTGATAATATGCTTGAATGCTTGCCATTTGTAAAAAGTTAAGGACGATGAAGGCTAATAGTATTTTGCGGCTAATTTTTTTTTGAAACCATCGAATGTTGGATAGCTCTTGTAATTCGAATGCTACTTCGCAGAGAATTTCCCACCGAATACAGGAGAAAATGTTTTCAAATTCTATCACCATTTAGCGATGACTATATATGTTGAAGCCATACCACCAATGACTTTGCATAAAAATATTTTGTTTCCAATTTCGATTTTACTTCAATGACATTTGTATTTGACTGACCCAAGAACGAAATCCTTATATTAATTCACCGAAAAGTTACATTCGCATCATTCAACATTATTACACAAAACATTCAATGTCTACGTACACAAAACTCTCCATTTATTACGAAAAAGAAGAAATATTTATTCAATTTATCAAAACGATTATGTCCAGTCCTATGATGCCCATACAAGAGACACCAATACACATGTCGGCATAGAATATTCTAAACAGAGCACACAAAACCATCCAACAGAATATCATTCTCGTATCAATTTCATCAATAAAATTTCGTTTCACACTGTCAGAAATGGTATTGTCCAAGACAGTCAGCCAGGACCGATGTTAATGCACAAAATAAAAGATTAAAAATCCGATTTTTTTCTGCACAGTCATCAAGGAATTATTATTATTTATATTCTCGAAAACGTTCAGTTGAATTTCGGATGACGACATTGCAGTTTGTCACAAAATGTGTGTACCCACATCATATTATATCGTGCGAATAATTTGTCTCGCTTAAGGATTTTGTCATGCAACAGTCAAAGTATAAATGGTCGGTTCGGTTGAAACAGTAGCGGGTGAAGAGCTGAAAAGTTATACAAATATTTTCCATTCGCAAGATATCTCGAATCTCGACATTAAACGGAATGGGTTCCAGAAAGGTGTTGGATCTAGGCCTTCATTTGTTTAATGTGTTGACAAAAACGATTTGATTTAATAGGTAAGTCAAAAGAAATTTAAATTTTCAGTAGCAGGGTCTGAGGTGTCAGGGAATGTGGTAGAAGAAACCTAAGCCTAAAGTTTTTAAAAGTCGCGAGGGATTCTTTTGAAAAAAACAGAAGACCGAAATCGGACGCATTTTCTGTTGGAATTTTCTATATGTGTCCATTAAGGTATTCAGAACCCAAAACCACTTTCAAAAAAAAAATTCTTCTAAGTTTGTGTGGCCAGTGTGATGTGATCAAAAACCGGAAACTTGCCCTTTTCTTACCAAAATTTCTCCAGTTAAACGAGCCGTACAGGGTCGTGTGGGGTGTCATTAGAAAGGTAATTGCATGTACTTCCGGGGCAAATAGGGTCTTATTGGGTTTAAAATTCATCCACACTGAGATATGTGCAGTTGAAGTTTTCAACCAAAAAAGACTGAAAATTTACACTTTTCTCACAGAAATTTCTCGAGTTACACGAAACGTGTATAGTCGTGTGGGGTGTCATATGAAAGGTAATTGCATGTACTTTCTGGAAAAGTAGAGCTTACGGAACTTTGGTAGCATCTACGATGAATTATGTGAAGTTGAAATGTTAAAGTGCTTATATTGAATCGTAGATGCTACCAAACTTCCGTAAGCTCTACTTTCCCTGAAGGTATATGCAATCACCTTTTTTTTATTTTTATTTTTATTATTTTTTTTTTATCGTTTACCGACCAACTAACAGGCCGAGGCCCAATGACAAGTCAGTAAAATGACACCCCACACGACCATGTACCACACAAGCTTCGAAGAATTTTTTCGAAAGTGGTTTTGGCTTCTGGGGTTTGAGTACCTTACTGGACACTTATAGAAAATTCCAATAAAAAATGTGTCCGATTTTGGTCTTATGTTTTTCAGAA
Source organism: Bradysia coprophila (assembly GCF_014529535.1). Lineage (NCBI taxonomy): Eukaryota > Metazoa > Arthropoda > Insecta > Diptera > Sciaridae > Bradysia > Bradysia coprophila. The sequence continues at coordinate 2,828,422 of NW_023503493.1, read as the reverse complement.
GAATCCCTCGGCACAAACATTTTGGATGTAACAAAATCTCTGCTGGCTTTGTCCTACACTTGGTTTGTCCTTTTACGAAATTTCCGAAAGAAGAAAGAGTGTGCGAGTTCTCCTTTACAGGTCTAAAGATCCACCGCGTGCCTAAAATGATTTTAGAATGGTTTTAGAATCGAATGGGTCTGCCTTGAGAAATGAAATTTTAATCTCTAGTTTTGTAAACTAGACTCAGTACTTTCGACTCATTCGTTCATGGCATTGATTTACGCGATATTAAAACGTTACCTAAAGACCGTTCATAAAATCACTTAAATTAGTCAACTTTCCCCGTTACGATTTTCAATTTTCCTTGCTTTTCTTCGGCATGTTCAAAGATTCAAGTGACGTTGCCCGGCTTCATTGTTATTTTAACCGGCACTATCACAACACAAAACACAAAATTTTTGTCGTCACGTTCAAGGAACAAGTGTCCTAGAAGTTGACCAGAACGACCCGCACTCGGCCCCAAAACTTTACTATTCACTGCTTTGATCTTGAAGGCATTTTTCTTTTTTCTTTTTTGAAAAAAAGAAAAAATTTACTGGCGAGAGTTGGGGATGCAGTTAGGTTAGGAGATTCGGAGATTCCACATAAGGAAGTTTTGCCAACAAATTTACAACGAAGATGGGATCTGCTTCGACAGTCGATGATCGAAAATCCCTGAGTCGGTTTCTGGCCCTTCGCTTATTTCCAGCAAAGTCGACTATCGACTACGAAACCAATAATTTTATAGATGGCAAGCACATCAGCAATTTTACTATCGAGTCTATTACTTCATTTGATCTAAGTATTTTCTAGAGATTGATTTCAAATCTTTTACTTCATTTGTTTCGAACATGATGTTTGCTATATAAGACCACTTTAGTTAAAGCTTGTCGTTTATTCCTGAAGTTGTTATCGATAACAGATGATACACGTCCGAGCAAGATGCTTTCATACATTCCACATCCATATTTCTGTACGATGAAGGGCTAATAACTGAATGATGTGCACGTCACTCAATTTTCAATCACTGACAGCCAACATAATACAGAAAACAACCTTTTCAATAAATTTTTACCACATCGAAAATGGGAATTGAAAAAAAACGATGAAAAATATTGATGTCGACACAATAACACAAACAACAATAAATAATTGAAGAAAAACAAGATGCATTTCTGGTCGAATGAATTGACCTGCATAATATTCATTTAAAAAAATAATGTTTTTATGCTGGGAGGATCCTTTATTAAACACTCTCGTAGGTAGTTGGACTCATGCGTTCCCCCTACAGCGCTTTTTTTATCAAATTACTGATTTTTTTATCTTTTTCGTCATTTTACTTGTTATGACTATACAGTTGGATTAGATTATGCGTTAAATAAGCATGTAATAGCGACACGCAAACTAATATTGAGTCAAATTATATTAGAAAATATGGTGGGTGATGTGGTGATTAACCGAAATTTATGTTTCGTTTTGTACATGATGGTTGAAGCATTGCAGTTTTTTAGGTAAAATGATAACCTATTCCAAATTATCGATTTTCGTCTATCGAATTCGAATTTTTACAATTCGCAAACATAAAAACTCCTAGATTTTGTCTTAGACCATCTTGATAAATCATGTCCGCACGTTAGTAAGCAAGTCCACTTCCAAAAAAGTTTTTAAAAGTTTTTTTTGGAGCGGTGGAGCATATTTACAGCAACTTTTTGACTTCTCCCCATTTGCTTCAATGACCCTCAAACTAGGATATCTGGAATCTAGCAATCCATACGAGCTATCACACGTTACTGCAGCTTCAAAATTGGCCGAGATATCGAACTTCGAAATATTGATGTTTGTATCAAAATAAGCAAAAAATCTCGAATTTTCAGATAATGCAAATTGCCTACGTTAGCTAGTTACTTAGTTAGTTAGTTAGTTCCTATGGAGAAGATGATCCAGCAACTTCTAAACGTCTCTATAGATTTTCATAAGTAGAAACTTCCGGAACTACGGAACTTCCATCGAATTTTTTGATGGATTTGGGTTATTTTCGATATTAGTGAGGTGTTCCAAGGTTGGTTCCTTAATTTTGGAATGACAGCTGATTCCTCTGGCACTACCTAACTTCCATCGAATTTTTTGATGGATTTGGATTATTTTCGACATAAGTGAGGTGTTCCAATGTTGGTTCCTAAATTTTGGAATAACAGCTGATTCCTCTGGCATTACGCAAAAGTTTTATCAACAAAAGATTGACCCAAAAAATTTGTGAGAGAAAATTTTACAAAAAGAAATTTGCGTCGCAAGTGGCGGATGATTCGGTTTTCTTCCGTTTAAATTCTTTCAGTACATTTTTTAATCATTTTTCTGGATCACAAAGTACCCTGATCTAATTACAGAATCTAATCCTAGAATACTCACAACTGTCAAACCTAAAACAAATCTATTTCATACACTTCTTTAGATAATACTTAACCTGTTACAGACCAGTATTCACACTATAAGTCCTCTCCAAATTCAAAATGAAACGCACACCAACCAAATCAAAGGCAGCGTTGTATTTGGTCAACTATTATTTTCATATACGAATGTTTTGAAATTTATTATTTAATTCATTGGTTCATCCATCAATTCATCGAAAATTCAAATTCTAAAGCGCAGTTATGACGTGAATTATTATCGGGTCTATTACTTCCATCGATCAGAGTATTTTTCATCTGTTCAAATCTTGTACTTCATTTATTTTAACATTCATTTTACTATATAAAAGGACCAAATTACCCAGATCTTGTCATTATTTTTGCCGACAACATATGAATAGCCGTATGTGACAGGTTAGAAACAACACATAACACAGTTTAGATTATATAAGATTAAGGAGTGTTGGGTGGACAGGTTAACTTTCCACTCTTTCCATCAAAGATCCACTTCCTTCAAGTCACTTTCAATCCGATACCGGTTGCTAGGAATCTCGTGCCGCGTCATTCACAATAATTCACATTTTGACACATTTTGACACATTTTGTATAAGGAAGTTGTCACTTTGTGAGTTATTGTGAATGACGCGGCGCGAGATTCCCTAACACCCCGATAACTGTATTTTATAACTGATCTAATACTCAAGGATCTTATGCATCGTATTGTAATGATCACAATGCCAAAGACTGAGCGAACGGTAAATTAGATAATTTGCTAATTTATCACTTAACCGATTCAAATTAGCAATTAAGAATACATTTTCCAGACGACCTCAACTTTTCCAGTGCTAATCTCTCAGTATGCGCTTACACAAATCATAATTCTGTAATAATTTCACACTTAATTAAGAGGTGAAACTCTCGAGAGAATTAATTTTTAATTTATATTCGTCAACATTTTGTCATCGGACGAAAAAAAATCTGAAGAAAAAAAAACGATCGTCACTGTCACATTCAATTTAATTTCTTTATTCTCCACTTTGTTTTTTTTTTATCATAAAAATGAGAAAGAAACAAACATGTCAGTCACAACTATCAAATTAATAATTTTTTTGTTCATAAAAAACTATTATTCATAATTAACAACATTTGATATTTCTCTCGTCTGTCTCTCTCTCCCTCTCTCTCTAAGTGTGTGTAAATGTCACGTAAATTATACGACATAATAATATGAACCGTACATGCACTTAATACAAATCTTATATTTTTGCCGACAAATAAAAAAAAACAAAATTTCATCTAAAATGTCTTGCGTATACACACATTTCATTCACTTGAATAAAAAATGCGACCCCTGAGGAAAGGGTATTTTTGCTGTTTTATACCCTTATTCAACATTAACGAGTAGCACCATACAAACGCATTAAACGTATAAATGTAATAAACAGATGGCCCTCAGAGTTTTTTTTTCTTTTCCTTTTTTTTGATCTTAGAATTCGTTTTTTTTTTTCTTTCAAACATTAAATTTTTCTTTATAATTTTGTTCCAGTTTTTTTTTTCTTGGTCGGTACACTCTTGTACTCACACATTTTATTCGAGTATAAATAACTCGCATATCTTTTCCGAAATAAAAAATCATATAAAATTACACATTTTATAGGCGAGCACCAGTAATCCGTATGTATGTTGGGACGGGACAGCATCCCATGGTCCTGTATAAATATTTAGTCTAAAAATTTATTTGAGATTTTTCTGTGATGATTTGTTGCTTCACAACTTTATATTTATGCCATCGGATGTCAGCCAACATCCTCAATTCAAGATTTTGTAATCCGACCAGTTTACATCTAACCTTCGTACGGTTCCAAACGGAACGAAGATACGGCTGTCTAGCAAATGGAAAACAAATTTTCGCATCCTGTAGTGACGAATTCGTAAAACTTTTATTATTATCGGAGTTAAGGGGAACCACCAATGGTCTCCACCTCAGAGTGGATCAGTCCATTCCCCGTTCTTATCCAATCTGTCAAAAATGAAATTTCATTGATTTACCATCATACACAACAATGTCAACGGAGGATTTTTTTCTTCAGAAGAAAAAAAAAACATCGTCAGCCTGTTGAAAATGAAGCTAAATTAATGTAATTTCATTTTTCTTATAATTCAACATAATTGGACATGTCTTCTTTCTGTATTTAGATATGGCGCATTTGATTCGTTTCCTCAGGAATTATCCTCGTTTTACAAAAAAAAGCCTTTGCACCTTAGGTTATAATGAACTTCAAGATGAAAATGAATAACCTGTCAAGGAAGAACACTTTAAGGACTTCCTTCTGAAACCTTGAGAAATTCCCCTGATAGTACAAGTAAGGCCTGAACATCTAGTGACTCAGAAACAATTTTTTGTCAATTATGATGTTCTAGAGAATTGTTTAGTGTCCGATAAAGAAACGAAATCGACATTCCTCCGAGAGATCTGAACCAAATTTTTTTAACGTGAGTAGGGCTAATGTACAGTGTACATTGTACACCTTTTTGATCTAAGCGCTTTCAATTGATTGATCGAAAATCTACTACTTCATTACTTTTAACAATATTTTGGTATATACATAAGTGGAACCTAGTCATAGATCATAGGTTATGTGAGCGTCTGATAAATTTTTTCGAACGTCTACAAATGACCTGATCGCATTTAAGCATTTCTTTCGTACTTTCGTAGAAGATTACATTTCGACGTGGTTAGCAATTCCAATCAAAACTCATTGAAGTAATTCTCAGCAAAATGCATTGTTCTATTCCATCGTTACATCGCGTAAACTTACATCATGATTCAACGCAACAAAGGAATTGCCTCACACTTAACCGAAATTCTAACAAATTAGATTCTGAACTAAAAACAACTTTTCACTTTAGTTTTACACTGCATCACAAACCCCCCTCATATATGGCATGGGACACACATTTTTGATTTTTATCTTTCCACGGCACAATTCACAACTTTTGCGGCTATGGGAGAATTATAAATGAGACCGAACTCAATTGAAAACCAAGTTCCATTCTATAAATTGTGGAAACGTTCGAGGTATGCTATGTCTTCGTATTTGGATAGACGGCAGAGACTTGTGGATTTCTCTGTATATAATAAGGGTCGTTGACAACCATCAACGCAAAAATCCACTCAAACGATGACCCAAAAGATAATTTACTTTCTTTTGAACTTGAAAAACAAAGTTTTCTCCGAAAAGTTAATTATAAAACATTGTTTTGTGGCGGAAAATGTATTAAGACCGAGAAAGTTTTTCATTTATTTTATAGCGAAAAGAGATATTTTTGGGACATTGTCTTCAACTAACCATTGTACATGACAAGAGTATGGGCTATTGTGTGTGCTTTGTGTTTACGTGTACTATACATGGTATATTGTCAGATAGAGGCGCGTAGGAACCGAGTTGTGTGTACGCTGGGAATGGAATATTTAACTTAAAACGATTAGGAAAGGTATATAGAAACGAGAACGGTATGGAGACGTCGCTAAAACTTCTCCATTTAAAATTAAATTTTTCATTTAAGATATCAATTGTCTTCGTGTACACGGTTGGATGAAAATGATGAATGGTCACTTGAAATATTAAAATCATTTCAGTCATTTAGCATTTCAGACACGGGGATGGATACGGTTTTGTTTTCGCAGGGAAAATCGGTTTGCTGTCGCGCGTCACGAGGCTCATCAGTTTGCATTTGGGTGTTGTTTGCGACGGAATGGGAGACTCGTACGTTCGTAGATTGAATGTTTGCGAAAAATTTGTCGAAAATTCTGGAGATTGTCTTTGCTTGGGACTACTGTTTTAGAGTACGCCTGGTGATCAGAGTTTCTTTTGGGGAATTTCAATTCTGAAAAGTGAAGTAAAAATTCAGAATAATTCGGAAAAAAATTCTAAAAATTCCGAAATTTGGTCCGAATTTTTCGGAGTTCGTTCCAATTTTTTCGGAGTTTTTCGGAATTAAAATTTTCTAAAATAAGCCTTGCTGATGATATGCTTATAAACTCATGCTAGCGACTAGCGCATAGTAGGCAAACAGCTGTGAAGTTGATTTTTTGTCCCACTGAAGAATTAGTTGCAAAAGCGCCTTCTACAGATTATTCTAGCTACACCGACAGGAATATTCGAATTAAATTTAGAGGTTGCCGCCATATGGCCTTGAATGTTGTAAAATTTGCAAATGTCTCCAACCAGAGCAAACTTGCTCCGGAAACTTCTTTTTCGACAAATGCAATTGTGTACCTCGCCTTCGGCTCGGATATACAAACTCTACACAGTTATCGAAACACGTTGCTCAAACACACACGAGTGTGTTTTCGACTAAAGTCTTCGAATTAATGATTTTCGCCATGTCCATGCATATTCTTCGAGTGTAATGGATCATTTTCGTAGGAGGGAAGCTGTCATGTAATGGTCGACGTGCAGGGTAGGCAATTTTTACAAACGACATACGTATCACGGTCTAACAGAGCCAATTTTTGAAAAAAACATTTTCTTGAATTTTCTTGGCTAACTCGAAATTTCTTGAGAAAATCGAGAAATTTCATGAAAACATCTTCTCGAAAATGGACTCTGCGGTCTAATCATTTCTAACGACCTACATCTTACTTATTTACTTACTTACTTATTTAGACTACATTCCACTGTTTCAATAAGACTCTTTTAATAAGACTGGTTTAATTATTATTATTTCATCTCTGGGCCCATAACCTGTTGTAAGTATCAGATCCCGGATCAGTGAAAGACGAATAGTTTAGAAATTATAAATTCGGTCTTTATTGAATGACTGCAACAGAAAGAATGACTCGATAACACGATTATGATTGTAGTATGATTGTCATGAACGACAACTAGATTAATATATAAAGTGCACTCTCAACATTGTCATCTCATTTCTCTCTCTCTCTCTCATCTGATCTCGGTGTATGTAGAGTGTATGCTTAGTTTCCTCTTACCAAAAAAGTACTCCGTGTGAGAGTCAAAAATGAATATTTTCAATTTTTGCTTTGTTTATTTGACAGCTCGCTCTCTCACGGCTCTCTCATTAAATACTTTTTGTTGAGTGGAATAGGAACTTAACAGAGAGCGGAAGATCAATTAATTTGGGCCTCGAGTGCTATGTCGAAAATTTATGAATGAAAATGAATCGAAATTCAAAGTTCGAATGTTTGATGCATATGAATTTTGTATGTGTCTCCCATTTTGATGTTGCCCTCGAGACCAGTTAGGTTTAGCTAAACCGAAATCTCTCTTCCATTTCCACCAGGGCCTACTTTTTGGAAACTAATTTCTTGAAATTTCTCGAATTTTCTCGAATTTCTTAAAATTTCTCGAATTCGAGAAATTCGAGAAACTTCAAGAAACTTCTTGAATTTCTCGAAGTTTCTTGAATTTCTCAAAGTTTCTTGAATTTCTCGATTTTCTCTGAAAGTTTCTAAAAAGTAGGCCCAGATTTCCACTGTGAGATTTTCGCGTGAACGATTGTGAAATTAGTAGAAAAGTTTCATAACCAGGGCAGATGTACCTCACTGTGAATTTTCACTCTTCACCACAGCACCATGTCTCTCCCAAACCGAAGAGACTCTGTACAATCTGCCTTATACCGTGCGATATTCGAACATGGATTTGAATCACATCTACACCGCACATCTTCGCTCATTGTTTCTTAAAATAAGAAAATTATTTATCTGTCAAAAACATCCCTCCAATAGCTCATAGCCAGCGTCATTGACTCGAGGGTATATAATATAAATAAATTGGACACGCATATCGAATTCAATTGATTCAATTTGTTTCTGTTCCTAAAAATATCCATCGTTACACACAACACGACAAATAAACAAAAAAAAAATTGTTTTTTCTTGTGACCTTTCTTTGTCGAAATGTTGAATTGTAAGGTAGATTTGTGTGTGTCGGTATTGTTATTGCATCAAAATCATCCAACGAATGGATACATTATATTTTGATGAAATATACATATAATAATCGATCAGCACGGAGAATGAATAAAAAAAAACAATTTTCATTATTTCACTCTTGTGGTACACACTCAGATACGTTTCGATTTTTGAAAACTCTGAAAAAAAAACATGATAAATCCCTGGGTATATCAATGTTTCGAAATCTATTCTATTTAATATTAAAAACGATCGCCTCTCAAACGACACACCTTGAGGCCATATCGCATATAATACGAGAAGAATATGGAAGAGAAAAAAAATTGTTTTTTTTTCTATGAAAAGTTTGAGGCGCGTCGAATTACTCATCTCGATTCAATTAACGTAGAAGATGAATTTATTTCTCCGTTGAATGAGACGCTCTGTCTCAATGATGTATCGGAATGGAAACGGTGTTTTTGTTGTTGTTGTGCGGTGCACTATGGACGATTCGTTTTTTTTTTTCGGTGATTGTGGCGGATGCTTCGATTTTGTTCGAAAGATTCGAAAATGTTGTGATTTTGGTCAACCGGAAATTTGCCTTCAGGAATAATTGATTGAAATGCTGGGAGGTAGTTTTTCTTTGAGTGGGTTCACACCAAATAATTTCCTCAGATTCAATTCGAAATTCATTTTCGGTAAAAAATAAATATTTTACTGCCTGCCCCATGCGAAAGTTGACCATTATGCGGCAAGTTGCCTCTTGCGAAAATGATCCATTACATGAGGACTCAGTTCAGTTTTTTCATTTTCCTATATGAAAATCGACTCTCGCATAAGGGCGGTTAGTACACCTCGCCTTCGGCTAAACTTGCCCAAAAGCTTATTACTTTCCGAAGCTTGCTGCTCAAGAACACACAACTGAGTTTGCTTTTATCACAAAGTTGTTTCCAAAGTAACGAATTACTTACGCAGCATCCAATGTAATCTACTATTATTTCGGAGAGATGGAGCAGTAAATGAATGATAATTGGTTGTGTAGAGAAAGGTGAGTACATTTTCCCCTTGAACATCCATTAACACCTTATAAATGGCAAATGTTGTCGCCATAATAACGTTTTCCTTCTCATTTTATTTCCTGCCCCATGCGAAAGTTGACCATTACATGACAGTTTCCCCCTGCGGAAATGAGCCATTACCAGACGAAAATTTTTAGTTCATTTTACGTGAAATTCCTTTGTGATAATCAACTTTCGCATAGGGCCAGTACAAATATGGGATGACGACTACATCATTCATTAGTGCGGAAACAATTTTGTGATACTCGCAACCTCACTTGTGTGTTTTCTGAGCAACTTGTTTCGGTAACTGTTGTTTGACAAGTGTAGTGTCACCTTCAACTAGGATTTACAGACTACACACTTGTCGAAAGCACAGTTACCGAAGCAAATGACTCCGTTCAGACCAGACTAATAGATATAGCCATGATACTGTTCATACTAGTGTTAAGCATTAGGCCTGTCGATCCCACCAAGAAGCACATTCTGTCTTTTTGTGGACGACTATTACTTAAAATAGATGAGTGACGTCGAGAAATTATGCGGAAAATTACTCACAAACCAAAATAAGAACTTCGCCTAAAAACATTGAAGTTTTGATGAAGAACGAAGGTTTCACTGGTTCGCACCAGACAATAGTATAACTTCAAGTCTACAAGTTAGCAAGTTTGGTGATGAGTTGACATTTCATTTGAACTATGATTCGCTAGATTTGATCATGTGTACATTGGTATAGTCTTCTTTAAGCATTGTATCAAGTACCACTGTAACAGTAACACATACGCTAAAAAATAAATTTGCAAAGTTCTAGGCTACATTTAGGCGGAAAAATATTCGTTTTTTTGATGATTTCTCTGAACCAAACTTTTTTTTAAAAAAAGCGAAACCATTGAAGGACGCAAAATAGTCTTACTTTTAAAGGAAAAATTGTGGGTGATAACTTAACCCACTTGGAGAACCTTTGCAGATTGTGTAAGTTTACGTGATCGGCACAGGTTTCTCCAAGTGGATTAAGTGGACAAACCAACTTTACCTTTAAAAGTGACATATTTTTGCGTGCTTTAATGGTCTTACTTCTTCAAGAGAAGTTCAGAGAAATCATCCAAAAACAAATATTTATGCGCCTAAATGTAAGCTACAACTTTGCAAAGTGTACATCGCTCTCAATGTAAAACATCGAAAGAATTATTCAATTTTCGCTTAGATCGAAATAGTGGTCTAAATCCACAGATCTTGATAACCTCAAACCTCTAGTGTACCTCTACTAGAGGTCCTCTAGTCACCAATGAAATCTGAACCTTCTGTCCCTAAGACCATGAAATGATAGAGACAAATGACTTACTGCTGTGGATATTCTGAAGCAATAAGAATACGAAAATTCATTCCATTGGCTTCTGAGTCTTTGACCTAGAAAATCATTAACCCTGACGTGCTTAGCTGAAACAAAAGATAATTCATTATCGATCCAACTTTTAGCTTCTCAAAACGACGAACGAACGAGAAAAAAAAACTTTTAAATGTAAACGAACCGCGCATTATACCCATCCGTAATTTATTCACTTCCAAAAACGTTCCCATAAACCTACCTTTTCATAATCACAATATTATCGATAAAACACATAGTTATAAAAGGCATGCCATCCATACACAACAACAACAAAAAACTTTTTCTTATGAGTTATATTCCGACGTGAATGGTTGGAAACGGCAAAGAAAAACAACAACAACCAAAAGGAAAACTCGCACACACGAAAATTATATTTTATGTAAAGAAGGCTCCTGTGGAAAATAGCAATGACCATTGGATGTCATTCGTGTTCGAATGGTCTCTATTTTCCCCGTAACTGGTACCGCCGATTTTAATGTCTTTTTTTGTGTGTGGAAACATGGAAATGTTTTATGTTTTGATATCCCATTTATGTCGTTGAAATAATGATAGAGTATTTTGTGTGTCAGGCGAGGTTTCGGTTGGTTTTGTTTACGCTTTATTAGACACAATTAAAATTATTTGTTTGGGGTTTCCATGTGGTAATGTTGAAGAATTAGCACGATCACGAAGGCAATGCGAATGCGACGTTCGGCAAATTTAAAGATTTAGTAATGGCTTTTCGACAGTTAGGTCCGAAGATTTCTCATCGATACACAGGTACACAGACTCTTCGAACAACCCAGTCATCATTAAAATCCGGACCACCTTACTAACTAAACCAATCTAAGTCTCAGGCCAGGTTTTTGAAGCCAATCTAGATCTAGTCCTTCGTAGAACGATAAGACTTTTTCTGATCTGCTTTACTACCACAATGTCTGAGACTGATTATACGGCGAGCGAGGGAGTGTCGAACTTTAAACGCAAACCAAAACGTAAAAGTTCTATGAAGAATTCAGTTGACAGTAAAATCAAATTTGAGAGCAATTGGAGCAGTTGTCGGAACAAGAGCGTAAAATGGACTCGTGCACCGTTACAGCAGGACGTAAAACTGACTAAAACCCATAGAGTTAGCATGTAGGAGTATCTGCAGCGAAAAGAAATCAAGCAATCTCCTTCTGCGGACTCAAATATTGTCGAACAAGAGATAACGACAGCATTGTATTTACATTGAAAATTCTATAGTTCAACGTTTTACAATCTAGATTCCAAACAACTTGTTCTGATAGACGTCACCTGAGTGCTTTAATTGTCGACTCTAGTACATCAAATGATGGAAATACAATTTCGAATTCAATTTTTTTTTTGCGCATAGATCTCTTCCAAGTGCAGTTGCAAAGTTCATTTTACTGTCAAACGTCATCCACAGGAGCCATAACCTCAACGCTTTTCCATAAATTTTGTCAACGAAATTGTTTGGTTATGTTGTCTGTGGATGACGACTGACACTTCGATGTTGCACTTGGTAGAGACCTATTCATCGGCGTTTTGTTGTTATTCTGAGAGGCGTCATTTTAGGTGAGAAAATAACCATTTCTCCCCTAAAATGGCGGGCCAAAACACTATTTTTATTTTATTTTATTCAAAGTGGACAAAAATGCTGATTTTCGCCTAACGCAAGCATGAAAAATATTGTGTTCACATCGGTCGTGGAGAAATAGGAAATTCCACGTTGCACTTTCGCTTTTGAAAAAATAATGTTTTTTGACGACTGGTCGAATGGTATTTCTAGTGAGACAAAAGCAGCACTTTATCTCCCGTGGGGAGAAAATATAACTTAGAATTTAGAAAATGGTATGGCGAATCGATGTTTTCGTTTCGTTGAGAATAAGGTCAAAACACAACATGCACTTTACACTGGCCGCAAACATCGCTCCCTCGGTAAACAAATAACTATTAGAAAATGGTTAAAAATTGAGAGGATTACTAAAAAACAGAAGTCGAGCAGAATTTAGAGGGTAGAAAGTTGGAAATAGTCTAGGCGATATAGAAGGAACTTGTGAATGACAGCTGGCACCTGTGGGAGAGAATGCGAGAGAAATTCATATGAATTCTCTCCCGTAGGTGCCAGCTGTCATTCACACGTTTCTTTTATCTCGCCGCATGTGTACCAACTTAACATTTCTCTGAGAATTACTTAAAAATCCATTAAGCTGCCAGCGGACCTACGCCGTTTAGCTCTCCGTTTGTGAACGAACAATAGAAGCTCCTCCCATTTCTCATTGTTAAAAAGTAAACAGAGAGCTAAACGGAGTAAGTGCGATTGGAGCTTTATGGTAGAGTGGGCAAATTATGTCGATGACGTAATGGGAATTCGTCCGAAACTAGTCAAAACCATCGTGCTCGTGATTGCTTGAGAGTACGTATTAAGAACGGAATTACGAGATCAAAATCACATTTTATTGGGACATTTCAAATTGATAATAAACAAAATTGTTTTAAACGAATCTCGACATTGATCTTTAATACAATTTACCGGTCGGTACAAAATCGAACGTATTCTCATAAGATGCACAATCCGGATCCTTAAGTCTGTGTATGGCTAAATCCACTTCACCATTCGATCCACGTATGTAATCGGCTGCAATGCCATAAGTGTCGCAAATGTATTTTTTGTAATCCCTGGCTGCATCTTCCGATCGACTGCATACGTTGCTGTAGCATTTCGAAATGCAGTACGCGTCGGATAGATAAGAGTCATCGCAGGCCACTGTTCCGGTACCAGCACATCCACGCTGCCATGCTCCGAAATGTGAACAAGAATTCACTTCGTACACTACCCTTGCTTTGGCGATCGCTAAGATCGATGCGACGACGAAAATCGTGTAGACTTTTGAAGCGATGGTGGCCATTTGGCTGATGTATTGCCCAAAATATTATTGATCGAAATCTGTGAACAAAATGACCACTAATTGGACTTTAGTTGTATACAACGAAACGAAAATGAAGAAGCTACAGTTATGGCACTTACAATGAAACTAATAATTGGAAGACGAATGCAAAGCACTTTATATAACAGACGATTGGAACACGTTCTTTCAATTACTAATTATCTTCTGGGCACAACAGGTCAAACATTTTCTATTTTTGATGTTAAGAACAAGTTTTGCAAACATCTGAATATGTCTGGGTGCCGATTCTCGAAACATTCGTAACTTTAAGTATTCGTAACTTGACGGTTCTTATTGGATTTTATACGTGCAACTGTCTGGTTACGAATTCTTAGCGTTACGAACGCTACGCCCTGACAGAATGAAGGGAAGTTTAAAAGAACGTTATTAGACAGTTTGCGCAAAATGACGAATAACTTATATACACAAGAAGCGCCCCATCAATATGCAGTTCAAAAATACCATTTATCGTCAAGTCAGCGATACTTGATACAATGCCTATACCAATTTGCACATGAACAAGTCTAGCGAATCATAGTTGAAATGAAATGAAATTTGAACTCATCAGCAAACTTGCTAATTCGTGGCCAGTCTATGGTAAAAGGCGACCACAAAGTAAAGTTCAAAAATTGACCAGGACATTCGATAATTTTAACGTTACGCTTTGACAACGGATCAAAAAAGGATCATATGAGTTAGTAGTATTGAGTCTTCTACGAATTATACGCAGATGATGACTGATTTATTCCACATGTCATCGTTAGGTTGCAGTTCAGTAATGAATCCTTTACAATAGATAAAGGATTCGGATGACTGTTCGGAATTAAAAACTTCGTAAAAATGCCACAAGTCTCACCTCAAAATGTTCGTTAAATGCTTTTTTCTCCATCTCTTTTCTTACCGTTATGGGTTTTGCGAAACAAACATCGGAATAAATAAAATAATTTAATTTATTGATATTAAAGATGAATTATGGTGACCTGCCACAGTCAAACCGCGATGATTTTATATGCATGAAAACAATCTTGATTTCAAAAAGTTAGTGAGTCTCCCAATCAAAATAAATCAAATACCGCACATGACTTGTACGGTTGTGTATACGGAGTAGAGAGACTGTCTCCGTATGCATAGAATCCGTTTATATCATAAAATTTATACAAAGAAAGGAAGGAAAGAAAGAAAAAAATATTGAAAATTGATATTGAACGAAAAAAAATCGATACATCGAATCACAATAGCCTTCGCGAAAAGAAGATAATCGCTTCTGTTTGCATCGATAGAAGTCATAGTAGAATTTCGCTTGCATTCACATTAAATTCTAGTCCGGGTTCTATTGTCATTCCGCGCTCTGGACCATCTAACAAGAGACTATTGGATAGGGGAAGTGTTGGCCTGTAGAGGCGCCACATCTTTCACCTTCTGGTGAAATAACTTCACTCTGCTAAAATGTCCAAGAAATGTCATAGCAGTGAAGTTGGTTCACAAAATCTAGAGCGCTGATCTGAATTAGTAATTTTTATGACGAAATGTACTAGAATTCTACAAAAATCTATTACATTTGAACATTATTTTCCAAACAGCATTTCCCTATGGTATTGGGGTCAAAGTTGTGGAACTAAATTTTTCACCACATGTATTATCGGGTGATAAAATGATATGAAAGTTGACTTTCATTTCATTTATGATTCACTAGACTTGTGCATGCAAAAAGGTATGACTTACTTCGGAGATTTAGGTCATCTCTTTACCACTGTCGCCTTCCGCTTGACCAGCAATGCCCACACGTCTCGATAACAATTTTTGCGAGAGGTGCATAATCATATATTATCACATAGCTCACAGTTCGAAACTGTGGCAGAACCTGAAGATCTACGGTAAAATGTCATATTTTTTTTATTTTCTTTGTTTGTAAGCCTGGTTCATTGCTATGGAAGAGATTTTTTCTAGGACTGGAACAATGTCCAAGCTATCTGGCATTTGCCGAAAAAGTTACATTAAAAAATCGCTAACTTTGATTTCCCTGGCCAAATCGAAACATGTTTCATTAATATGGAGCTCTTTGGAAAGCAAGGGATCATAATTCCAGATCTAGCCAGAAGTGATCAAGAAGCCAGTCTCACTCCAAATAAGAGAACTTTTGGATTGAATCGTATTTTTGGTATTTAGTTCTGGATTTACAATGATTTTAAGGTATCTGCAGGTAGGTTCATAAAATTCTAACATTCCTCCACCTCATTCCCAATCCTAGAACTCGAAGATTCCAGTCACTTCCATCAAGGTTTTTTGATTATTTATTGAATTTATGTTATCTGTAAGATGTAAGTTTATCATTATCCATTCTTCCAAAGTACTCCTACTCTTTCCTATATCTAGAACTCGTAGACTTCGAGCATTTACTCGTTCGTCTTTGAATTTTCGGGGGTGGGTAGGTCCTTCAAATTTTATCATTCCTGACGACACTGTCCCTATAACTGGAGAATCTTAATCGAGGTTTGTCGATGATTTACTGAATTCACAGAGTTCTTCAGGCGAACTCTAGTTCTTCTAGTTACCCGTACTTCTGCTTTCTATGGTCATGTCGGTTCCTCAAATATGTTTCTTCGCTGCCGGCTATATGTGAAAGTACTAGCTTTGCATTGTCCCAATCCCCGACGAGATTTTCTCTTCCATAGAACGATAGCAATCAAGATTTCGAACAAAGCAGACTCCATCAAGCAATGTTACATTTTAACGGAGATATTCGAGTTTTTACCTGTACACTAAACCGGTTAATTCTACCGGTAATAACCGATTCATGACGAAATGTACTAGAAATGTAATAGAACTATAACGGAAATCTATTACATTTGAACATTACTTTCCAAACAGCATTTCACTATGGCACTATTTCACTATTTCTTGAGTGTCATAAACCCGGAATAACCGGTAAAAAACCGGTTTTGTGCTAAACTGAAAACCTGAAGATCTCGGTTAAATGTAATATTTCTTGATGGAGTTTGCTTTGTTTTATTTGAAAGCCTGGTTCATTGCCGATAGTCTATGGAAGACATTTCTTCTGGCTGTATGGTATTTCCCAAAAATCATTCCTAAGTACTCCACATCATTCCCAAGCCTAAAACTCTAGTAATTCAGTCACTTCCATCAAGGTTTTTTGGTTATTTATTGGATTTATGTCATCTGTAAGGTGATCAGATGTAAGTTCCTCAAAGTACTACAACTCTTTCCAAATTCTAGAACTCGGTGACTCTGAGCTATTACTCTAATGGAACAAATTTATAATGTTTTCAATGTGAGTATGGTTAAGTTCTTAAAATTTTATCATTCCGGAGAACTGTAGTCACTCCTTACCGGGGTAGGGTAATCTCGCACACCACACAAATTCATGGTGTGCGAGATTCACCTCTAAGTGGTGAATCTCGCACAGTCATGACGTTTCGTTACATGTCGTAAAAGGACGCATACTATGATCGCGTGTGCGAGAGTCCCCGACACCTCCTTACCCAATGACTGGAGAATCAAAATCACGATTTTTCGATGATTTACTGAAGTCACAGAGTTCTTCGAACGAACTCGATTCCTTCTCGTTACCCCCACTTCTGGTTTCAAGGGTCATGTCCATGGTTACTGCAATAGTTTTCTTCACAGAAAGCTATATCTGCTAGGTTTTGCATTGTTCCAATTCCAGACAAAAAGCTCTTCCATAGATTTTAACGGAGATATTCTAGTTTTTATTTGTACACTAAACCGGGTAACTTTACCGGTAATAACCGGCTCATGACACTCAAGAAAAATTATAGCTCCAGCCCCGGAACGGTTTTTTTCGACTTAAGAACCTGGACTATAATAGCAAGTACAACCTAAAATGATACCTAAACTCGCTGGTGGAACTCTTTTCAAACCACAAATTGTTTGAATAAAATATTTCCTAGACAAAAGCATTCAATTGTTAATAAAATCAATAAATTTTGCAAAATGTCTTACCGCAAGTTTGATATTTTTTTGTGCTCTTAAATAATTTAACAATAAACCGTCGCGCATAGGAGGCATTTAATATTATATATCTCGACTGGATGGCACACTGGATATATCGGATGAAAGTAGCGATATGCTTGACACAAAATTGCAATTTTATGAATTATTAGAGTTTGAATCTCCTCCGGTTCTTGCTTTTTTTCACCATTCTTTCGTTTTGTTTTTATCTTTAACGATCGTATGTGGTAAGGTGTAGTCGTTTTAGCTAATTGAATCGTGTCAAAAGCAATGTTGATTAATAACTGCGTTAACAATGGATGCGTATAGAAGGTATCACATTCTTCGGTTTGCATTGATTGCTCACCTTTTCATATTGTCATTTTGAAACGATTCACCATTTGATGCGACTCTTTGATTAAAATGATCACGAACCATATTGAAATTGTATTGCATCAGACGGTGTAGCAGTGACTCGGAAAGAATTTTGCGGGATGGTTTCTCTACCAAAAGGTTACGAAATAGACAACCAGCCAAATCGGAATTTAGCAATACTTTTTGAGGTACGGAACGGAAACGATTTTCATTTTAACAGTTCCAATAGTCCAGGTCCTCATGTCGTAAAAAAAGGGTTCCGTGCGCCTTAAGGTCTTTGAGATTTTTCTTTGTTCCATGTTGTTTGCCACGAAAAGTTGTGGAACTAAATTTTTTCCGGAAAATGGAAAATCGTTTTTCCGGCCGGAAAAGCCATTCATATGAAAACCTTCAAAGTCTCCGAAGCTAAAAAATCTTTTTGAAAAATCTCTTCTGTTCTGGAAGGTATGGCTCATTACCGATGGAAGAACTTTTTTTGGAGGAGTCGGAATGGAGTCGTTAACATGGTTCACCCAAAAAGTATCCCAGAAAATTCATAAACTTTTAAGCCATTTTTGCTGGCCATTTCCAATTTATTTTTCATAAAAGTCGAAAGCTACATTCAACTACTTCTGATTTCAGCCGGCCGGCCATGATGCATGTTCAGGAGCCTGAGATATGGCCTGGGAAAGTCATGCATGCTCTTTTAAGGATTTTGTAAGTTTTTTCTAGATCAATGAAAGATACGGTGCTATAATACGGGACTCTAATTCAAGTGTTCCTAGCACATACATTTCGTCACTACTTCCCCTCTCCTTGACTTCGGTTCAAGGATTATGGAAAGTTCCATATTTAGGATGTTATTGACAATTTTCCCTATAAAAATTTTAATTTACTTTAACGAAAGCATTTTCGTGTGACATCACTATTTTATTGGTCCCGTTCCAGGATGAAATAATTTTTGTGAGTGTTTACGGAGTAACCCATCCAAAATTCGTTGGAACTATAAATAAATAAATAAATAAATAAAATAATGTCGAATTCCGACATTTCTAACACTTCCTTGCTCTAGACACTAGACATTTCTTACTTTTTTGGCCATTTTTTCGGCTAACATTTGGACTTTTAACAAGTTTGAGGTCACCAGAGGTCAGTTCCTAAAAATAAATAACGTCTTCATGTTCCACTGTCTTTGCAATCCTAGAACTATAGATCTGCTGGGAATTCTGACCATTTCTGGTTTTTCCTTACCTTAACCATCGAGAGAATTCAGGAACGAACCAGAAAAATGGTCAGAATTCCCATCAGTTCTATAGTTCTAGGATTGGGAAGACAGTGGACCATGAAGACGTCACTTATTTTTAGAAACTGACCTCTGGTGACCTCAAACTTTGTTAAAAGTCCAAATATTAGTCTCTTAATAATTGGTTGATCTACTGCTTAGCACCAGAAGAGCCTTGCGAAGTTACGTCAAAACGTAACCCTATGACTGACTGTAATATAGCCCAAACACCACTTACAGTGGAAGTGTGACGCAAGTCCTTTCGTTACAAAAGAACTTTTAACGGTGCGGTGACGTCGCTTGCAGGTTCGACAAGCAAAAAGATATGTTTCACAAATCGGATTTGAACGTGGGATCAATGAAAGTACAGAACAGGTATGGCCGATCAGCAAATTCACCTTAAACGCACTCATAAATTATGTCAAAATAATATGAAAATGAGTGCGTTTAAGTGCGTAAATCAAATTTTTATGTCCTCCGGGCGAACGATCGACCATACCTGTTTTACACTTTCATTGCGTGAGATAGCTCCGTTGAGCTCGAAGGATGTTCAATTTACAAATACAATAATTTGGGGTCTGAGGAGCAAAGGGAGAATGCCAAAAAATATACTATTTCAAATGTTTTGTTTTGTTCGAAGTGTTGTCATAGCACTGGTTGTAGCAAAATCTTGTACTTCATTTTTTTAACAATTTTTTTTCTTTAAAATACAACATTCTCCTGAGCTTATTGCGTTCTATCGTCACTGTCGATAACAGATGATTCAAACGGTCGTCTAAGTCGAGAAAGACCTGGTTTTATGCCTGAGCTTAGGTCATCTCATCTTACTAAATACATTTCGACAAAGCACTGAACTCTGCAATCTGAACGGTTTCATCTTTCGCAATTTTGTTTCCCTTCGTAAAGACATATTGGTCTGGTCAGCTAACTTGCTAAATTTATAATCGAGAAAATTAGAGACAATGTGAAGGCGTTCCCTGCCTTCTCCAATTCAAAAAATTGTGTCCGCACAAAATCATTTATTGCAAACAATATGTGTGCGAGTGCTGATTAAACATAAAATTAATTCATTAATGATCAACTCTTTGGAAAAAGGTGTGGGTATGATCAGTCTGCGCCTTGATTCGAAACGTACACAGCACAACATTTATTACAACACTCGTTTGCTCGCATATATGTAGCAGATCGTCTGGAAACATTGATTTTTCATAATTTTTTTTTCTGTTTGTTTCTTTTAACAGAGTTATGAATGAGAAGATGGAACAAAGAAAGAAGGCACAGTGTCCATTGTATGTAAAGCATTTTATAATAAATCTAATTTCATTCACAAAAAAAACATATCTGTACGTTCTGACCTTTTGGCCTTTCATTCAAGAAGATTTCGATGTGTACGAGTTTTACGTTTACATTGTGACGAAAATTATTCGTAATAAATTCGTCGTGTTGGTCGTGTTTATCGACAGCGCTAACGTTCCTATCACATACGAAGTTTGTGTTTGATTTCACAAAAATGACTCAATTAGAACGACACAGTCAATCCTCTTTCACATACATCACAAGAATCATCAGCAGCATTTTCAATAGGACGAAACAAAATGTTGTGTTGCGATAGGGCCGATAAATTATACATTTTCTCACTTACCTTGTGCGCTAATATCTTGTCAATGTCATCGTTGTCAGTATCAGAATCTATTTTACATGATACATGCGTCGAAAACAGTACTTTTCATGTGTCAAGAACTACTTTCGAGGCCCTCAGTATGTTAAATCTATCGGGATCAACTCGGGATAAAAATTGAAAGTCCCGTTTTAGTGTGTTTATTGACCTCGGCTCCGCCTCGAATCAACAAAATCCAAAAATGGCTATTGGCCACCCAGGAGTCACGTTAGCGATTGTAGAGTACTTTTCAAGTGGAGAAAGCTGTTAGTGTTGTACACAGTAAGCAAACTTAGCAGGAGCTAATGTATGTTTCAGAAATTACTTTTGGAGAGGTGTAGAATCTACGCCAGTTTATATTGAGCCGGACAATTTTTATTGAGATGACTTCGTCCAGGGCCGGATTATGGTTTTAAGTGCTATGATTTATTGGAATTTTCAGCGCCAATTCAGGACAAATTTTTCTAAACCTGTTCAAATTTCATTCATAGAGACATAACCTCACCATGTCCGTTGTTGGACGGCGAAGTATATTTACAGCAACTTTCTGACCTGCCGGCCTTAACTCTAACGACCATCAAACTTACATATTTTGAATCTAGGCATTCGTACGAGTTCAACGAGCTATCACTCGTTGTTACAGTAGCCTACGATTTGGCTGTGGTGATATTGCATTTCAAAATTTTGCTTTTTGTATGAAAATTAGCAAAATTTCAGATAACTGAAATCGCCTTCGTTGGTTAGTTAGTTCCTATGGTAAAGTGAATCCAGCAACTCCTAAACGTTTCTATAGATTTTCCTGAAATTCTGGTTATAGGCTAATAATGGCCCAAAAATAAGAATAGAATTTTCAAAACTTGGAAAAAAAAACCCATATCTTGGGAGCTGGAGCTCCCCAAAGTCTCCATACAAATGCCATGCCATATAAAAGCCAATTTGTATGTGTGTGTGTGTGTGTTGTACATTTTGGGATGTGTTTCTTTTTGGAAATTGTTGGGATCATAAAATATTAGCTTCCTTAGTTCCTAAATTTTGGGATGACAGCTGATTCCTCTTGCACTTTCTAACTTCCATCGGTTTTTTTGATGGATTTGGGTTCTTTTTCACATAAGAGAGGTGTTCCAAGGTTGGTTCTTAAATTTTGGGATGACAGATGATTCCTCTTGCACTTTCTAACTTCCATCGGATTTTTTGATGGATTTGGGTTCTTTTTCACATAAGAGAGGTGTTCCAAGGTTGGTTCTTAAATTTTGGGATGACAGATGATTCCTCTTGCACTTTCTAACTTCCATCGGATTTTTTGATGGATTTGGGTTCTTTTTCACATAAGAGAGGTGTTCTAAGGTTGGTTCCTAAATTTTGAGATGACAGATGATTCCTCTTGCACTTTCTAACTTCCATCGGATTTTTTGATGGTTCTTTTTCACATAAGAGAGGTGTTCCAAGGTTGGTTCCTAAATTTTGGGATGACAGATGATTCCTCTTGCACTTTCTAACTTCCATTGGATTTTTTGATGGTTTTGGGTTCTTTTTCACATAAGAGAGGTGTTCCAAGGTTGGTTCCTAAATTTTGGGATGACAGCTGATTCCTCTTGCACTTTCTAACTTCCATCGGATTTTTTGATGGATTTGGGTTCTTTTTCACATAAGAGAGGTGTTCCAAGGTTGGTTCCTAAATTTTGAGATGACAGATGATTCCTCTTGCACTTTCTAACTTCCATCGGATTTTTTGATGGATTTGGGTTCTTTTTCACATAAGAGAGGTGTTCTAAGGTTGGTTCCTAAATTTTGAGATGACAGATGATTCCTCTTGCACTTTCTAACTTCCATCGGATTTTTTGATGGTTCTTTTTCACATAAGAGAGGTGTTCCAAGGTTGGTTCCTAAATTTTGGGATGACAGATGATTCCTCTTGCACTTTCTAACTTCCATTGGATTTTTTGATGGTTTTGGGTTCTTTTTCACATAAGAGAGGTGTTCCAAGGTTGGTTCCTAAATTTTGGGATGACAGCTGATTCCTCTTGCACTTTCTAACTTCCATTGGATTTTTTGATGGATTTGGGTTCTTTTTCACATAAGAGAGGTGTTCCAAGGTTGGTTCCTAAATTTTGGGATGACAGATGATTCCTCTTGCACTTTCTAACTTCCATTGGATTTTTTGATGGTTTTGGGTTCTTTTTCACATAAGAGAGGTGTTCCAAGGTTGGTTCCTAAATTTTGGGATGACAGATGATTCCTCTTGCACTTTCTAACTTCCATTGGATTTTTTGATGGTTTTGGGTTCTTTTTCACATAAGAGAGGTGTTCCAAGGTTGGTTCCTAAATTTTGGGATGACAGATGATTCCTCTTGCACTTTCTAACTTCCATCGGATTTTTTGATGGATTTGGGTTCTTTTTCACATAAGAGAGGTGTTCCAAGGTTGGTTCCTAAATTTTGGGATGACAGATGATTCCTCTTGCACTTTCTAACTTCCATTGGATTTTTTGATGGTTTTGGGTTCTTTTTCACATAAGAGAGGTGTTCCAAGGTTGGTTCCTAAATTTTGGGATGACAGCTGATTCCTCTTGCACTTTCTAACTTCCATCGGATTTTTTGATGGATTTAGGTTATTTTTGATATAAGTGAGGTGTTCCAAGGTTGGCTCCTAAATTTTGGGATGACAGATGATTCCTCTGGCACTACCTAACTTTCATCGGATTTTTTGATGGATTTGAGATATTTTCGACATGAGTGAGGTGATCCAAGATTGGTTTTTGGGATTAAGGCTCATTTCTCTAGAAATGACACTTGTGACACAAATTTCTTTTTGTGAGATTTTCTTTCCCAAATGTTTTGGGTCAATTTTTTGTTAATAAAACGTTTGTATACGGCGCCTAATGCGTCTTCTCAGCGATATCAGTTATTTTGTGAGTAAGATAAAGGACTTGCGTCACATTTACCCTTTGAGCTTGGAATAAGCCATTAAACAAATAACAAACAGGAGTACAGCGCCACGTTTTCCCTGCGCCAGTAGGCTTAATATAGGTTAATAGCACTGAATTCATCTTCTCAAAACACGCTGTAATGTCCAAGATTCTTTGTCAGATTAGCAAAATCTATCCATTCGTTTGTTAAGTTTTCGAACTATAAAAAACTGTGCTGCAGCTGCACGCGGATTTACTTAAGAGAAATTCTCAATAATTTTTTCCAGTTGGTTCATAAACTTTGACAAATACTTCGTCAAAATTTCCTTTCATCTCATTTATTTGAGTTTAAAAAAAGTTATTACAAAAAACCTCGGGTTATATCTAGTCTGATGAATTTAAAAGATCTACGGAAATATGTTCTTAATACCAAGTTCCTTCACAACCAAACCCCTACACGTTTCATGCAATAATAAAACATACCAAACGTGTTCTCTATAAAACACCTAACATTATGCACGTAAACTTCACATATGCTTACGGTTGTATTCTATCAAACGCTAGATGTCATTAGTAAAAGCTAAGCCACACATAATCACACATATACAATTCTAATTGGAATGTGAAGGATATTATACACAATGTGATTCCATTATGATTCTAATAAGTGTATGTGACGGGGTATTGGAATGAATGACATGGAATATTAAATTCTTATATGGATTGATGAACAAAGCGAAATAATTCAATGTAACAAGTGAATTCTGAATTTATTGATTGATTTTGTGTATAATGTGCAGTGCACCTTCGTCTTTTCATTCGATTTTTCTTACTATTTTTAGAGTTGAGTTGTTTTTTATGATTTCAATTTATTATAACATAAGACGATGAATTGGGTAAAGTTTGTGACCCTCATCACAGGTAAAATTGAAGCTCAAGGTCTAGTGAATCACAACTTAATTTGGCTACGTTATGACTTATTGCAAACGTCAGTTTTGATTTACAGAAGTCTATAAACACTTAAGGTAACACAAAACCAAGTGGAATCCAAGTTTCGAGTGAATTTCGTCTTATTTCATTCAGTGTAACGCGAACGATCTCTATACAATTGATTGAACGTTGATCATTACAGTTGGAAAAGAATTTCAATTCAGTAAAAATTCTATTGTAACTGTGCCTGCACACAACGACGCGAAAGTGACAGATGCGAAATGTTTCTATTGTTCTTTGACATTAGGACAAAAGAAAAATTTCGCATCTGTCACTTTAGCATCGCTGTGTGAAGACAATGCTACAATGAAGTGAACTTGCGCTGTGGGAAAGGCAAAACAAACTTGGGAAGGTTATACTATCTCTGCATGTCCATGACTAGCGAATCATAAGCGGAATGAAAAAGATTTTCAGGCCACTTCAGCACTGAATATACCTTTTGAAACATGCGAATCGCCTTGTGCCGTCGTAAATAGAAAAGCTGTTGGAAGATAGAAACAGTGGACGCATTAATGGCACATTACAACACGAACTACGGTAAATAGATGTCACCAGAGACGGATAATCTTAATGTTCCACGAATAGTTAAAAAATTAAAAATTTCCCAAACGAGGTTGACAATACGATAAATTTACCGGTCGTATAGCAATAAAAGACTTAAGCAGCATTCAACCTCCATAATATTGCCGACTCTAAAAGCATCGCAGCAATAATCATTTACCTCGCTACCTGTCTTCTCACATAAATTCAACGAAAACGAAAGAGAGACAAACAAAAAAACGAGCCCCAAGAACACAGACCGTATGCTTTAAAGCCAATTTTCCTCATTCTTTACAACCTTCATAAACATTAAATAAATTGGCACATTTTTTCGCGTACACACACATTTATCCATCAGCCAGCAGCATGTACTCCTCCGCCTCGCAAAAATAATAATATTTCACCTTCCGAAACCATCAACATCATCATTACTGACAGAGTACATAATACAAATACCACGTCTGAAGTGTACTCTGTAAATAATAATAAAAAAAAGAAGAAATTTACATTTCCAAACTCGCACCGACAAAAAAAAACGTAATGAGAGAAGAGCGCACACGGAAAATGAAAGCAGCATAATAACGCATAACACATCGTATTATCATTACCACCCTTAATGGGACATTTATCTCATCAACCCTTATTATAAACTTAGAAGCTATAAGAAAGCCAACAACAACACCGTCAACAACGAAAAAATGCGAGCGAGAAAAAAAGTGGAAATTTGATAAAAGAAGAGCATTTCGTTAAATAATTTTCAGATCATAACCTACCCCAATGTCGCGACACAAAACACTTTTCCATTGTAGAATAATGAAAAAAATCCGTTCGTAAAATCCGGAGAACGCGCGCGAATTTTCTTCTTTTTTTTAATTAGCATTTTAAATATTCCTGACGATATGGATGGGAGAGAGAGAGGGTATAAATGAAAAATGTTACATCATAGACAAATATTTTATTTTTGAAATGAGTTAGGGGTGGTAATGATTGAGATTCTTTTAAACGGCTCCGCGAAGCGAGAGATGTGCGTGTATAATTGTGCCATATTATATAGGCACTGTGAGTTGAAATTTACACTTTAACTTTATTTATACTTCGTCTCGGGGATGTAGACAATACGAATAATTATCAAGAAAAAGTTTGTTCAACATTAATTGAGTCAATGGAAATTAGGTTAAGGATTTTCGGTGGAAAAAAAAAAAATTTCCCGGCATTTTATGAACAAGTCGCGGCATATTTGTTTGTTTAATGGGAGAATTTAAAGTTGATTTAGCTTTAATAAGGAAATTTATTAATTTTTCTTTTGTAAATGAATTACCGATATGCAAGGTATTAAAGCGCTGAAGGTGTTGAAGTCTTCAGCGGATCAAAAAACACACGGCACCCAAGCTTCGGGTGAATTTGAGAGCAATGTCATGTTTCGTTTGGTGCAGCGGTAACGATTTCGATAGAGAATTGATGGACTGTGGTGAATTGAATATGACAATTGAATTACTTCACCCGCATTCAGGGTAAAGTGTTTCCACTCATAGCAACTGGAAAATGCATATTGGGGCATGTCAGACAAAAGGAAAATCGGAAAATAGCTTTTTGTCGTGATAAGCCCTTGGTCTGAAATTGGTGTCATTCAATGCCCACGGACCCCAATGAGCAGAAAAACCATCGCCAGACAAAATTCAGTGTGAAATGTCAGCCGCCACACAAAATGAAAAGTCCAAAATTGTCAGTTTTGGTCGTGAAATTCTCTTCGCGTCAAACGTATGGCACACATCCCAATGAATGAAAAACACATCGCCAAACAAAAAAAATTTGAGAACTGTGAGCCGCCAGACAAAAAAAAACTCGAAAATGGTCACTGACCTAAATGAGCAGAAAAACACTCGCCAGACAAAATTCATTTAGAACTGTGAGCCGTCAGACAAAATGAAAACTCGAAAATGGTCACTCTTTGTCGTCTTGTGACACGACCTGAAATTGGTGTCATTCGATGCAGACAGACCCCGATGTTGAAATTATTTCTCTGCAAAATTATGGCTGGTTTATACAACCCTGAAAATAGGGAAATTTTTTCTATGTACAATTTGCTTTGGACGAGTTAGGTCACTCGTTGTACGTATTTGAAGTAGTTAAAACGTGTTTTGTAATGTCTGTTAACAAAGAATTATACTTCGACAACGAATCAATAAAAGTGAAAGTTTAACTAAACTATTTGTTTTAACGAAGAACCAGAAACCAACAACACCCGATGAATAGAAAAACAACAGCCAGACAAAATTCAATGAGAACTGTGAGCTGCCAGACAAAAACAATGTTTTCTTTTCGTCGGATGGCTCACAGTTTTTAGTGTATTTTGTGAAAATTTAACAAGTGACTTTTAAAGTTATTTCAACCATATGAGGGACTTAAAATACCACAGGCTCCAGGTCTATCAAATTTTGCTGCAATTCACTCTTAACTTGAGTTCCGTGTGCTCTTAAGTATTTGCATTACTCTCGGTGTATTAAAATACTTAGCACATATTCAACCTACAAGGGAGGTGCGGGAAAACAGGAAACGTTGGAAAATATGGAATTGTGCTTGGACAAAAAAACTCCGGACAGAAAACCCATGGACAAAATAACTCCTCGCCCCTAGCTACTGTTGTATGTACGAACCCAATTTTCTTAAAAATTAAATATTTTGTTTCAAATCTCTCACTATTTTTGAGCGAAAATATTCAGAAGTATGCTTAAAAACTGACTCAAAATTGGTGTGCAATATGTCAACCGAGACGAAACAAAATATTTTATTTTTTAGAAAATTGGGTTTGCTCATAGAACAGTAGCTATTGGCGAGATACCGAGAAAAACTGCAGATTTTTTCATTTTTTCTTTTTTCCCGCACCTTCCTTAGTGACGTAATATCTTATTAAATATATCAATAATTTCACCGATCATGCTATGTTTTCTATTGTTTAGCCTGTAGTGAAGGCGCGTATAGTGTTCTTCGTTAAGTGACAACTGTCAACGTTCACTATTCATCTCTCACCTCTACTTATGTGTGCGATATGGGTAGCCTTGTTAAGACTGTCAGAAATTCGCTAGCGAATGTTGACGAAAATTACTGTACGTGCTGTAAACATCTGATTACAATAGAAAACGCTGCATTTGTCACTCCCAAAGATGTGTTTTCGGCCTCAGCTATGGCTTGCTGAACTAGTAGATCGTTTGACTCCTGTTTCGATCTGAGAGAAAATTAAATCCGTCTTTGGTTTTCGATGTTTTGCATCAATATGCAGTTCAATTTATCGTCAGGCCATGGCGACAGTGGTACTTGATACAGTGCTCGAACGAACACAATACCAATTTGCACACGAAAAAGTCTAACGAATCATAATCGAAATGAAATTTGAATTCATCGCTAACCTTCAAGGCTCTTGACCGGTTTGTGATGACCATACAGCCGGAGTTTTGCTTTTTTGTCTCGTATCGAACTAGTATGTTGAAGCTTATACGTTTTCTGTCATTTCTTCGCTTCGCTACAAGGTATTTACTAGACGTGAGTCTGTTCCCAGTTCTATTCCAGTTCTATCCCAGTTCTTCTATTATTACAGATGGACTACGTTCTTGGGAAACAACAAGTTGTAAGTAAAG
Organism: Bradysia coprophila; assembly: GCF_014529535.1. NCBI lineage: Eukaryota > Metazoa > Arthropoda > Insecta > Diptera > Sciaridae > Bradysia > Bradysia coprophila. Next base: position 2,799,378 of record NW_023503493.1, on the reverse strand, counting down.
AGCAAATGCTTAAAATTGTCCATGCACGTCATATTCCGTTTGACGAAAGATCCTGAGCCAATTTGCAAATTTTTTCAGTGGGAGTAGGTTCAGCCATAGGTTCTCTTGGCGCTAGACCTGCGCGAATCATCCTAAATGTAGTTGCTGTTAAATAAACTAAATTTTTGTTATCTGCGTTTAATCTTCCGATTTAGTTATAATCAGTGCGTTATTAACCTATTGAAGTAATAGATTTTCCATGCAATAAACATTGTCTCGTCTGTCGTTGCTTTACTTAGTGTGCATTAAGGTATGCAACAATGGTACACGAAGACTGTGTAAGGTGTAATTTCCATCCCATCTGTATAAAAGAAGGAATGAAAATCGATCCCACGTAAGAGTGACTAGTTATGCAATGAAAGCAATTTGCTGGACTTGTCGAGGTCGGTATGAGTGACAAAAGCCTTCAAAATGGAGCAAAGAAAGGTTCACAAAAGTTTGAATATTCGTCCAGTCAAATTGAATTCTTCAACAAACTACAAATTAGCTCTCAACCGTCTGTGAGCAAAACTTTAGATGTAATGTCGGGATAATGTATTCTGACTTTCTGGTAAAGGGATCAGAGTCCATATGCGGTTATTTCGCCTTGAGCTACAACAAGGGCTACTTAATCTTCTTATCTTTTCAGTAAAAGTTTGAATTTTCAGTATTGGATAGCTTTACACAGATCGATGTAATCTAGTACTTCTCTCGCTTAACATAATTCTGAACCATGAAAAACTACGACGAAAAGTGTCGCTTTTAGCAGCATACAAGCCTCCTCACCACAACTGAACTCGTATCCAATTGAAAAAGTAATAAATTCATTAATAACAGACAAGAAACGGCTGTAAGTATACGGCGGAGAAGAAGGGTTAATATGAGACTGGGTTTGAAATTCAAGACGAACACAAAGAACCAGCCTCAACCGATCCACCAACTTTGGAACTTTGCTTATAATTCCCGTACATAATTAAACAGAACTTGCAAATTTGCCATACACAGCACAATTTTCCACACACACACTACGTATGCCATAAAAACATTCAACTTTACCACCCCATAACAAACACATGCTACATTAACATACAGCTCTCCATTTTGCTCCCCCAAAAAAGCATAACATTGTACGGTTCTAACTCACCATACAGAGGATTCCAATTTGAAACCCGTATACACATGTACATAAAACATTATTTCCAGGGCACATGAAGCACTGGCATGACATAGGGACAGGGGTGGTCTTTCGATCTATGTGTACACGGGGCCATATATTATTATATGCCGGTGGATACACAACCATCCATATACATTTTGGATGCTATACAAACATTCTATATTCTAAACATGCCCCCATCCCATACCGCCTAGAGGATCCACAAAAGTTTTTCCACATACAAAACATTTGAGAACATTCCATAATGTCGTTCGTCGTCATCGTCCCCCTTTCACGGTTTTGGGATATTTCACATTTATTGTGTATACGTAGCAGCCATACACAGAATGGTGTATAACACATAACAAACCATCATCCATCGCATAGTGTGTATGGAATGGAATAAAATAGAAATGTTGGGTTGTTAGGTTTTAGAGGAGAGTTGTACATATACGTTGTTCTGTCGTCTATATATAGAGATGTGTGTATCCTACCATCGGCTCTATCGGTACACATACACGAGAGGAGATGTGATATTTCGTTTTGTTGTTCGCTGGGATGAGGAATGGCATGAATTGTGAATCGAATTGGGGGTGGTGGCCTATAGAGTTTTGCGAAATAGCGGACACAAAATCCCCTATCCCATCTGTGATAATAAAACGTCACCAAGCATTGTTCGTTCCCTTCGTTCCGTCTTCTTTCCATTTTTTTTCGGATTTTTATTTTTTTTTATTTTAAGTCCGTGTATGTACTCGAGTATGTTGCTCGAAGGTATATATTGTTTTGTATCGAAAAAGGATTTTCATTTTCGGGATATACATATTTTGTGTGTGCGTATGAGTCGAGATGTGTGTTAGTATGTGTGTGTGTGTTCGTTTTATGTTTGTTTATCGAGAGGGTTGGAAAATAGCTGGTAATATGAAATTGTTTTTCTTCGTTTTTATGGTTCGTCTTACGGCTTGATGTTTGAATTTTCATATGTTTTCATCGCTTTTTATTTTGTGTGTTATTTTTTGCGGAGGAAAAAAGAATTTCATTATTTTTTTTGTGTGTGCCCGGGTGTGTATACGCCGAGCCAAGAGATAATATATCCAAATATTTTTGGAAAATTAAATTCCATTTTTTTTTGCGCTTTCTACTTACTTACTAAAAATGTACCATCATGCTTCGTTGTTTGTATACCGTACACAACACGCACTCTGTTGAATCGACAGTGTATATATACATACATCAGAAAAGAATTTGTTTATATTCCCAGCGCCCCATTCCATGCATCACAATGGTTTAGATTTGGTGTGCATAAATTCAGGCGCTTTAATTTCCTTGCGGAGGTCTGAGGTCTCAACAAATCTAGGCGTAAATTCAATTTCGAAATTTTCAGTCGAACACATTTGGAGTGAGTAAAGCTTTTTAGACCCGTACGAAGTACTGGGGTCTTATAGGTTTACGCATACGTTTGTAACACGTCGAATTGGACTCCCTGAGTAAGGGGAAACCTATTGTGGTTGTCTAGAGATGCCAAATCAGTAAAAAAACATAGCTAACGCCGACCCGTACGAAACACCTATTCGTATCAAAAGCCTTTAATGGGAAACTCTTCATTTCTCTTACTTCATTTTCTTCTCTGCTGAAAAACTATTCTCCCTTTAAAATCACTTACATTATCCACTCTTTGCCTTGTTATCATATACAACTAAATTGCCGGAGGCAATATAGACAGCCCCGTACTAAGACAAATTTCATAAATTCCTATTTAAACAGCTATATACCGCTATATTTACCTATATTTCACTGTAAATAAACATTTCACAGAGGAATATGCTATTATATAGCTCTATATGCCTGTATATAGCTCAATATAGCTGTATATAGGTATATATAGATGTCCATATATGGAATCCCTGAAACCCCTCACACTTAACACATTATTTCCATGTTAACAGAAACTCTCTAAGCATCATTTTTCCCAAGATATTTCTATTTTACTAAAATCCAATATGGCCGCCGGCAGCCATTTTGTTAGGAGACCGGAAATAGTACCGACGCTTTACATTCGTTAATACCTTTCAAACAAAAAAAAATTCATGAAATTCGGTCAAAATTTACTCGAGATATTGTCAAAATACACCACGTTCACTGTACTTCCGAGTAGCCAGATAAGAGCTCACTCCAAGAGACCTAGCTCACGCTCCGGAGAACATAATTTCATGAACTTTTTTTCCCTGATTGGTACGGTCAATACCAATCTAATCAAGCTAAAACAGACGAAATATGTTCAAATGTGGCCGACCTACAAGCAAAAACTGCTTGCCGCCCTGTGCCTGTTCCACACCAAGGGGTCTAACTCACGAGTCGGTCATCCGATTTCCATAAACTTTTTTTTTGTCGATCGGTATTGTAAATACCTTTTATTTGACGTATCACTTACAAGTTTAACGTTTAAATGTCCGGAGATATCTTCGAAAAACCGTAAAGCACTTATTGGGCCACAGCTCGGGAGGGGTCGATCCAAAATCACTCATCTTCGAACTTAGCCTGTCTTTTGACATTACCAAACGGGAAAAAAAGAATTTTCAAAATCGGATGCGTTTTACTCAAGTTATCGTGCAGAGATTTATGGAAATCGGATGACCGACTCGTGAGTTAGACCCCTTGGTTTGAAACAGGTACAGGGCGGCAAGCAGTTTTTGCTTGTAGGTCGGCCACATTTGAACATATTTCGTCTGTTTTAGCTTTATTAGATAGGTATTGACCGTACCAATCAGGAAAAAAAAAGTTTTTGAAATTATGTTCTCCGGAGCGTGAGCTAGGTCTCTTGGAGTGAGCTCTTATCTGGCTACTCGGCCGTACAGTGAACGTGGAGTATTTTGTCAATATCTCGAGTAAATTTTGACCGAATTTCATGAATTTTTTTTTGTTTGAAAGGTATTAACGAATGTAAAGCGTCGGTACTATTTCCGGTCTCCTAACAAAATGGCTGCCGGCGCCCATATTGGATTTTAGTAAAAGTGATATAAAGTGGGAAAATGGTACTTAGAGAGTTTCTGTTAACATGGAAATAATTTGTTATGTGTGTGGGGTTTCAGGGATTCCATATACGGAAATCTATATATATCTATATACAGCTATATAGAGCTATATAATAGCATATATTTATCTGTGAAATGTTTATTTACAGTGAAATATAGTTAAATATAGCGGTATATAGCTGTTTAAATAGGAATTTATGAAATTTGTCTTCGTACGGGGCTGTCTATATTGCCTCCGGCAATTTATTTGTATATGATAACAAGGCAAAGAGTGGATAATGTAAGTGATTTTAAAGGGCGAATAGCTTTTCAGTAGAGAATGAAGTAAAACAAATGAAGAGTTTCACAGTAAAGGCTTTTGATACGAATAGGTGTTTCGTACGGGTCGGCGTTAGCTATGTTTTGATAGAATTTCGATCTTGCCGGTAAAATTTTGATGTGAATAATTCCGGACTTCCATTTGGGACATTCCAAAAAGTTATAGTTCGCGTGCTATAAATTTCGTAATTTATGAACCGTACCCTGTGTAGTTCCGTTACACATTTGTTACTATTTGGTCAGCCATAGAACATGGGTTTTACATAGGTTTTACAAAGACTTTTATTGTCCTTGAAAGTTAAAGCCGAAAAATTGTTCTTTTCTCCTTATAACCAATATATATCGAGAGGTTGGAATGGACGTAAAACTGAACAGTTTCGCTCGTACAATAATATAATATAAGTCGGTATAGTCCGGGCTACTGTGTCATCTCGCTCGGTGGCGAGTTTTAAAGTATTTTGACAGCAGTATATAATGAAGAGGTCAAAGCTTCCGGACTAAATTGTTTTTTTCATTGCCCTCACGAACCGCTAATAACTAGTTTTACTGTAGAACTTAAAACTATTATATCTCCGTCAAATCAAAATATTTTTTAGTGGTCTCAACGGCTTCGGAAACTTTGATCCAATATCTAAAACAATTTGTTGTCAAGTGAGCAGAACTGCACGGTCTATGGAGGATTCCCGGAAAAGTTGCTTAAAAAAACCGATAACTTTTAGACTCATTTACCTGACCATTTCTTATTCAATTTAGACTTTTGGGGGCTTTTTGGAAAGGTAATTTCATACCCTACCAACTATAGCTGGCCGAGCTCTGACATATCAAACGAGCCATCAAAACAGTCGGAGCGTTTGCTGCGACTGAGCCCCGTACCTGTCACCCTACTTTGACCGTAAGCCTATGCGCCGGTTAAAGTAGTTAAAGTAAAATTATTATGTAATGTGTACATCTTAGAAATTGCGCATAGCGCAATTACGAAGCCACGTCGTATCCTTTCAAATAAAACAAAAATTTCAAATAGCCCTAAAATTTTAATTTATTGAATATAAATACACATAGGGCCTAGTATCGGCCTCAGTCCGAGGACCCAATTTTTTTTTATTTTTTTTCAATTACATTCTATTCGGCCTTTGATTACCTTCCAAATGAAACAAAAAATACGAAAAACGGATGAAATTTGCTCGAGTTATATGTAAAATACACATTGGGCCCTAGTAGCGGCCTTAGTCCGAGGACCCAATTTTTTTTATTTTTTTTTTTCAACATTCTATTCGGTGTTCGATTATTTATCTTTCAAATGAAAAAAAATTTACGAAAAACGGATGAAATTTACTTGAGTTGTATGTAAAATAAGCATAGGGCCCTAGTAGCGGCCTTAGTCCGAGGACCCAAATTTAATTTTTTTTTTCAACAACATTCTATTCGGTGTTCGATTATCTTTCAAATGAAACAAAAATTACGAAAAACGGATGAAATTTACACGAGTTGTATGTAAAATACGCATAGGGCACTAGTAGCGGCCTTAGTCCGAGGACCCAAATTTAATTTTTTTTTTCAACAACATTCTATTCGGCCTTTGATTACCTTCCAAATGACACAAAAATTACGAAAAACGGATTAAATTTACTTGAGTTCTATGTAAAATACACATAGGGCCCTAGTAGCTTTTCACTTCTAAGGCCCTAACCAGGCCCGGACTGGCCATATGGTGAATTCGGGGAATTCCCGATGGGCCTTTTGGATTTTTGTATGAGAATTTTTAATTTGTGGGCCTTTTTAAATTGAGTTGCATGGAACCCCCGATGGGCTTTTTCGAGCCAGTCCGGTACTGGCCCTAACTCACGGTCCACTCACACGATTTTAAAACACTTTTTTTTCCTGGATTGGTATTGACAATACCTATCACTTGCGGGGTCATTTACATTTCCATCGTTTATTTTGCCATAAATATCACCAAAAGACCTTAAATCACTTAGGTGGCCCTAACTCACGAAGGGCCGACCCGAATATGCCCATCTTCGAACTTAGCCTCACTATTTTGACTATCTTTCAGGGAAAAAAAAATTTTGAAATCGGATTGGATTTACTCAAGATATCGACGTGACAGACAGACGGACAGACGGCCAAAATTTTTATTGCGGATTCGTCATCTATGAACATAGGCAAACACTTTGCCCTTACCGTCTGCTTCGAATTCCATCAATTACACACGGCATCGTAATCCTATAAGCCCCTTCGTACTTCGTACGGGGCTAAAAATCAGACGCTACAGGTCTATGAAGCACCAGTACTTTTCTCACAATTTTTTTTTAGAAAATTGGAGATTTGAACGATTTTTACTCAAGGAATTGCATTTTTTTTTTCACTTGAATAGAATTGATTCTAAATTTCGGTTGCGCTGCACTTTATGTGCTACGTTGTTTGGCGCTGCATTTGTTTGCTTTGAAATTTAAAAAAAAAACAAACTTTTTTTGCTTTTAAGAGCAATGGACCCTTGGCGAATTTGTAGTCTGTATTTAGGCGGAAAAATATTTTTTTTAATGATTTCTCTGAACCAAAATCTTTTTGTTAAATTAGTGTTTGGATGATAACTCAACTCACTTGGAGGAACCTTTGCAGATTGTGTAGATTTATGTAATCTGCACAGGTTTCTCCAAGTTATGACTCAGAAACCAATTTTTCCCTTAAAAGTAACCCATTTTTGCGTGCTTTAAAGCTGATTTTACTTTTTCAAAAATTTTTTTTTTTTTCAAAAATCATCAAAAAAACGAAATGTTGGCTACAAATTTAAAAAGGTTTCATCGCTCTTAATGGATTATGGACAACGTCAAATCATCTGCAAGTGAGTGTCCCATTAGAAATTTGTGTTGCTCTGGTGCTATAGCAAAAATTCTTGTAGAAATTACCATTCAGCACAAATTCCGGGCTGGTTTGACGACACTCACCTGAAAAATGATTATGGAATGGAAAACAACAAAGTCCTTGTTTGTAGGAACCGTTTTATTTCAAAGAACCTTTGAAACATTAACCAAAAGAAGGAACAATCGCACCTGCAAATCCGCCAGTCAGTCCACCAATAAAATGTTCCACTCGCTTCGGCAACGGTGGTATTCTCTCAACCGGATTGAGAAGATTGAACGGAAGATAGGCATAAATAAACGGTTGACCGAATGCAGTCGCAAGATTCGTATCAAAGTAGAAAAAATGATCTAAAATACTGTACGCAGGCCGAACAGACATGGAACATTTCGGATCTTCGTAAACTGTTCGGCTGCAAAACCTTTGACCGGCTCTGCCGTTGATCCAGAACTCGGTTTGCGGATGAACGTAATGACCACTGACAAGTTTTGTAGTCGATAACATAACGTGCGGGATTGGGTCTGCTCTGTAAGTATCTCAGAGAGAGAAACAGTTTTATCCGACACTTGAAATTACAGCCAGTTTGACATACTGTACCTGGCAACAACTCTCACGGTGGTGATCGGCTGTTGATTCATAAATTCAGCGAAATATTTATTACCGACCCTCGGCTCACCATAGGTGTACAATTCGAATTCGACGCCGGGGAATAGTCTACGATTGGTGAACAAGAAGTATGTCAGACGTGCTATCGCTCCACCCAGACTGTGGCCGGTTAAGACAATTTTAAAACTGGCATTTTCGTTCCGTAGATCGGTTACAGTTCGAAGCACCTGGAATATTCTTTAAATGAGAGAAGAGCTGCACCCTCCACCGAAGTCTTACATCATCATAGAGAGACATTGTGGCAACATAAATGGCTTTGTTAATCTTGATCCGCCTCGCAGCTTTGAGAGATTTGCCAAGATACAGGAGAATGTCCAAGACAGTGTTCCAAATGTTCCACGTGCCACGGAATGCGACGACAATTTCTTTTCGTATTTTGGATCGGGTAATAAGTGCGAGTGTGTTGTGGACGTTGCTGTTGAGGACTGTAAATCCGTTAAAATGTTCTGGTCATTTATATACAACCGATCTACATGTCCTAGAGCGTAACAAAACTCTCAGAATTAGGATTAGAAAATCACACCCATGTTGAAAACCCCTCGAAAGTTGCGATAGTTTGACTCTATCTTCTCAAGCAAATGTAGTCCACGCTACCAAGGAACCTTTATTGCTGTTGAACTAGACCCTTGACATCATTCTATCTAGCGAAGACAAGTAGTCTAAATGAACGGTAAGGTCTTAGTGTCCTAGTTAAGAAGAAAATTATGTTAAGGGCGATGGACCCTTTGAAAATTTGTAGTCTACATTTTGGCGGAGAAACCTTTGCAGATTGTGTAAATTTACACAAACTGCAAAGTTTCCTCTTTTCCTTTTAAAAAAAGATTTTGTTTCAGAGAAATCCTCAAAAAAACTTCAATTTCCAACAGGTTATGGGCCCAGGCTATAGTATTTCATTTGGTGAACAGAGTATACAATCGCTCGTGGTGGCTCAGTAGAAGGATATTCGTGGTTACGACGGAAACAGTTATTCATCATGCATTGCATTGGTTGAGTGTGGGGTCACAGATAATATGGAATTGCATGGATTAAGTGGGAGTAATGATTTATATCAATTGAGTAGGAGTTTTGACCTGGACACTTGTAGTCTAAATCATGAAGTAGTCTAAATGAACGGTAAGGTCTTGGTGACCCTAGTTAAGAAGAAAATGGTCTTTCAAGTCACTTTCCAATTAAACAGCCTAAAGGCATAGTCGTGTTTTATTGGAGGTCCGGAACATCGTGCAGCCAGGCCACAACTTTCAGCAACTACTGCTGTCTGATAATCTTTACAACGACGGTTTTCTTACCTGTGTGATCAGCAACATCATCTCTAAACTTCAGACAGTATTTGCACGTCAAATTAGCATGATCGTATCCGTAGTAAGTAGCCACCGAGTAGTAGTTGTAGTACATCATTTGGTCCAGAGTGGGTAGCTTGTTCCTGTTAGTCTTAGTTGGTGCATTCAAAATGTGCGCTGGTTCATCGAACAAGTGGCCTTTCAATGACCTCACCGTAGGAGATAGAGCCTGAAGTAAATATTCGTCTAATCCCGGTGTGTAGTGGTCACCGAACACAAGCGATACGAGGTAAAGCACAATATTTAACTTCAAAATCATTTAGGTTCGATCACGAGTTAATTCTACCGGCAGTACACAGACGACTATGCACGCAGAATTGTAGCACGAGGAACTGATCTTTTTTATTGATTTTGCAAAATTTGACCATTTCAATAAGTAAAGAGATGTCAGCCGAACGGATGGTGGTTAGGTGGCCAAGACGGATTATTATTTTGGCTTGAGACTCATTAAAATGCGACCACAGACCAAATCGTTTTGGTTCCTAGATTCAGTCTCTCCCTCTCCTTCTCCTGAAGTCAGATGTCCATATTCAGATGTCACTTGTTATTTGCTTACAATATTCTACGCTACATTTAAGGATGACATGTAAGTATTAATTGACCTACAGACCTGTAGAACACAAAAATGAATGAAGCGAAGGTAGTAATGCACCGGAAAGGCTATATGAGTATTGTCCAATTGACACCGTCTTTAGCAACAAAAAAATTGGTAACACTTTTTCTCGTCGTTTAAGTAGACTTCGCTATATCAGCTATAACACTATTCCGACTGCATGGGCTGTTACCGATCTATTATTGAAAATACTCTAAATTTTGTAAATGATTAATGTGACAATAAAAACATTGAGGGGCCGTTCAAAAAGAACAGTCACGGCTATTTAAGAGTTTCAAAACATCGTATTCCCCCTTGCCTGATACACAATTTTCCTAATCATTCATGATGCGTCACGCTTGACCAAATCCCCTCCTACTCGAAAATAACCGTCATTTATGGACGACCCCTTCAACCTGTTCTCCAAAAAAATGTGCAAAATGTTTTAACGACAATTTTATAATCTTATTCAGAGTAGTCAATAATGTAACACACATGATATCCGATCGTAGAGCGGTAGGTGTTGATTTGAATATTTTTTGTCAGTTTTGCAGACTCGTTTTATTGATTTTTTGATTTGTGGACGTAGACAATGCCTATGAACTTGCGTTTTTTTCTTTAATTTATACTCATTCAGGCTGTTGACTCATCGGTTAACGGTAGTGACCTTGAATTTTCAATTTTTTGTTTATCATGAAGATGCGATAACCTGTTATCAAGAACGACTGTTAAGAGATTTGTATAAGTTAGATCAAATGAAGCACTAGATTCTACAGTAAAACTGTCGATCAAATGAAGGCCTAGATTATATACATTAAAATGATGCCAAATGAAGTACTAGATTCAATATCAAAGTGAGAATTACGTGAAGTACTAGATTTGACAGTAAAAATACTGATAAATGTTTGACGTCTGTTAAAGGTTAAAAATAACGAACTTCTATCTAGATGATAAATCCACAAAGAAAGTCTATACGATAGCCCAGAACGTATTTCCCTCTCTGTATCTATAGGTATTCAATATTCGCCAGACAGTGAGAGAAACACTTTCAAACTTGCTGGTCCGTTCAAAATTATGGACGTTCACAACTTGCAGAAGAAAATTTCTCGATTTTTTGTTGACCCTAAAATCATTTCCCTGAAATATGGTCCGCACACCTCTGTCTTACAGCATCCAATCTGTGAAAAATTGTGCCGATAAATAATCTAAAAAAATGAGTGAAGTGGTCAGCCACTGCACCTATTACCCTATTTTCATTTGTAGTATGTTTCAAATAAAAAAATTATTTTGCCTACAACAGGACGGTAAAGCGTTTTGTCATTGACAAATCACATCTTTGGTTACCTTTACCATGTAACGGTAAACGCAAATCTTGACGGACAGGTCATAATTTTCACTTTCGTGCGATTATCAACATCGGTCTCTCATCGGGTCAACGAATTTCACTTGTCAAATTGTCGTGTCAACTTTTCCGCCCTAGTTACGTAAATGACTATTGATTTGCTGTAATTGCTGATCAGGCTTTAATTGGCATGTGATGGATCGCTTGCAAATTTCACGACCAAATATTTTGGAGCTTTTATGCGGTGATAATTCACCATACGCAATCGATGTCAACAAAAGATTTGATTCATTGCCATTGATGTCATAGGCGCACCTGTATCAACCGCAAACAACATAGTGTGTTTCAAGGAAGTTCCTAAAGCAAATCAGAAAAAGAGACAATGGAAAATTTTGTGGGTAATATGAGGGAATCTTAGCGTATGCGGTCATCGAGTCCGTTACTTCTTATCGGGATTCGAAATGAAAAATGTTCCGGATTGGATCAGAGAAAATATTTTTATTTTCGTATCGGGCAATCGTTCCACTTGCCCAATCTTTCCAATTGGTTTAACCAAGAGCAGGAACAAGTGCCCCAGCGACACCGCCAGCGATTCCGCCAATCAATTTTTCGATTGGCTTCGGTAACGGAGGTAGTACCCCAACCGGATCGAGAAGTTTGAATGGAAGAGCTGCATAGGCCAATGGTTGACCGAAAGAATAGACATAGTTCACATCAAAATAGAAGAAATGATCCAATGCACTGTACGCTGGCCCCAACGATATGGAACATTGCTGATCTTCGTACGTCGTTTGCCTGCAAAACTTTTGGCAATCCTCACCGTTGATCCAATATTCGGTTTGAGCGTGAACGTAATAGTCACCGAGGAGTCTGGTACCAAGGATGCTCGTCGGCATAATGTGGGGGAAGAGGTCAGCTCTGAAGTCAGTCAAAAAAAATTCTTTCGAAAATGTACGAAAAACGGTTCCGTATGTTACCTGGCAACCACTCTTGCTGTAGTAATTGGCTGACAATTCATAAATTCAGCGAAATATTTATTGCCAACCCGTGGTTCTCCATAGGTGTACAATTCGAACTCGACACCGGGGAATAAATTGCGATCCGCGAAGAAGAAGTACGTTATGCGCGCCATAGCTCCACCTAAACTATGGCCAGTTAAAACCACCTTAAATCCAGGATTTTCATTCAATAGGTCGGCTACCGTTTCAACCACCTGAAAAATATTTTTTTTATTGAGAGCCCAGGCTCTGATCCAAATGTACCTACATCGTCATACAGAGACATCGTAGCAATGTAAAATCCTCGATGAATTTTGACCTGTTTTGGAGTGTTCGAATCTCTACCGAGAATGAGTAGTGCGTCGAGGACAACATTCCAAACGTTGGCTGTGCCACGGAATGTGACGACAATTTCTTCGCGATCTTCTGACAGTGTAACAAGAGCAAGTGTGTCGTGGAAGGTGTTTTTGATAACTGAGAAGATCAGAAATTGTTATTCTGCAGAACAGTTAACTGGGGTTGGTTGCAGAGGTAACACAATCATCTTGACAGGGTATGTCGAACACCAGTTTTTCTAGACTCTTGTATAACTCTCACAATATTTCTCACCAGGGCGGGCCTATTATTGGAGTGCGTACAGTAATGTCCCGTGAAATTGACCGTCAAAATTTTGACAGAATAGACCTGTCAAAATTCACTGGTTAAACTTAACGAAGAATTACTGTACGAGCCTTCGTAAACTAATTCAGCAAAGATTCACCAAAATTTTAAATATTTCCTTTTCGTCAGTAAATTTTCGTAAAATTTTCGTAAAATTTTCGATAAGTTTCGTTAAATGAATTTACCAACAATTGGTCAATATTCTCTCATTTTTCCTCTGATCTATTGTTACCTTCGTGATAGGTGACATCGTCCTTAAACTCCAAGCAGGAGTCGCAGGTCAAATCGTCATGATCGTATACGTAGTACGCAGATTCCGCGTAGTAGTTATAATACATCATTTGATCCACAGTTGGTAGCGTGTTTTTGTTCGGCCTAGTTGTTGCGTTAGAAATGTAAGCTGGACCATCGAAAGCGTTCAACGGACTCAACAGAGGCACCAGAGCGTTCAGTAGATATTCATCCGAACCGGGTGTATATTCCTCTGCAAGCGCAGTCGATGCGAGAGCGATCACACAAAAAGTTAATTTCAAAAACATTTTTTTTATCGACTCGATGTGCCGACAGTTCTTTTGTCTATGTGGAACTGTATCACGAGACAGTTACGTTTTAATACGAATTAATTTTGCAAAGTTTGTCAATTACGGATAATTAATTCAGAGACGACAGTGGATGTGGACCAGACGGGGCCGGCATTTTTCCCTGCAAGAAGCACAAGCGGTAGATGCAGATTTGTTTGACCACAGTTAAAGTTATCCAGACAAGAGCAGTTGATTTGATGAGGCACTTAAATGCATAAGTAGGCCATAAGTACGTAACGGGATTAAGGTCTCCACTTTGAATGAATTTGCGTCCTCTGCTCCGGCCTGGTTTACTTTACTCTGTCATGGTTGACGGAAAAAATGTTTAAAGATGGAATAATAACAAAAATTTGATTTGTACAGCATCTGCTCGACAGTTTTTTGTAGGTACAAACAATAAATTTTGGGAAAAATTAAATTTAAATTTTAAATTTCGTTGTCATTAGACACTTCTGCGAATTGTTTAGCTGTTACGATATCTGCTGCTGTCTATTTATTTACAACTATTTAAACAGCTGAGCAATTTCGGTTTTACGAATTTAAATTTATTCAAACTTCAAGCGACAATTCAAATTTTCTTTATACTTTTTGTATTTTGCGGCCCTCATTTATTATCAATTGTTTATTCTACAGATGAAAAACGTCATTACATCAAACATGACAGCCGTGTCAAAGAAGCCGCTGCACAGTGTTGCATTTCGTAAAAACAAAGTGATAGACCTGCTGGACAATAGTTTTGAATCAGGTCTATTGTGCGCATGAAACATTCATACGTATTTCATTATATTCCATTTTTACCGGCTACGAAATACGTAATCGAGAAAAGTGTGACGCAGTCTTTGAAGAACAATTTCTAAAATGAATCGCTAGAGTTGACGTTTTCAGCTTCGTTACGCAAAAATTAAATTTTACACCCAATTTTAGTTCAAACAAGCTGGCTTAGTTTTTCTCATCATCTGCCAAATAATTTTTACCAAAAAAAAATTTGACTGGAAACAACCAAAATTTTACCAAAAAAATCTGCGTCGCATGTGGCAGATAAATTTTCTTGCTGGTCTGTTCCTGAACATTTGCCACTTTGCGACGCAGATTTTTTTGGTAAAATTTTGGTTGTTTCCAGTCAAATTTTTTTTTGGTAAAAATTATTTGGCAGAGATTTAAACGAAATTAAACGAAATTCGAAATTTGACGAAATTCTAAAATTTGACGAAAATCTAAAATTTGACGAAATTCGAAAATTTGACGAAATTTGAAAATTTGACGAAATTCGAAAATTTGACGAAATTTAACGAAAATCGAAAATTTGACGAAATTCGAAAATTTGACGAAATTTAACGAAAATCGAAAATTTGACGAAAATCGAAAATTTGACGAAAATCGAAAATTTGACGAAATTTGAAATTTTGACGAAGAAAGTAATTCTCTATCTGCCACCATTCAAGAAATATCTCCAAAACCCCAATTGACCCACCCATTTCCAACTTTCGACATTTTTCACAAATGCCCTTCTTTTCTACTCGTAAAACTCTGAGACTTTGCCGAAGACAGTAACTCTCTATCTGCCACCATTCAAGAAATACCTCTAAAAACATAATTGACCCACCCATTTCCAACTTTCGACATTTTTCACATATGTCCCTCTGTTCTACTCGTAAAACTCTGAGACTTTGCCGAAGAAAGTAATTCTCTATCTCTCATAACCCAAAAAAATATTAGTCCTTTCATCCTACGCTCGAGTAGCTCAAAATTTGGTCACTCTAATCACTCTAGCTCAAACGAATCTGACCCGATTTTTTTAATTATTTTTTTGTTCGAATCTTGTTACGAATACCTTTCATTTGATTTCGCACGCCTCTGTAGGTTTCAATACAGCTAAGCTACAGCCGAAAACGCGTTCCCGACCCTCGAAAACCACACTCAGAAACCACTTCGAGGCCAATAAAACAAAATTCTGGTTTTTCCTGGGGTAATGGCGTATCACATATTCATTTTTATGCCCACCCTGAGGTTCCTGCAAAATTTCATGGAGATTGGCTGACTAGTTTCCGAGATCGTCCGTCGATAGATAGATAGATAGACAGATAGACAGATAGACAGATAGAAACATACAGAGTAAGTTGAAAGATTTTGATTGTTTGGAAAACGGTAATTTGGTGCATTTTCTATCAAAATGACCAACTTCAAAACGATGTATCTCCGGCAATTTTAAAGTTACATAGTCGAGTGATAACTCGTTTTGCTCGTATTTGAAGCGCGAATAAGATAGAATAGGATTTGTGGTGATACAGGCCAAAGGAAAGAAACTTAAATTCTCGCCTATATATAGTTGCCGCGTCTCAAAAAATTTTCTTCGTTCTTTTTTTGGAAGTTAGACTGCGTCAAGTCCTCCGCTAACGCTCCGGACATGATACGAATGCCAATTTGTTGTTCAATCGAACACTCAATGCTGCAGTGCCTATATCCGCTAAAATATTTTACGAATTTTCTCAGATTTTCACGAATTTCTCAAATTTTCGTGAATTTTCGCTAAAAGTTTTTTTTTTTTTAATTTGAGAAAATCGCGAAAACTTGAGAAAATTTGTGAAAATATTTTCGCGAATATAGGCATTGGTATGCTGGCAGCAAAAAAAGGATTTTTCTCCTAGCCGAGAAAGGTCACCAGTGACAACTATTTCCATCTTCCGCACGAGTGACATACTTTGTGGACGATCCCTAACGATCCCTAATAAAAGATTACGCATTGGATGCTGCGAAAGTAATTCATTGCATGAGGTAACAGTTTTGTGATAACAGCAAACACAGTCGTGTGTCTTTGAGCAACAAGCTTCGGTCAGAATTATATTTTCATGCCTCGCAAATGGAGATAAATCAACTTTTGCATGAAAAGTTTTGTACGAAACTCGAAGAAATCGTTGTTTTTTTTACAAGTAGACAAAGTACCTTCGGATCGGGTTGCAAGACTGCACACTCGTCAAAAGAAATCACGTTCCCTTTGATATGTAAATAACTATCTGGACAGGTGCAGATAGATCCAACCCAAAGGTGAGATATACAACTACACTTCCCGAAAACCGAAGGAAGTTATTAAAACGTGTAAGAGTAAGTTTGCGAGTACTACATAGCTGTTTCCTTATAAATGAAAATATGATTCGTGAAATGAATCATTTTCACAGTGCGCAAACTGAAATGTAATGGTTAACTTTTGCAATAAAATTAGATTTTGTATATATGTGATAAGCCCTATTTTCTGCCCTCAAAAGGCCTTCAGAAAATGATTCTTTCTTGACGCTTCGTCTGATGACAGTTCGGTGGAGAAAATGTATATTTTACGCCTTTTGTTTTGATAGAGAAGAAAATTTCTATTTTCTTCCCGGGAGAAGCGGGAAAACAGGAAAATATGCAGTTTTCTTGTTTTCACGACAATACCTATTGTTCAATGTGTACAAACTCGATGTATCTAAATTTAGATATTCAGAAAGGTGCGGGAAAATAGGAAAATCAGTATTTGGTTTTCGGTCTCGGAATCTCTTGGACAGTAGGTAATCAAATTTTCTCAATTTCCTGTCACAACCTTGGACAGCGACGGCCAACGGCTTCCATAGTATCGTTGGACTCCTGGTGGCAGGGCCTACTTTTTGGAAACTAATTTCTTGAATTTCTTGAAATTTCTCGAATTTTCTCGAATTTCTTAAAATTTCTCGAATTTGAGAAATTCGAGAAACTTCAAGAAACTCGAGAAATTAGTTTCTTGAAATTTCTTGAATTTCTCGAAGTTTCCCGAATTTCTCGAATTTTCTGGAATTTCTTGAAATTTCTCGAATTCGAGAAATTCAAGAAATATTTCTCGAAATTTCTTGAATTTCTCGAAGTTTCTTGAATTTCTCAAAGTTTCTTGAATTTCTCGATTTTCTCTAAAAGTTTCTAAAGCCCTGCCTGGTGGACTACTCTCTACTATACATTGTCAAACTTGTTTGGTCGCTGCTGTCCAAGAGATTCCGAAACCGAAAACCATACACTGATTTTCTCGGATGTGGCTTGAATTTCATTTTCATATAAGCTGGATGAAGTTTTCGCAAATTCATTCATAAGTCTTCTCCTCCGATGAGTCATCTTTGTTTTTGTTTTGAAAAATGGTATAACAAAAAGATGTTGTTGTTTCATGAAAAGTGAAACGAAATACACAAACGAATATGTAAGATCAAAAATATCTGAGTCTGGTTTTGGGGCCTAGACACCAACGCGTAACTAGGCATGCATAAAAAAGTCACAGAAAAAATAGCGCCAATTTCGGTCAGTCGAAATTCAAAAGAATCCCTAAACATAATTGCCGAAAATCGAAAATATTTTGAATTTGACAAAGGTCGGAATTTTTTTTAATTTTTCCATACCTGAAATGTCATTACTAGAATAATTTCAATTTCTGCGGACGCTTAGCGGTAAAAGAACACCTGAATCTGTCTAAAGATAATCACCGGCTCAATTTCATTTAAATACAAAAACAAACTCCAAAAACTTCGACTGTATCCATCAATGTGCGAAATCAGTGATGTACGAGTGCTAAATATTTGATTATGTGAGAAAAATAAATAGACGCGAAAGTGATATCGATCCAATAATCTTATTTTAACACGTAGAAAGTTACTTTACCGTTTTTCCACTTTCGCATTTCAGCTCATATATGCCGAAATTTCTGAAACTTTTTTTCTTCTTCTTTTTTTCAGTTTTTTTTTTGCTTTTCTTGGTGCTTGGTGCTCAACGGAAAGCGAAAGGAGGATGTATTTCGTCACTATAAGTGTGAATATAAAAAAATGCAAAAACAGCAACGAACAGTTGATTCCTATCATCCAGCTTCTAAATTGAGTTTTTGTGTACACGCTTTTAGTACATTAATTTTTAGAGCCCATTGAATATTAGCACATTTTATAAGTTGAGATCCCAGTCTTTTTCTCCCCTCTCACCTCTCCCACTCCCTCCATTTACTCTCTCTGTCATTAGACGGTGTTTCCTTGCGTATATAGATGGTTTGCAATAACAATATTTTGAATATGAAAATCAAATCAATTAATTAATTAACTTGTTGTTTTGCGGAAGAATACGAAACCATTTTCCCATAAACAAAACTGTTTTGCTGTGTACGCAGCGAAGTTAATTGAATTTCACAATCATATCGCCGGATGGGTTTTCATGCAGTATCATGTCCGCACGTTAGTAAGCAGGCGTGACGCAAGTCCACTACCAAAAATGTTTTTAAAAAAAGTTTTTTTGAGGACGGCGGAGCATATTTACAGCAACTTTTTGAATTCTCCCCCTTAACCCCGGCGACCCCCAAGCTTGAATATTTGCAATCGAGGAGTCCATACGAGTTCAGCGAGCTATCACACGTTACTGCAGTTTCAAAATTGGCCGATATATTGACTCTCGAAATATTGTATGAAAATAAGCAAAATCTCGAATTTTCAGATAATTCAAAGCGCCTACGTCAGTTAGCTAGTTACTTGGTTCCTATGGAAAGTGGATTCAGCAACTCCTAAACGTTTCTATAGATTTTCCTGAAATTTTGGTTATAGGTCGATCTCGGGCCCTAGATCAAAATAAGATTTCAAAAAATGGGGGTATGCAAGCGTTTTTGGGAGATAGTACTCCCAGAATTTTTCCATTTAATGCCATATAACAGCGTGGTTTGTGTGTGTGTGTGTCAGAAGAAATTTTTTTTTTCAGCTAGTAATTATGAATTATGATTGGTAAATGTTGGAGAAAGTGTCATCATTTTCATCGGATTTTTCGATGGATTTGGGTTCATTTCGATAAAGGTGAGGTGTTTTGAGGGTGGCTCCTAAATTTTGGGATGACAGGCGTTTCCTCTGGCACTACCTAACTTCCATCAGATTTTTTGATGGATTTGGGTTATATTCGACATTAGTGAGGTGTTCCAAGGTTGGTTCCTAAATTTTGGGATGACAGATCATTTCTCTGGCACTTCTAACTTGCATCGGATTTTTTGATGGATTTGGGCTATTTTCGACATGAGTGACATGTTCCAAGGTTGGTTCCTAAATTTTGGGATGAAAGGTGATTCCTCTGGCACTTCCTAACTTCCATCGGATTTTTCGATGGATTTGGGTTATTTTCGATATAAGTGAGGCGTTCCGAGGTTGGTTCCTAAATTTTGGGATGAGAGATGATTCCTCTGGCACTTCCTAACTTCCATCGGATTTTTCGATGGATTTGGGTTATTTTTGACATGTGTGAGGTGTTCCAAGGTTGGTTCCTACATTTTGGGATGACAGATGATTCCTCTGGCACTTCCTAACTTCCATCGGATTTTTCGATGGATTTGGGTTATTTTCGATATAAGTGAGGCGTTCCGAGGTTGGTTCCTAAATTTTGGGATAAGAGATGATTCCTCTGGCACTTCCTAACTTCCATCGGATTTTTCGATGGATTTGGGTTATTTTCGATATAAGTGAGGCGTTCCGAGGTTGGTTCCTAAATTTTGGGATGAGAGATGATTCCTCTGGCACTTCCTAACTTCCATCGGATTTTTCGATGGATTTGGGTTATTTTCGACATGTGTGAGGTGTTCCAAGGTTGGTTCCTACATTTTGGGATGACAGATGATTCCTCTGGCACTTCCTAACTTCCATCGGATTTTTCGATGGATTTGGGTTATTTTCGATATAAGTGAGGCGTTCCGAGGTTGGTTCCTAAATTTTGGGATGAGAGATGATTCCTCTGGCACTTCCTAACTTCCATCGGATTTTTCGATGGATTTGGGTTATTTTCGACATGTGTGAGGTGTTCCAAGGTTGGTTCCTACATTTTGGGATGAAAGGTGATTCCTCTGGCACTTCCTAACTTCCATCGGATTTTTCGATGGATTTGGGTTATTTTCGATATAAGTGAGGCGTTCCGAGGTTGGTTCCTAAATTTTGGGATGAGAGATGATTCCTCTGGCACTTCCTAACTTCCATCGGATTTTTCGATGGATTTGGGTTATTTTCGACATGTGTGAGGTGTTCCAAGGTTGGTTCCTACATTTTGGGATGACAGATGATTCCTCTGGCACTTCCTAACTTCCATCGGATTTTTCGATGGATTTGGGTTATTTTCGATATAAGTGAGGCGTTCCGAGGTTGGTTCCTAAATTTTGGGATGAGAGATGATTCCTCTGGCACTTCCTAACTTCCATCGGATTTTTCGATGGATTTGGGTTATTTTCGACATGTGTGAGGTGTTCCAAGGTTGGTTCCTACATTTTGGGATGAAAGGTGATTCCTCTGGCACTTCCTAACTTCCATCGGATTTTTCGATGGATTTGGGTTATTTTCGATATAAGTGAGGCGTTCCGAGGTTGGTTCCTAAATTTTGGGATGAGAGATGATTCCTCTGGCACTTCCTAACTTCCATCGGATTTTTCGATGGATTTGGGTTATTTTCGACATGTGTGAGGTGTTCCAAGGTTGGTTCCTACATTTTGGGATGACAGATGATTCCTCTGGCACTTCCTAACTTCCATCGGATTTTTCGATGGATTTGGGTTATTTTCGATATAAGTGAGGCGTTCCGAGGTTGGTTCCTAAATTTTGGGATGAGAGATGATTCCTCTGGCACTTCCTAACTTCCATCGGATTTTTCGATGGATTTGGGTTATTTTTGACATGTGTGAGGTGTTCCAAGGTTGGTTCCTACATTTTGGGATGACAGATGATTCCTCTGGCACTTCCTAACTTCCATCGGATTTTTCGATGGATTTGGGTTATTTTCGATATAAGTGAGGCGTTCCGAGGTTGGTTCCTAAATTTTGGGATAAGAGATGATTCCTCTGGCACTTCCTAACTTCCATCGGATTTTTCGATGGATTTGGGTTATTTTCGATATAAGTGAGGTGTTCCAAGGTTGGTTCCTAAATTTTGGGATGAAAGATGATTCCTCTGGAACTTCCTAACTTCCATCGGATTTTTCGATGGATTTGGGTTATTTTCGATATAAGTGAGGCGTTCCGAGGTTGGTTCCTAAATTTTGGGATGAGAGATGATTCCTCTGGCACTTCCTAACTTCCATCGGATTTTTCGATGGATTTGGGTTATTTTCGACATGTGTGAGGTGTTCCAAGGTTGGTTCCTACATTTTGGGATGACAGATGATTCCTCTGGCACTTCCTAACTTCCATCGGATTTTTCGATGGATTTGGGTTATTTTCGATATAAGTGAGGCGTTCCGAGGTTGGTTCCTAAATTTTGGGATGAGATATGATTCCTCTGGCACTTCCTAACTTCCATCGGATTTTTTGATGGATTTAGGTTATTTTCGATATAAGTGAGGCGTTCCGAGGTTGGTTCCTAAATTTTGGGATGAGAGATGATTCCTCTGGCACTTCCTAACTTCCATCGGATTTTTCGATGGATTTGGGTTATTTTCGACATATGTGAGGTGTTCCAAGGTTGGTTCCTACATTTTGGGATGACAGATGATTCCTCTGGCACTTCCTAACTTCCATCGGATTTTTCGATGGATTTGGGTTATTTTCTATATAAGTGAGGCGTTCCGAGGTTGGTTCCTAAATTTTGGGATGAGAGATGATTCCTCTGGCACTTCCTAACTTCCATCGGATTTTTCGATGGATTTGGGTTATTTTCGACATTAGTGAGGTGTTACAAGGTTGGTTCCTACATTTTGGGATGACATATAATTCCTTTGGCACTTCCTAACTTCCATCGGATTTTTCGATGGATTTGAGTTATTTTCGATATAAGTGAGGTGTTTTGAGGTTGGTTCCTAAATTTTGGAATGACAGATGATTCCTGACTCATCTGCCACTTGTGCCGCAATTTTTTTTTCTATTTTTTTTTTTTTAATTTCCTTTCTTACATTGTTTGGATCAATTTTTTGTTGATAAAACTTTTGCGTTGAGGCGCAGAATGCGTCACCCTCAGAGATATCAGTTATTTTGTAAGTAGAAACAAGGACTTGCGTCACACTTTCACCCTTTAGGGTTTTTTGAAGGATATAATACATGGGCTGTATATGTTGTGTACACACATTATGTCGTTTTATAAAATGTCATCTCGCCAATCCGGGTTGTATATCCCTAGGCTGATTGTCGATAATGATGATGATGTGAGTGAGCTTTTACCGTCGACCAACTTACAATAACCAAACAGGGAAAAATAAATCCACTTCGTCGGAACAACCGAATCCATATATGTACATTCTGCACCGGTACACCGTACATACATATTCAATATTATGTACTGTACGTGTGTTATTCCCAATAATGTGAACCGAGAATGGTTATACCTTTCGTATACGGCGAACGACGGGTACACTATACACCCTCTCACAAATCATTATCCGAAAATTGGTGAGCTGTACGGACGTGAACTGAAGTATGAAAATTGTGAGTACATAGAAAACTTCCAACCCAAGGCTATGTATGGTGCGGGTTTTTGAATTGGTTGAATGTTTGAATTTACACAATATTGTGGTGCGACGTATAGAAAACGGGAAAATGGTGGAGAGAACGGGCGACGACGATGTAGTGGGTGACTATGATGATGATGATGATGACGATGATGATGACGATGATGATGATGATGGGTGACTTGTTATATATGGGTGGAGATTCGAGAGAAGGACTCGTGTATCAATAAAAGTCCTTTGAATATATTGAAAAAGGGGGTAAAAACCGGAGTGGTTTATACTTCGCATAAATGTATGTTTATGTGTGTATATATCGCTTCTGAATGGATACGGGGCTCTTTTTTTTCTTCTTCCCTACACACTCTGTATACCAACTCATACCATGCATGATAATACATAACAAGCATAAAATATAACTTGCTCGTTGGAAAACGTTGTGGCATGGGAGGATATTTTGATGTGATGTGATGTATAATAGCCGGGAAAAATGTCAATATAACATACACGATATAGAGGTATAGATGGCATATATCCCAAAGTTTAGTTTATATTTTATAAAATGTAAGTACCAGCAGTATGCATGCGATGTACGAGTATATCCATATATACGTCGCATATGCTTTTAACTTTAAGCGCGTCACATGAATTCAATTTACTTTTTATTAGTCGGATTCCTTTTGTTTTCTTACTCTCAGTCTCAATTGGCCTGTTAAAAAATAGATTCCATTGCTAGAGGTGGGCATGGATGAATTGAATTCACATTTCTTGCTGATAAAAGAGTTGTTTGGCATTACAACATTGTCCAAATCACAATCTACGTACGGTACTTACAGCGTAAAGTAGCGAAAGGTCACTTTGTACGTTGGTTACTCTCCCGCTATTTAAACTGATATGCAATTGCTAACGACTTGAAATCAAGACAACAAGCTCTTACTTGGCTTCTGGTCTTATAACGGTAAAATTTATGGTTCAACAAATGAAGTAAACGATTCATATCTCTATCGAACACTGTACCGATTTGTTCACGAAAAAGTCTAGCGAATCATAGTCGAAATGTAATTTCAACTCATCGCCAAACTTCCTAACTAGTGGTCGATGTGGCCGAACCAAGTAACTAAGTCCACGAAAGCAAAGCATTATGATGAGTTCAGTTTAGAACCGAAGGACAGATATTTGGAACTTTCATTTAGGAGTTTTTAAAAGACAATTCTCTGAGTATTTTCTCATCATTTTCCAAGAATTTTTGTCTGAAGTTGGATGAATGTTCAAAGATTTTTTGTTTGCTTAATTTTCTGTAACTTTTTAAAGGATTTTCTATGATTTTGCGGATTGTCTTGAGGACATTTTATGGATTTTTCACAACGCAGGCATAATCATTTTCTCCGGTGACTCGCTTCGCTCTGGAGAAGAATTACGGCTGTCATTCACTACTATGGTTCTCTTTCTCAACTCAATCTCAGTCAACCGTTAAAATGTCAAACATTTCAGTGAAAGAGTGGAGCCCTCCTTTAAGTATTTGAGCCAAATTTAGGTTAGACTAGGTTAGAAATCTGTCTCGTGTCTTTCTGACAATACTTAAAAGAGCAAGAGAGCACAGCTTTCAGTTTGCCTTTTTTGCTGAAAAGTAGGCAGAATCTTACGAATGATTCTGTTCGTTAGAAGTGAATCGATGCACCGATCTTTCATCCTGCCGGTATAAATGTCACTAGTTCATTATGCTCTTATACCATTACTTATTTAGAATAAAGAAATGGAACGAATATTCTCTCGTATATTTTCCATCAACGATTCCGAACGCAGTTTTGAACGTAAACCCAAGATCACTCAAATACGACATTTCCTGTAAAGCCATTAGATCTAAACGTCTCCTTGAACACATCTCTCAAGTATTTGTAATCGATTCTATCTCCATCCGTTAGACTGCCGCAATATTCCATGTACGTAATGATTTCATTAGGCGCAACTACACCTATGCTACCCTGATACAGACTCTTGATAACTAGCCCGGCCTGTTTCAAATCAATTCGCCGAAAAATCTGCTGACACCCATTCGACGCATCCGCTATTGATAGTCCGAAATCGATGATGTGTACCACATTCTCGGATGGGCCTACACCCATCAGTGTGTTGTCCAATTTGATGTCCCGATGAGAAATGCCACGCGAATGAATAGTTTCGAGACGAGCTATCAATTGTTCAGCAATTAGTAAGATGCTCCGAAGTGGAAACGGTTTGTAATTATGAATCCGTTGAATGTCTGTCAATGAATGTCCTAAGCGTTCCATTGCTATGAAATTTGTTCCGTAGGACAACGCCTTCGGTACACCCAGTACACCTTCCAGTTTTGAGTAAGCAACAATTTCTGAATCAAGATCGGTTGAATGTGAACCAGTTTTTGCTTCAAATTTTTTAACTTTAATTGCAACCTGAA
The DNA here is from genome assembly GCF_014529535.1 of Bradysia coprophila. Taxonomy (NCBI): domain Eukaryota; kingdom Metazoa; phylum Arthropoda; class Insecta; order Diptera; family Sciaridae; genus Bradysia; species Bradysia coprophila. The sequence goes on along the minus strand of NW_023503493.1, from coordinate 2,773,971 downwards.
ACTAAATTTATTGAAAGTCTGACAAAATGTTTCTAGTGTCTGTCTACAATTTCGCCGGTCACATGGTCTCTTCCTTCCATGACAACACCAAATGCGCCTCTGCTGATCTCTTTTTCGACAGAATATTTACTTTCGACATTCGCTATGAAGCTAAAGGTCATTGTAATTCACACAGCAAATCTGAGAATAGATTAAGATTGAACTTATAGCTGTAGTGGTCGTGTAGTGTACTATCCTAACCTTTCACAGGCGGTAAGCATATCAATAATTTTACTGTCGGATCTATTACTTCATTTGATACGAGTATTTTCTTAAAATTGATTTCAATTCTTGTACTTCATTTGTTAAAGGTGTTTCTTTGCCACATATACGACCGCATTAGTCAGAGTGTGTTGTTTATTCCTAAGGTCGTTATTGATTACAGGTGATAGCCGTCAGTAAAAAGTTTTATTTTCAACTTTTGAATTGAACAACAGTCTTTAAAGTGACTTTTATTCTCACCGTCAGTATCAAAGAAATTCTCTCTGGCTACCAATATGTGCAACATTATTTGACAAAACTGATGAAGTAATAGATTTTGTATCGATCACTATAGTTAGTGGACCTGCTTAGGCAAAAATTCGTGCATCTTATAAAATCGATCTGACGATGATTTTAGGTTGTTCCGTATCGATTCCTGCGTATATGCATGACTATCGACTTAAAGTTGTATAAATTTCAGTAACTCGAGGTGTAGCCCACTTTAATAGTAACACGGTAACATGCTCCCAGCTCTAGAACCTAAGGATTTTGAAGGGTTCCTGAGGGTTTTTTCGATTCTCTTCAGGATTTGTTGAACTATTGACGTGGTAGTAGGTCAGTTCCCACAATTATGTAACTGCACATGGTCACCATGCTCTAGAATAGTTAATAGTTACACGGAACATGCTCCCAGCTCTAGAACTTAAGGATTTTGAAGGGTTTCTGAGGTTTTTTTTCGATTCTTTTCAGGATTTGTTGAACTATTGAGGTGGTCAGTTTCCAAAATTATGTAACTGCACATGGTCACCATGTTCCCAGCTCTAGAAAGTAAGTATTCTGGATGATTTCTCAGGTTTTATTGGGTTCTTTTCAGAAGTTTTGGGATTATCGAGTTGGTCAGCTCCTAAAATTCGCCCACTATGGTACATCATCTTCATATTTCTAGAACTATAGAATTTCGAAGGATTTTTTAATTTTTTTTGGGTTCTTGTCTAGACTTTCAGGATTTTGTGGTGCCACCATCTTAACAGTCCCGTAAGTCCAGAAGAGAACCTAAGAAACCTCAAAAACCTTGGAATTCTAGAACTTGGAAGATTGTAGTCCATGTTGGATGGAGGAATTTTGAGAACCAGCATACTTCCACCTCAATGATTCCAAAAGTCCAGAAGGTAACCCAGAAAAACAAATCCTTCAAATTCCTCGAGTTCTAAAACTGATAGCATGTAAAGTGGTGGAATTTTAGAAACTAACATAATTTCACCTCAATAATCCCAAAACTCCAGAAAGGAACCCAATAAAACCTCAGAAATCATCCAGAATACTTACTTTCTAGAGCTGGGAACATGGCAGGGGCTATTTAGTTGAATTTTCAGCGAATTTTGGCGAATTTGGAGAATTTGACGAATTTTGGCGAATTTTAACGAATTTTGGCGAATTTTGACGAATTTTCTCGATTTTTTGTGAATTTATACATGATTTTAAGAAATTTCAAAGAATCGTAGAACTTAGTTTCATATTTTTGGCCAAGACATTCTAGAAATCTATTTTGAACCGGGAAGCCATGATGGCTTTTTTTGGAAAAACGATGAAAAATGTCCTAATTTTGTGAATTTTACATATATTTGTGAATTTGGTAGATTCTTGCATATTTTTGTTATGCTATATCACAAAACTAGCAAAATATTTCAAAAAATATAAATTTGGAAGAAAATTTGAATTTTTTAATTTGGGAGAATTTCAGCGAATTTCGACGAATTTTGGCGAATTTTGGCGAATTTCTGCAAATTAATTCAACTAAATAGCCCCTGGAACATGGTGACCATGTGCAGTTACATAATTTTGGAAACTGACCACCTCAATAGTTCAACAAATCCTGAAAAGAATCGAAAAAAAACCCTCAGAAACCCTTCAAAATCCTTAGGTTCTAGAGCTGGGAGCATGTTACCGTGTAACTATTGAAGTGGGCTACACCTCGAGTTACTGAAGTTTACATTAAACACAACTTTAAGCCGCGATAGTCATGGATAGTCATGAATTTATTCGTTGTATTTTTACATGAAGAACATTGGAAAAACATGTGGTGACTCCACTGTTACTGTCATATCTCCAGAACGAGCTGACCGATTTAAACAAATAAAAAACGAAAACGAAGCTCTTTAAATTCTCTATAAACCTTATGAAGAAAGTATTTGCTAATTTACAGTCTTTTTATCGCTTTCAGGGATTTTCCTTTGAAAAAAAAAATATTTTTTGACTTTGACTTTGATACGGAACAACCTACAATCATCGTCAGAACGATTTTGTAAGATGATTAGGGCCTTTTTTTCAGCCTAGGCCGGTCCACTAAATCAACACAATCAGCAAAAGTACAAGATTATAACGAATGATGCACTTTTACGTTGGTCAAACGTCACGTACATGTCACATTAATTCAATGTTTTTTACCTTTTGTATTCGAATTTCTTTGTTTTATAATTTTGAATTTGTTTCCCAAACAAAAATCAAATTCAATGCCCCAGAAAGCCAGCGGAGAGGTTGCCATAAATATTACAAAACAATTTAAAAGAAACGAAAAATTCTCACGTTACTCAGTTGTCAACCAAATGAACAAATAAAACAATTTGTGAAATTAATCCTTTAACTACGTCATCCTAATTAACATTTCTTGCCATTTTTTTTGAAAGAAAAGAACCGAAATTCTCGGTATACTCAGAGCATAATCGCAGTCACATTTCACCCTTAAAACAAAACGACTTTTATAAACACGAAACGCCAAATTATTATAAACCATTTGAAATGTAGACGCGGTGTGTATAAATGTATAAACATTGTACAACCCGTAGTGTGTAGCTGGAGCGATGTGGAAAAAGGGTTGCGAATATAACATCACAAAAATCGTCTAAATCAGTTGAGAACAGAAAAAAAGAAAGAAATGATTTTGAAGAAAACGGCGACATTTCCACTATGAGTTTTAAAATAATAAATAAATTTTCGTCGGAGGGGGTTGTTGAGTCAGAGAGACCATTTAATTAAATGCGGAAATGTCAAATTTGTAAGGGTGATTTTCAGAATTATACTCATTCGGTTAAGGGACATAAAAATGAATGAAAAAAATTATTTTTTTGTCGTGTGATGTGTCGATTTATGCTAATGTTATGACTCGACGTTGTAAATCGATTTTATTGAATCAGTAGTCAACTGTTATCGCGAAATGATAAGAATGAAGCGATTTTGGCCGGCTAATGTTGAATTATATCTAGCAAATGTCAATGTTCAAATAAATGAAGTAATAGATTTGGAATGAATTTACTAAAAATGCCTAGGTTCTTAAAGAACAGGTTAAGACTGTCAGTAATTGTATCGATCACACGTCTATGGAAAATCGTGTGAACAATATGAATGATCAAGAAGGCGATTTGAGACAAATGAATCGAAGGAGGAAAGGTCGATGACAACGGAAATAAAGGATTTTATCGAACGAGAAGTTCGGGGGGTCGCAACCCCAAATGTGATCGTTTCTATTGCAAATTCTAGAACGTAGAAGTTTTGACAAAAACACTTCTGATTTGATCACGAAGGCGGTGACACACAAATTTTGACAAATATATACATTTTGTTGAAGACATTCATTACAGGTTGTTTAAAATGTCAACTTGATAAAAAAAAATCCCACGAAAAAGTCTAGCGAATCATAGTTGAAATGTAATTTCAACTCGTCACCAAACTTCCCAATTCGTGGCCAGTCCTTTGGTAAAACTACCACAAGGCGAGTAAAGCAAAGCAAGGATTTGCACTCCGTATCTATAGAAGAAACAAAACTTAAGTCGAATATGTAAAATATGTTGGGACTTATTAAGGTTTGTCTACATATACGTATGTGCAAATCCTTGCTTTGCATTTTATAATGTTGTGTGTCATACAAATCTTGCTGTTCTGACTGCACGGAAAAAACACAAAATGTCGATGTACGTTTGAGTCGATCACGTTTTACGTGTGGGTCGCAAATGCTACGTCTCGTACATAGTATGTACATCGAAGTCGTAAAATTCTACGTCTACATCGTACAATAAACGGCTGAGTGAACCATTGGTTTTGTCCTCACTCAACTACAATGTACAAAACCAATGGTTCACTCAGTCGTTTATTGTACGATTGAGACGTAAAATTTCACGACTTCGATGTACATACTACGTAGGAGATGTAGTATTTGCGACTCACACGTAAATCGTGATCGAATTAGACGTACATTGACATTTTCCGTTTTTTCCGTGTGCCATCAACAGCATCCCGAGCTATTTTTGGGACCAGGATTCAATTCTAAAATGTTGCTGGCAGGTTATTCTACAAATCTTCTCAAATATTAACCTCCTCTCCTGCCACTATTTAGCTGAGGGAAAGTTCGGAATAATATCGGAAAATCTGACTTCCATAAAGCGTGGAAATCGTGGCCATATACAATTGACGCCGTAAGTGCGGTCATAATTCAAAATGGAAAGTGCGTAATACTTTCTAACGCAGCGTCATTTTCATACAAGGAAGCGTTGAAATTTACTTTTCGGTTCACTTTTTCATCGAATCGTTCAATTGAAATTTAAATTTTAGGCACACTTAGAGGTGTGCGCCGGTAACTTTTCCTTCGATCGGCGTAATCGTCGGCGTTTGTACTAAATAACTACCTAGAGCAATGAGCTCTTCAGAGGAAATTAGGTAATAGACCAAAGAATCAGATTCCTCAGTTTAAATAAGTCGGCGGGAAGAAAATTTGAGGGCTTTAGCAATTACGCCGACAATTTTTAAGCGTTTCCGTAAAAAGTCAAAAAATTGTCGGCGTAATCGCTATAGCCCTTAAATTTTCTTCACGCCGACTTATTTAAACTGAGGAATCTGATTCTTTGGTCTATTACCTAATTTCCTCTGAAGAGCTCATTGCTCTAGGTAGTTATTTAGTACAAACGCCGACGGTTACGCCGATCGAAGGAAAAGTTACCGGCGCACACCTCTAGGCACACTTACGGCGTGAATTCAAAAACACTGACAACAGCTTTTAAAAGTGTTTTTCGAATCAGTATTGAATTGGCGGTGTGTAAGGTTACCCAAAAGTTTAGAGTTTTTTCCGAGTCGACGCCATTTTCTTTCGCTCAAAAAATGTTGTTGCACGAAATGATCAGGCTTTCGAAGAAAAATTTTTTCGGACAAACTTGTTTTACTCCGTAGATATTAGGGAACGTCAAATTTTCTGAACAGAAAATCCAAACGAAAACACAAATGGAAACGTAAACGGAAAGGACAAGTTTGACAGATACACTGAAAAATAGTTAAATTCTGACTGCGAGAATTTTAATTATAAACAAAATGACATTGTCTAGAGCATGATCTCAGGAGTCCGGTAAACTAATTGTTTTCTCAATATAGATTAAGATATTGTCCTGAAATTTCGACGACATGAGTATCGGTGACATCCTGAAGAAACGGTGACTTACTGAAAAAACAACGAGAAGAAATGGTGACTTCCTGAAGAAACGACGAGAAGAACCGGCCACTATAGTCGCCGTTTCTTCTCGTCGTTTCTTCAGGAAGTTATCGTTTCTTCAGGTAGTCACCATTTCTATAGGATGTCACCGTTTCTTTAGGAAGTCACCGTTTCTTCTCACCGTTTCATCAGAAAATCTGAAGAGTCGTCATTACATGTCACCATTTTTTCAGAAAGTCACCGTTTCTTCGAAACCGTCGACTTCCTGAAGAAACGACGAGAAGAAACAACGACTTTCAGAAGCAACGCATCTCACCGTTCAATCTCTGATTGCAAGCAACTAAAACAAATAAAATAAAAAGCTTTGTATTTTATTTCAAATGAATAAAATCTACGTACAGTGGCTTATTCTTGATTTGAGATGAAATTTCGATTTCAAGAAATTCTTCAGTTGACAATCTCAACTCAAGATTACTAATTCAGTTGACATTGAGATCCCAAATCAACTCTAATTTTCGTCTCGCCGTAAAGGCGTTTTGTTGGTTCCTATGGAATTCATCCTTTTACGAAATTTAACGTAAAGGAGTTTAGTTCATCACTACAGAATTCATCTTTTTACAACATGAAAACCAATTTTCATTGCACATAAAAAGCGTTTTAATACGCCGAGCGATCCGGCGAGCCGGGCGCCGGAACGGTGTCGGTAACTTAGAAGTTAATTTTTTTTCTCTCGCATCGTGTCATAAATAGTCTGTGTCATTTTTTATATATACACGCTCTGAATTTTGAAAACCGACACATTTTCTGTTTTGTGCTTTACTGCCTTTTTCTTAATTTTACATACATTTTTATATGGAGAAATCAAAAAACTCAAGTACAACACAGAAACATATCGCTCGGTGTCTTAAAACACTTTTATGTGACTAATTATGACACGATGCGAGAGAAAAAAAATTAACTCCTAAGTTACCGACACCGTTCCGGCGCCCGGCTCGCATTGCGGCCCTCCGCTTCGCTCCGGGGCAATGGGCCGGATCGCTCGGCGTGTTAAAACGCTGTTTATGTACAATGAAAATTCGTAAAGGGATTACTTCCTTATGGTTGGTATTCAATACAGAAAGATTATTACAGCAAGACTTTTCAACAACCAAAAAGTTACTGCCAAAAAGATACCGCCAAATCGCTTATTATCGACTTTCTGTATAGAGACGATAGAATTTCTACTTCATATATAGAGACGATAGAATTTGGTTTTTGGCCTTATGAAGAAACGTTGACTTCCCGAAGAAACGATGAGAAGAAATGGTGAGTTCCTGAAAAAACGATTAGAACCTTCCGTCGCCGTTTCTTCAGGAACTTGTTATTTCTTATGAATTCACCGTTTCTTCACGTTGTTTCTTCAGGAAGTCATCGTTTTCACAGAAAGTCAGCGCTTTTTACATAAAACGGCGACATCCTGAAGAAACTGTGACTTTCTGAAGAAACGACGAGAAGAAACGGCGAGTTCCTGAAGAAACGGTGACTTCCTGAAGAAACAGGGACTTCTTGAAGAAACGGCGACTACTCGCCGTTTCTTTAGGAAGTCGCCGATACTCATGTCGTCGAAATTTCAGGACAATGATTAAGATTGGCTCGTTCGGTATGTGTTTTTAATGTAGATGGTAGCACGAGGTTTCGGTGGGTTTCGAAATTTAGTTTCTCTATGTTGGCCACATTGCAATGTCAAACACATGACCAAGGTGCTTAATTTGTGCTAGGTGAAGTCCTTTTTCATCAAGCGATCAGCGTAACCTGCCAACTGAAATATCTCGGATTGTCAATAATGTGTGGCAACGTGTAATAAAAAACAAAAATCAAAGCCCACCAGAAGCCGGTGGCGATCCTCTTGTCAACGGACAACAGGTTTGTTCCAAGGTCATTTCGAAATGTGTCAACTTTCAGGTTGACGAAAATTTAACGAAAAAATTACAAAGAAATTTGTTGACTTTTAGGTGACGTTCATCTCTGTGGATAAAATCGTCGTCGTTCGTGTTACCAAAGTTCGAGTTTACAGTTATTTGGAACAAACCAATACATAAACAAATTCCTTTATCTATCGGATCAATATATCCCGAGAGAATCTGTCAAACGATCTGTTTTCGTTTGGATTTTCTGTTCAGAAAGTCTGACGTTCTCTATTTTAATTTGAATTTTTTTTCGTTTAAAAACTGTTTTTACGCCGGAAAAGAGATTTTTAATTTTTTTTAAATTGTTCCGAAGCTCAATCATGTGAGATAAAGAAGATGAAAAAAAATCATAAAACGTAAAGCAAGCGGATTAACACAAGGGACTCGACTAAATTAGGTGACCAACCTGACAAAGCATTAAGATTTTCGTGATTTTATCCAACTTCCCTGGATTTTTATTTACATTGACAGAGTAGTTTGCTGGTTGGATGTAATTTCCTTTCAAGTCAGAAAAATGATCGGAAATTTCACTTCTCTCAGTTGATGTAAGGGTTTGACTGAATATTTTCCAAATTTAATTTCAATGACACATCATCAACGAGAATGTACGGGATTATTGTGCATTATTTGCATCCCAAAAAATATTGAAAAGTATTTACACAAAATTGTCAGGGGGTTAGGAATGGTGTACAAGGTATAACAAACAAATCGAAAAAATCGTTAACAACGAATTTAATACGAACACAAAACAATATATTAAAATGCAACGTAAGCCTTAAAGACAGGGTATCAAGTTTTGCATTTTATAATTTCAATATGTTAGGTACACCATATGCACAAAACACATTGCCAATACATTATGCAATCACATCCGTTTCTCTCGATCCGAAATTCACACGTGAAAAAATAATAATCAGGAGACGAAAAGAAATGGATTTAATGAAATCTGGTGCGCCTTCTCATCGTCTAACCCTTTTATAACTGAATATTTTTGCAAATTATATGCAGATATCTCACCAGCAGTAACAGGCAACCTTTTCTTTTTTGTATTATGCAGATCGACCCCTTATTAAATTACACAAGAGACAGGTAGACGAAATCACCAGTAAAATATTAGATGTTTTGAATGGCAAGTCGTCGTGGTACCCATACCCATAGTATAGGCATCCGATATATATATAAAACTCTGAATCAAAACTTCGTTTTCTTTTGAAAGTCTTTTTTTTTGCTCGCAGACAAAAATCAATATCCTTAGAGAGCCGATGTATCGGATATACAATCGGTAGAGTGTTCACAATTCATCCATACATCACCTCGTGTAAAAGGGTTGAAATTTTAAACAAATTATTTCGGATCTTGCAGGATACTGTGTCTATTTGTGTAGTACACCCAGGTTATATTGACTCACACCGTAAGGTAAATATAAATTCGGATGAGAAGAGTGGAAAATGCATTATGCATTTCCTTTGGACTATAAGGAATCCATATATCTGGGTATCTTCCCTGTGTGGCGCACGGTGCTCATACGTATACGTATATAGAATGAAGGTTTATCTAATGGGAAAATATCATTTTGCAATATGGCACACAGGTAAATTGCATTTCGTTTGGTTATTGATGGAAACGAAGGAAAATATGCTGAAAAGTTTATATCTTCGTGCAATTCAATTGACATTGTAAACATGCATTTTCAATAGCTAAAAGCGAATGAATACATTTTATGGATAAATGTATTCAGTGGGAGATGCGGGAAAACTGGAAAAGTAAGAAAATATGAAGTTTTTCTTGCTTTCGCGCCAATAGGTTTGTTCCAGATATCTGTAAACCCGAACTTCGACAACACGAACGTCGAAGATTTCATCCACAGAGATGGAACATAACCTAAACGTCAATAAATTTCTTTGTAAATTTTTCGTTAAAATTTACGTCAACCTGAAAGTAGAGGTTATGTTGCCTTCTGTGGATGAAATTTGACAGTTTAAAATGACCTTGGAACAAACCTACAGCTACTGTTGTATGTACAAACCCGATTTTCTTAAAAAATAAATATTTTGTTTCGTCTCGTCAATACCTTTCATTTCTGCCCTTATTTGCATAAGGGACTTAGGCCTCTTATGCAAATTATTTGTAGTTGATTTTTCAACGTTAAGTCTTTTTTGCAAATTATTTCCAAAGCTAAGCCTGTTATGCAAGTTATTAGTTGTCACTTTTTCGAGTTAAGTCTCTTATTATAAAATTTTTTAATTTTTTTTATTATCAAAGTTATGGTCCTTATGGAAATTACGGAATATTTGACATATCGCACACGATTCTTGAGCGAAAATATCCATAGAGTGTTTAAGTGAGAGAGATGGCGAAACGACAATCTATTGTCCCATCTCAGGATCTGCTGTCAGATTCTTTTGTAGTATCGATGACAACAGACCCCGAGTTGATTTTCCATCTCGCTCTACTTAAACACCTATCTATCTATCTTGAAAAACAAGTGAAAAACTCGAGGGGTTGCTCACTCTGATTAACCACTGGTTAATCACTGGTTAATCACTAGTTAATCACTGGTTAATCACTGGTTAATCACTGGTTAATCACTGGTTAATCACTGGTTAATCACTGGTTAATCACTGGTTAATCATGGTTAATCACTAGTTAATCAGTACTCGTCGGAACAAAACAAATAACTTCGGATAAGTACTAATTTGATAGATTACACCAAAACACACTGAAGTTGATGCGCAATAGGTTCAAAAAAGTTTTAAATGGACTGGGAGGGTACTGTCAGTTTAAATGGTTTATATGTTGGTAAGAATAATTGGCACAAATACTGTCCATTGCAGCATGTCATAGGCCTGCTTAGCTCTTAGTACATGTAGCAGGAGACCAATTCATAGTGCAAAACGATAGTCTCACGATGTTTCGACCTCGGTAAACTTCGAGCACTGCCGTAAACTACCAGCACAACTATTTCGCAATAGAATTTTCTTACTACTTAGCTTTGTGATGATTACACACATTCTATGGGTCAAGTGCAGCAAGTGAACTTTTAGAAGTATTGTGTGACCCAAACTCCGAGAACTACGAAATATAGGAAAGTGAATTTTTTCTCAAGAAAAATTTAATATTTATTAAACAGCCTTGATCACTCAGAAATGATCACCCTAACTGATTAAATCTTAAAAAACAGCCTCGATGAAGCGGAACAGTGGCAGAGACGGAAATTTGCGACATGAGAAAATGCGACAAAGTGGTTCTGTTGTAAGATTTGGAATTTTTTTAGCGCAACATTTTTGAATGAGAGAAGTTTTTAGAATTGGATTAAATTCATTGAATGCAAAAAATAATCAAAATATTCCTAAGTAATGCTCACTACAACTCAAACCTTGTCTGAAACGATAAAATATAATTTAAATCAGGTTGGTTTGAGGCTTCAAATTAGCTTGGGTTGAGGTTTTTGTGCAAAATATTATTCAAAGTGTTCCTAGCTAATGCCCGCAATTGTTCATAGCTAATGCTCGCAACAGCACAAACCTGAACTGAGAAAATCTAATTTCAATCAATCACAGGAAATTTTTGGAGAACATTTGCCTTGGATGTTTATGTTTATGAGAACATTGAACATGGATTTTAATTTTTTGGAGAACACTATACACGAATTTTACTACATAGTATGTTGTAAGCTTATTATTGATAATAAAATCACAAATTTTCATACTTTTGTACGAAAGAAAACGAAAAATCATCACAATCAACCACATCAAAACAAAAAAAAATAATTTAGAATTTTCTCAACCATCCTTTTTCGTTGAACCACTTTTGTCGCAAAATGACGCAACGACAAAACGACTCTGCCACTGTTACCCGCTTCATCGAGGATTTTTTACTCAATAGCTTCATGTCATTTGTTATTACTCGAAAGTTGGTTTCATAGGTGATACGTTTTGATTAAAAGGACGAGTGTTTCTACAACTTATTAGGCGCGAAAACATTCGAATAAGCGGATCTACTCATTAGCTCACTCATTATCATAATTATGCAATTAGAACTTGATCCTTTGATCAAAAAATCGATGAACAAGCCTTAACAATGTCCACACTGCTTTCATCTGTAAGGCTTTAAAGAACACCTTACTCTTACGGTTACGTTTTTTCCCAAATCAGTTGAAGAGCATAGACCGCCGAACGATATCAGGCTCTACGTATGAATATATAACAATTTTAAATTATCAGAAGGAATGTTAAAATCACTAAACAGCCTCGATACGCGGGGCTGTTTAAAAATAACTCGAAGACGAAATTATGATGCGCAATGATTGATATTCCAGTTTTAATACGTATTGGGATACTCACTGATTAACCACTGGTTGATAACTGATTAACCATAACCGATTAACCATTGGTTAATCACCGACTAACTACTGGTTAATCAATGGTTCAATGGTTTAATCAATCATGTTAATCATGTTAATCACTAGGAAAAAAAGAGTGAGCAACCCCTCGGAAAAACTGACAAAACAAATCAAAAACACTGTACCGGGAACGTGAGTCCAAATTTCTATCGCTGTTTTGGAGCACTTCCCGTTGAGTCGTGACAACGTTTTTACGCTAGAACGTTAAGTGGGCCCCCAAAACAGAGGTAAATAACGTAAAACTCATAATTTTTGGTTATGTTGGGTCCCAAAACAGTCTGTTTTTTGATGGGAAACAAAATATTTAATTTTCAAGGAAATTTGGTTCGTACATAAAACAGTAGTGGGGAAAAATAAAGAAAAACTGCACATTTTCCGGTTTTCCCGCATATCCCGCAGGGAAGGGTTTTTGTTGTTGTGTTTTTTTTTGCTTTATTGGTTATTATTTTGACAATTTAAATTGAAATAACGTTTCCATTCGCGGAAAATTTATTGAAGTATATGTCTTTGTGTGACGTAGAATCTCAATTCTATTCTTTCAATATGGATAATATGAATTTCCGGATTACTGGAATAGGTTGCCATGGTCTATCTGAAACGGAGCCAAGGCTGTAAACTTTAGGAAAGGTCACGAAGATAGAGATACGCCGGTAATAGACCACACTTGACGATAAAATGGCGGATTTCATACAAAAATTATGCACCTCGCGTGATGATTCTCGTCGCCGTGATGATGTGGAGCAATTTTTTGTGTGTGATCAAACATGGTACAGTGGCCAAGTTTCAATTTGATTCAGCTGTTTGACCAGCTGGCCCATGTAAACAAACGAAGTCAATTAATTTTATAATCAGAGTAGATAAAAATGGCATCAGCGGTTTGTTTATTATCGTTACCAATAAAACCAATGAGATTCGATTTTTTGAAATGTATGCCATGGATATAAAATAGTAGAAGGTAACGTCGATACGGCGCAAAATTTGAAAATTAAGAAGAAAAAAAACACAAGCAAAATAGTTCAAGACTGTTTTATGGCATCATTAGTCATACGTGACTTTAAAATTCAAAATCTCTGTTCTTCAAGATTTCAAGTTATTTTCTTCGAATTTTGACGAGATTTACTTTCATCAATAATTGCAGAGGAATGTTAACAGAGAGCTCGTTCAGGAACGATTTTTTCTTCACTCAGTGAAGATTTGACGATTCGTTTAATGTTTAACACTAACAGTTGTCTGACGTTTGCCGTTCAGATACGTTAGTGAAAGTTATGAGTTAATTTTCTGTTTATGTTTACATTCCCACAGAGGGATTCTTTTGAATTTCGACTGACCGAAATCGGCGCTATTTTTTTCCGGGACTTCTTTATATATGCCTAGTTAGGCCTTGGTGCCTAGGCCCTAAAATAAGTCCAACATTTTTTTGATCTTCCATACCTGGCTGGTGGTAATCGGCAAAAATTTCTCAGAATCGATGGAACATAGGTGAACTTTGACGAGGGCTGTGACCTCCAACTCACTATAATGCAATTATTTGATTAAATTATTATTTATTATGAATGTGGAGGACCTCAACTTTACAGTGATACTCACTTGCGTCCTTAACTTACCTTAACGGACAAACTTACTAGATCGAAAGTGGAGAGGAACAGAACTTATATACGAAATGAAGAGGAAGGAGGTGCCACAAACAACTGACAACAGAACTATTTTGTTTCTTAGAAATTTATTTGACCATGACGAACATCACTGATCCATTATTCAGAATTCATTCGACGCAATGAAAAGTCAGAAAATGTTCTGTTAGGTCGGTGTCAGATCGATTTGACATCGGAAACTCTCTGTTCTTGAACTGTCGACGCTGGCATATCGATTCATCAAATGGTCCACAGAAATCGAAATGATTTTTATATCCGCAGACCACAACACATCCATTGTAAATTCACTTCACCGAAGTTTCATGACATTTGGGTAACATTTCACGACCAAAATACATTGTGAGAAATCTAACCTCACAGTTACACCTGTCATCGTTAACTGAACGAAACTCAGTGAAGAAAAAATCGTTTCTGAACGAGCTCTTCGCCGATCCAGCCGGATATGTAGAATGCGTATGACGTATTGACGTCTACGAATTTACATTGTTGTGAAACGATAAAAGTTTGCAGACTTTTTCTGAGCGTTGTATAAAATAGCATCTCTCCGGAGCCGATCTAATCTGCTGGTAGTTTTCAGAGCATTCCCTCGTTCGGCTTCGAGACACCCGTCGTTCTAAAACTAAACTTTTCCGTCACAAAAACACAGAAACCATTGGCACAAGTTTGGTTGCCGACAAAATGCTTTTCACCGAGCTGAATACGAAAGTTTTGCTGGACATCTTCGATTGTTTAGATCTGATCGATGCGATCAATTTAGCGGGAACGTGTGTGAGACTGAGAGAAGTGGCTCAGCTACAGTATGCCATTCGATATCGAATTTTCAATTTGAGAAACTTTTTAAATGACGGAGATCAAGTACAACGACACAATTATGTCGACGCAACGGTGGTTCTGAAAAGCATTGGGCACGTCATTTCGGTGTTGGTGGTTGATTTGGACGAGACTAAAATCGGAGCGGTTTTGGTTGCAACAATCCGAAGATATTGTACTAAGGTCAAATCGCTCAAAATCGTCTCTCGCTGCTACAACAACAAACCCCTTACCGTTGAGTGGCTGAAGAGTCTTAAGCTGGAAAAAATAACATTGCAAGCAACGGATGTGATGCTTCTGGACCTTTCTGGAACAAGTACTTTGAAAGAACTTGTTTTTTGTTGGCCTTGGGGTTATTCTGACCCAAACGCACGATGGATGGTAAAGAGGATCTTTGAAAGAAATCGCAACATCGCCAGTATGAGCATTAAATTGTTCGATGGCATCGATTATGAGAGTTTTGCAACACTCAACAGCTTAAAGTGCATTCAGTTCGATAATGTTCACGAAGGAACACTCCAAAAAGTTGCAGCTCAATTGAAGATGTCTGAGCTCGAAAAAGTTGGGATAGATCGCACTTATACAAGTGCCAACGAAATAAGTGCTTTCCTAGCCACACTGGCTAAAAATGCGCCAAAGCTAAAAGAGCTATCGGTTCATTCGACTGAGAGAAACGATCTGACTTCAATCCATCTTTTTGAACTGACGTCGCTTAGAATAACAGTTACCGATCCGGACGCATGCAAAGAACTTCCAGAAATGCAACCGAACCTGAAGCATTTGGATCTGTTCATATCCAATCGCATCAAACCAGCGCAGCAGATCATATCACTGGTTAAAGGCATGCACAGACTGGAGATTTTTCACGTTGATACGTTTGGGAACAAAGCGTTGTCGATGATGAAAGCATTGAAAAAAGAACTGGGTTCCGATCGCATATGGAACGCATGTTCGTTCAATAGACCAGAGCTACGGATGTACGTGAGGAACAGCTACCGGATTGATTTTGTTCGACTGACGGTAAGTGACCAACCAACAGTCAGAGGCATTTCAGGTCATTGAAATTTTTATGTGTTTTGCAGTTGAACTTTACCGAACGCAAGTTTACAGTCACCGACATTCCATTCAGAAGAAACTACTTCAGTGAATCCATTAATAACCAGCTGCTGTTGCCGTGTTGCTATTAAATCAGCAGTACTTTCATACTTTGTTTTTACACATTAATGATGTAGCTATACTCCCCACAGTGGGCTGCACTAATTTGGAATAAACGTCTAAGTTGCCATCCCGTTTTTTTTTCATAAGTGAGTTGGGGGAAGGAAGTGCTATTCAAGTAAACAAGTTTTAGCCAAATATCCTGAGAACCAGCACCAGCGTCAGGTGTTGAAACAGTTAGGACTGAAGACTTACATTGGAATTGGTAGAGGGACAAATTCTATAATTTATGTTGCTAAAGCACATTGCTCTCGATAATTTCTGCATGGAGCAATAGCAGCTGAAAGTCTCGAACTTTCCTCGAACTTTGGCCGCTTCTGTAGGATTATTTCATATCAATGTGTCGCTAATGTGATAGCATGGTGTCTCAGCTGTACAACGGTACCAAATATGCCGTGCTTGGTCCTGTACAAGAGATATTGATGAAAGAGTTTTGCATCGTGGTCGTTCAGCCTCAGCTGCTGTGGCCGAAATTCTAATGGGAAAAACATATTTTTTTAAATTTTTTCCGTGTGGCTTTGAATGATCAAAATTTGTTGCCTCTTGAAATTTGTGTGAGAAATTCTTTTGAGAAACAGCAGACCGGAATCGGACGCATTTTCCGGTGGCATTTTTTATATCTATCTATACAGCACAGAAAGGTTCAACAAAAAAGAGTTGAAAAACTTACCTGTAGCAGGTAACTATGTCTCCAGGTAATCTAGAGTAGCTGCCGGAGCTGTAGCGCCTAATGCAAAAAATACAGCTGCGGCAGCTATTCTAGATTACCTGGAGACAAAATTACCAGCTACAGGTAAGAATTACAACTCTTTTTTGTCGGTGACCCAAGAAGCAAAAACTACTTGTAAAAAAAATCTTCGAAGTTTGTGTGGCTAGTGTGAGGTGATCAAAAACCGAAAACATGCACACTCTTCTTACAGTAATTTCTCCAGTTTCACGAGCCGTACATGGTCGTGAGGTGTGTCATTAGAAAGCCAATTTTAATGTACTTCCGGTGCAAATAGGGTCTTATTGGGTTTAAAATTCGTCCGTTATCGACAGTTGAAATTTTGAACCGAAAAAGACTGAAAACTTCCACTTTTCTAACCTGAAATATCTCCAGTTACATGGTCGTATTTCATTAGAAAAGTCATTTTATGTTGTTTCAGGGCAAGTAGGGTATTTCGGGGGTTGGAAACATCTACGATGAAATATGAGAAGTTGACATGTTTAAGTGTTCATATTGAATCGCAGATGAAACCAAACTTCCGTAAGCTATACTTTCCCTGATAATATATGCAATTACCTTTCTAATGACACCCCTCACAACCGTCTACGTTTCGTGTACCCCTAGAAATTTCAGGTAAGAAAAGTGTGAGTTTTCAGTCTTTTTCGGTTGAAAACTTCAACTGTCGATACAATGGATGAATTTCAGACCAAATAAGACCCTGTTTACCCCGAAAGTACACGCAATTACCTTTCTAATGACAACCCACACGACCCTGTACTGGAGAAATTTCTGTAAGAAAAGTGTGAGTTTTCGGTTTTTGATCGCTTCACACGAGCCACAGAAGCTTCGAAAAAATTTTTTGGGCTTCTAGGGTCGAATACCTTACTGGGCACATATAAAAAATTACACTGGAAAATTCGTCCGATTTCGGCCGGCTGTTTTTTTTTAAAGAATCCCTCGTCGTAAGATTGGAAACTTGGCGAAGCATTGACGATATTAGATGTTTCTAAAAAGATTTTGCGATTCCACGAAACTGACATCAGTCAAAAAACCCTTAAAGGGTAAATGTGACGCAAGTCCTTTATCTTACTTACAAAATAACTGATATCGCTGAGGGTGACGCATTGTGAGCCGTACGCAAAAGTTTCATCAACAAAAACTGACCCAACAAATTTGTGAAAGAAAATTTTACAAAAATAAATTTGTGTCACAAGTGGCAGATTTTTGGTAGTGGACTTGCGTCACGCCCGCTTACTAACGTGCGAGCATGATGACATCCGTCAAGTTAAAGTTGTAATTGCCATTGATGCTAAGGCCGATACATAGGGCAGGTGATATCGTTTAAATAAAGTTTAATTGAAATGTGGCACATCTCGTGAAGCCATGGCGAAAGTGGCAAAGGAACAACATCTGGGAAAGTTTTTATACAATTTTGCATGTCCACGTCTAGCGAATCATTAGCGGAATGAAAATAGCTATTTTGCTAACTGGTTAGTAAATAGTGGGTGTTGAGCTCTAGATATGAGTTTGTCGATAGAGCACCCAAGTCAGAAGTTCTTAATAAAAAATTACGGACTCTACCAGAGCCAATATTCGTGAAAATATTTTCATTATTTTCGTCAAAATTTCGTCATTTTTTCAAATTTCCACAAAAAACTTTTTGCGAAAATTCACGAAAATTTAAGAAAATTCGTGAAAATATCTACTGTCCACAGATCACGTGTGTCTACCATTTTATTTCAAATCGCCTTCACCAGATTGACACAAAATCTTTTACTTCATACATTTATTTGGTACATGTATGTGTGTACAATTACGTGTTGTTTAACCAACACACACCAAGAAATTTCCTATTTTGATTGCATCAGTCTACGAATATTTTCGATGTTAAATCTAGGAGCAGTGCTATCTAGAAACTACAGACCAGTCAGCATTATTTGTGCGATGTCGAAGATATTCGAGAGGCTCGTGTTCAATAAGATTTTTGATAGTGTGAAAATGAACATTCACATCACCCAACACGGCTTTGTTGAAAAGAGATCGTTGCAAACAAATCTCATGGAATATGTTTCGTTGGTAGCCGATGCCATAGTGGGTGGCGGTCAGGTAGACACTATTTATACGGACTTCGCTAAGGCCTTTGACAAAGTAGACCATAACATTCTTTTGAACAAGCTCAGTTCGTTTGGAGTGTCTGCGAATATGGTAAGATGGTGTTCGAGTTATCTGTGCAACAGGACCCAATTTGTTGTCATAGGTGGCTCAAAGTCTGATAGCATTGTACCTTCTTCTGGTGTCCCGCAAGGATCTATTCTTGGTCCATTGTTATTCGTTGTTTTTATTAATGACCTGCTATCGTCGCTTTCGTCGTGTTCCGGTTTTGCGGACGATTTGAAACTATTTAGAGAGATTAAGTCAACTTATGACTGTGACTTACTGCAGTAAGACTTAAGAAAGATCGTTGAATGGTGCGAGGCGAATATGCAATTGAATATGCAATTGGAGACGAGACGTTGGAAAGGGTGTCGAAGAAAAAAGACCTTGGAGTAATTATGGATGACAAATTATCATTCAAGGATCATGTTGATTTCATCACTCGTAAGTCTTATCAGATGATTGGTTTCATATTTCGATGTGGTCGATATTTCTCGAGTCAAAGTAGTATGAGGCTGTTATATACGTCCCTGGTTAGGAGTCGTTTGGAATACTGTTCTACGGTCTGGAATCCATTTTACGAGAACGCCAGTGATCAATTGGAAAGAGTTCAACGGAAATTCACCCGGACGTTCTATTTTAAATTTGGAATTGAAAGCCCGAGACCGCCATATCATGAACGCTTAAAGCATATGAATCTACATTCGTTAGAAACTCGTCGTCTGGAATTGGATGAAATGATGTTGTTCAAACTGGTACATAATCATGTTGATTCGTCACTTAGCAATCAAATAAATTATCATCAACCGTCAAGAAGTACCAGGCATAACCCGACTTTTTACCTTCCGCACATGGTCACGAATATTCAATTGAACTCCCCGATAAATCGTATTCAGCGTAATCACATGCAATTTTTTAAAGATTTAGATGTGCTTGGTTCGGGAATATCGGCATTTAAGAAGGCAATAAAAGAATCGTTTGATTGGTAATGACTGTACTGCTTGATTCGTTTTAATGATGTTCTGATGAATTTTTAGTTCTTATCTGATTTCTAATTTGTTTTACGATTGTAATTCTAAGATGCTGTATTGAATCTAGATATTATATTGATAAGTGACTGACTTGTTATTGGGCTCAGGCCTGTTAGTTTGGTCAAATGAATGAAAATAAAATAAAAAATAAAAAAAACAAGTCATAGCTTAATATTGTAGTCAAAGTCGATAGCAGTTAAGAATCTTACGAAGATTGTCTCAGCTTCTACTTCCAGGGACCTCTTATTCTGGGAAGTGTTCAATAAGTCAGATTTCACTGGTGTCTGTCGAGATAAGTGCAGTTACTCCACTAGAAAATGGGACAAAATATTTATGGATGTCTCAATGCAAAGCTGTTGTTGAAGCAGTTGTTGAAGCAGTTGTTGAAGCAGTTGTCGCTCGCCACACTACTTAATTGATTTCAATATGTATTCTACCGAACGAGACTTGAATGTGAACCGAATCTATATTCCAATGGGATATGGGTAGACGAATCTAACAGAAGTATAAATGGAATTTACATTTGCCACACATTTCTACAAAAATAATAAGCTCGATTTATCACGTATAGCACACAACACACATATCGTACCGTATACATACATTATATGCGGGACTGGTTTTCGGGAAAAATCAACTTCGAGAGCAGCTCATTCAAAATGTATTTTCTTTTAATTTACGTAAACCTAAATTCTTCTGGAGGGTGAATGAATCTGACTTCAAACGATGGTGGTTGAGCTAATTAATGTGTCTATATAATTCCACTCGCTCGCTCAAACATCAAATCAAAAAAGGGGTGTTATCCGTATAACGGCGTAGGCGAATTAGTCGTACATATACATACAGGAACGTATTTACAATATGTTTTGAACATGTTTGAAGTGGAGGAATCGTATAAGGATTTGTGTACATGATATTCTAGATGACTATAGCCGTACAATTCCGATGCTTAGACCTATACGATACGGAGGATGTGTTGAGAAATACTTCTGGGACTTTGAGAAGCACCCGTTAGAATGGCAAGGAATAATCGAAAAAGCGATTCGTTGCTTGGTGGATTTGATCGTCTGAGTTACGGGAGTTTTTGTGGTGAACACAGTAAACTACAGTTTTCAAGAAAAGTTTCTCAGATTTTCCGCTAGAGTCAAATTTGCATAATGTTTCGTCTGAACTTTATCAGGGGAAAATACTTGCTCTAAGTCATCTGTTATCTACACCGACAACAAAATCAAGCAGTGAACTCAGGCTCAGTCTTATATAAGCAAAATAAGAACTGAAACAAATGAAGTACAAGATTAATCTATCAAAATTTATTATATTAAATGAAGTAACAGATTCGGTGACCATATTTTCGATATTCTTGGCGTCTGTGTGATAGTTGTAGGTTCTTAGATGGATGAAGTTAAAAGGAGCCACAAAAATGCTTGCAACAAATTTAATCTAATTCGCTCAATCGCATCCAACATTTTACCGAATTTTTCATCAATCAAGACCCTTTGCCGACTTTTTCGCTTGATTATTGATCTTGGCTTCGCTTCAGATCTGCAAATGTCACGCATATAATCAACTTTTCCACTTTTACGTCATAGTTACGTCCTAGTTATTTATCTACCAAGGTAGGTATGAACATATGTTATCGCACTAGATGTCGATTGTCGACCCGAGGCGAAGCCGAAGGTAATTGGTATAATAAGTTCTACATCGTGCAAACCAAAATTCTTATTTTACTGCGTCGGATGTACCTTCAAAACGACATTCCATAGTTGCATGAAAAGGTGATGATTATGGCCCGGAATTCGGTTATTGAAATTAAGGGAAACTTTTATGGTTTTCAAGAGAATCCGTTCATCCGGTAAGAAATTACAGAATTTATCGTACAGAAGTGACGTTTGCCAAGTAGAAAAACAAAGCCAATTTATTTGGTGGATAAAATGTTGTACTGTCTGTCAGTATATGGTCTAATGTCAAAATGTATACTGGTTTGTACTTTCATTGCTGCCTGTCGAATGCGAAAGCTGATCCTTGCCACTTTACTCATTGCTGAAATGATACATAGATCTTCTTCAAGTTACAGTACTTTCAGACGTAACCTCACTTAAGTTTCGTTAAATGTTTCGTTCATTTAGTCATTTGGATGAGATTTTATTTATCGTAGATGGCCTTTCTTAAAGTGAATGACATTTCAAACGGCCTTGAAGAGGATCTATTGCATGAACAACTTGTGGTAATCAACTATCACATAGTGCAGGCAGGCCTGGACTGGCCATATGGTGAATTCGGGGGATTCCCAATGGGCCTTTTGGACTTTGTATGGAAGTTGTATGGAGCCCCCGAGCGGCTTTTTCGAGCCAGGCCGGCCCTGAGTGCAGGCAATAAACATTTGATGCTGCGAAAGTAAGTCGTTTGTTAGGGAACAACTCTGTGATACTCGCAAACTCATCCGTCTGTTTTTTGAGCAACTTGCATCAGTAACATCTTTTCGATAAGTGTAGTTGTTTACCTGATATACAAACTCTACACTTCATTAAACTTGAAAAGACAGTTGTCAACACTTGTTGTTCAAAAAACAGCTTTGTCCAGTTTTGTGGTGGCTAACCACACACACTGGCCACGAGTGGTTGAGTTTAGGAACAAATTGAAATTTTATTCCGATTATGATTCGCTAGACTTATTCGTGTGCAAATTGGTATAGTGTTCGATAGAGCACTGTATCGAGTACCACTGTCGCCATGGCCTGATGGGAAATGGTATTTCTGAACTGCATATTAATGCAAAGCGTCGAAAGACGATCAGTTTTCTCTCAGATCGAAACAGTTTTTCGAACACTGTTTCGATCGGAGAGAAAATGTCGAAATGTCTTACAAGAATTGTAACAACAAAAATGTTACCTTTTGTAATGATCTACTTTCACAGCATCCAGTACGTAATCTACAATTACGTAAGTGTTCACCCCCATAACTATCGAGTCGAGACTAAGATTCCACTCATCACGTCCGATAAACATTAGTCTAGTCATAAGTCGTGGGTTTTTGTTCAGATCGTCTTTAATTTGCCAAGTTTTTGAGAATTTTATTTCTTGTCAGTAATAATTTACCAAAAAAAAATTTGACTGGAAACAACCAAAATTGTACCAAAAAAATCTGCGTCGCATGTGGCAGATAAATTTTCTTGCTGGTCTGTTACTGAACATTTTCCACTTTGCGACGCAGATTTTTTTGGTAAAATTTTGGTTGTTTACAGTCAAATTTTTTTTTTGGTAAAAATTATTTGGCAGATGATGAGAAAAACTAAGCCAGCTTGTTTGAACTAATTGGGTGTAAAATTTAATTTTTGCGTAACGAAGCTGAAAGCGTCAACTCTAGCGATATCATTCTTTTTAGAAATTGTACTTCAAAGACTGCGTCACACTTTTCTCGAAGAGATTTTTGTTGGGATATCAGTCGTTTTAGAAGTTTTCGAACACTGCTTTTTATAACAGTTTATAACAGAAATTTGAAAATTTGACGAAATTCGAAAATTTGACAAAATTCGAAAATTTGACGAAATTTGAAAATTTGACAAAATTAGAAAATTTGACGAAAATCGGAAATTTGACGAAAATCGGAAATTTGACGAAATTCGAAAATTTGACAAAATTCGAAAATTTGACGAAATTCGAAAATTTGACGAAATTCGAAAATTTGATAAAATCAGAAAATTTGACGAAAATCGGAAATTTGACGAAAATCGAAAATTTGACGAAATTCGAAAATTTGACGAAAATCGAAAATTTGACGAAATTCGAAAATTTGACGAAATTTGAAAATTTGACGAAAATCGAAAATTTGACGAAAATTGAAAATATGACGAAATTCGAAAATTTGACGAAATTCGAAAATTTGACGAAATTTAAAAATTTGACGAAAATCGAAAATTTGACAAAAATCGAAAATTTGACTAAAATAGAAAATTTGACAAAATTCGAAAATTTGACGAAAATCGAAAATTTGACGAAATTCGAAAATTTGACGAAAATCGAAAAGACGAAAATCGAAAATTTGACGAAAAAAGTAATTATCTAGAAAGTAACTTTCTATCTCTCATAATCGCAAAAATATTAGTCCTTTCATCCTACGCTCGAGTAGCTCAAAATTTGGTCACTCTAATCACTCTAGCTCAAACGAATCTGCCCCGATTTTTTAAATTATTTGTTCGAATCGTGTTACGAATACCTTTCATTTAATGGGTCGCACGCCTCTGTAGGTTTCAATACAGCTAAGCTACAGCCGAAAACGCGTTCCCGACCCTCGAAAACCACACTCAGAAACCACTTCGAGGTCAATAAAACAAAATTCTGGTATTTCCTGGGGTAAAGGCGGATCACATATTCATTTTTATGCCCGCCCTGAGACTCCTGCAAAATTTCTTGGAGATTGGCTGACTGGTTTCCGAGATCGACCGTCGATAGATAGACAGATAGATAGATAGATAGAAACATACAGAGTAAGTTGAAAGATTTTGATTGTTTGGGAAAAGTCAATTTGGTGTATTTTGTATGAAAAGTGACCAATTTCAAAACGATGTATCTCCGGCAATTTTAAAGCTACATAGTCGAGTGATAGCTCGTTTTGCTCGTATTTGAAGCGAGAATATGATAGAATAGGATTTGTGGTGATACAGGCCAAAGGAAAGAATCTTAAATTCTCGCCTATATATAGTTGCCGCGTCTCAAAAAATTTTCTTCGTTCTTTTTTTGGAAGTTAGACTGCGTCAAGTCATCCGCTATCGCTCCGGACATGATTGACCATTACATGGCAGTTTGGCCACTATGAAAATCGTCCATTGCATGAAGGAATATTTTCGGTTTATTTTACGTGATCTTCTTTGTGATATTTGCAAAATAGAAAGGATGGATAAAATGTTCATTCCACTTGAAAAAATTGAACTGATCGTGCGAGCCATCAATTTGATCAACTCAGGCAAAATAACCCAACTCAAACTTTCTGTATGTTTTGTGGTAGATTCTGTGGATGTAATTTTTATAATCTGTTTAATGACGAAAACATATAATGGAATATCCATGTAACACACTCGCCTAATAAAAGTGTAATTATAAAATGTGAAATTATTTTCGAACGAGAGAGAGAAAGAGATTGGTAATTAGGCGTACATCCTCTAATTTCCGACATTATTTCAATTAAAATTGAATATTTTCTCGTGTGTGCTGTGTGTGTGTATGTTGTGCGTTATTTATGTATCAACAAAATCCACTAATCCGCAGTGTTACATTTTGTTGCTAAATGGAAAACACAAACATTTTATATTTTCCACATTCACCAATTGAACCCTTCCTAATTTCGCATTGATTCTCATGTACATTTTGTATGAAGAACAACAACAAAAAAAAAATTTTGCAAATATTTACCATACCTAAAACATCCCAGCTACCTATGTGCACAATTTTTTTTTTCTTCTTTAGTTTCGTTCAAAAAAAAGGGTTGCGAAATGAATTTATTACCCTTAACGCTGAAGTCATCTGCAGCATGAAAAAAAAGAGTAATGGGATAAACACCTCGGAACTCTATTAAATGTAAAATAGATACGGAATAAAGGAAGAGAGATATTGAACGGAGATATTATTGTATCCAACACTGTTGGTTAATCATGACACACAAAAAATGCAGGGTTCTTTTACCCCGATTAATTGGCATTTAAGAAATTTTGTTTGAGATTACGGTTTTGGTGCATTTATTGCTTGTTTGCAATTCTATACTGATATATCTCCCGGGGTGATGCGGGAAAACAGGAAAAGTAGGAAAATGTGCAGTTTGCTTGCTTGCAAAACACGATGTTTTGTCTGCTTTCTCACCAATAGCTACTGATTGACAAACCTGATTTTAGATTTAAAAATTAGATATTCAGATTCGTCTCGTGAATACCTTTCAATTGACAGATCGCACACGATGTTTGAGCGAAAACATTCAGAGATATCTCAATTGAAAAACTGGAAAAACGAAACTAAACCGAAAAAGAAATGTTCCGAAAACTTGACTCCAAAGTTCCGTCGACTTTTCGAAGTACTTCTCGTTGAGTCGCGATAACGTGATTACACTAGAAAGTTAAGTGGGCACGCAAAATAGAGTCAAACAATGTAAAATTCATATTTTTTTGAAGAATGGGGTCTCAAAACAGTCGGTGTATTTGCCTGCTTCCCGCTGACCGTTTCGAGACCAACATACAACTTTTTTTTTATTTTTACGTTGTTTAGCTCTGTTTTGCGTGGCCGCCTTACATTCTATAGTGTAAATGTGTAATCATACGGCAGAGTAAAAGTAAACCGGCAGGAGCGGTTCATTATTGAAAAGTCAAAAGCCATATCTCTGGTGGTTTTCGCTCAAAAATGGTGTGCGATATGTCAAACGAAACCGTGTGTGTTTGGAGAATGAAAAACCTTATCTAGGTATGTCTAGGGATTTTCTCATCACTCTAAATGGTATGGTGAATTTACGTACAATTTTCAAGATTTACGTTACCTTAAGTAAAAATCGCTATGTTCTTGATGATCCTTCATCGACGTCTGCGTCATATTTGGTTTTGACAGCAACTGAGCGAAAAATAGGAATTGAGACAACGCACGTCAAGTAAGAGTGTTCCGAATGACAGCTGTCAAATAGAGTACTATTTTGTATGTAAAATGTTTTCTGATTTTTTTACAGTGCCAAAATTTGGAGCTCGAGATGCCATGCCATCTCATGGCCACTTAGGTCACCTGAAGACCAATTTTTTATTATTAAAGATTTTTCGTTTAGAAATAATCTGGTGTATGGACAGTAGCCGTTGAAAATAATCAGAAAGGTGAATAAGTAGCTATTGCAGCTATTTTTACACCTGATCTTTTGCACCCTGACCAAAAATAAATTGATTTTTCCTTCTACAATTTAGCCTGATAATCAGTTGTTGATTTTTGTATGCGTGCGGTGTGATTAACTTTATTTTCTCCCTTCAATAATCAATAGGTCGTGAGAAAAGTGCGTCTTGTTGACAATTAATATTCGAACGACATTTTCTCTTTTAAACTGTAAGTGATTATTTGCCTCTGTTTGTGAAACATGATAGTGCTTTAGAGTGAGACAATCAATACTAAAAAAAATCGTGTATTTCCCTAGCTTTGACAGTTTCCCATCAGAAATTAGGACCGTTAGTTCGGGTGTGAATAGTGTATTAAAGACTATTTGCACCCGGGTGCAAGAGCATCTACCTTTTTTTAGAATAAAGTCAGTGTTACAGTGTTAACGAAGATAACTTTGAAAAATATTACTTTTGTTCGCCTTTGCGAATTTTCTTGTGTTAAATGTTTGACATTACACTCAACTGTCGTTCAATTTCTCTCTCCGTTAACACTGTAGACAGTGTTAAAAGAGCGTAAAAGAAAGAAAAATGACCAGTTGCTTAACTGGTTTCGATGGGTCAAAATTTGAACGTAAAAGTCTAGTCAACTAGGAACAAACCAGGTAATTTAACTGAGCTCGATGGGTGAACACTCTTTTTGAAATTCTCTTTTAACACCATATAGTCAATGAACGTCAACACAAGGTATGGCCGAATGTCAAACTTTGTATGTGGCGGAGGACATAGCGATTTCATACAAACAAACTGACCTCTCATGAGAGGTGAGTATGTTTATAAGAAATCGGTAAGTCCTCCGGTTTTGTATGAACAGAACCATACCTGGTTTATACTTTCATTGTATATAGTTGCAACCAGTCGGCGAAATGAAAATGTATGAGTGAACTGTCAAAATTTTCAGCTCTTGTGAAAAATGTGTGAGAATTTCATTGCAGTCGGTTGTATACTGGACTTAAAACTGTGAACAAGTTTATTTTGTCTTCCGTCTGTCGATCTGTTACTGGAAATATGTAGAATTACGAAATTGGGAAGAAATAAAAATGTCTGGGAGACCAGCCACTAGACACCGCACAAATAAATCCAAGTAATTAAATGAAAAAATTGGAAATTGGAAAATAACGACTTAGCATTAGGGCATATACAACTCAAATTACCCAACAAATCAATCAATTAATTTTCTTCGCGAACATTATGCCACGAAAATATTCTCTCTGTTCGTGTTAACTTTCCTCCGGAACTAATTCAATTATTAAATTCTATCCAATTCAATATCTAAAATAAACGGGATAGCAGCGGCAATATGGCGAAAGAACAGAAGGGAAAAAAAAGATTACCTCCCGCGCGTAATATTGTTACAAGGAAGCTTAAAATTATGAATTCAATTTTCTGATCCCATCAAATACACAAAGTTTTCTCCCATATCACATATGTGACAAAATGGCTGACTCACCCATCACATATTAATTTCCTCTTTTCGAAAAACGACGAAAATGTGTGACGGGGGTGGTGAATGGTGGTGGTGGTGCGCGCAATGTTTCACATTATTCTCTACATTTTCCATTTATATCCCATGTTTGTACGTATAAACCCTGAACCATTTGTGTCGCGATTCCTCTAGGCCACAATATGTGTAAAAACGATGTGCTGTGCATATATATATATGTACCGGAGTGTATATGGGATGTTATAGCTACACGCATATATATATATATTCCGACTGTACATGTGGGATTATGTAACCCATAAAAGGACGAATAAAAGGACGATAACATGCGCGACCCTAAAAACAATGTCTATGGCGAATGTAAAGCCGAGGAAATAGTTTATGACCGTATATAAACAGATCCCCCATAAAGTCTCTGATAATAAATACAATCTACAGATACACATAACTGAGAGAGATCCGTACATTTTGTTACGTACGTGTACGTATAACTATATGTGTGGTAACATGTATGCCAAACAATAGAAGACAACGCACGCCCCCAAATAAACCGTACTTCTATCGCAAGAGGAACAACTCTCAGATACAGAAGGGTAGATAATATAGTTAACGGTCATAATTTATGGTCTCATCTTAAAGGAACAAGGAATGTGTATGTGTATAAATTATGCAAATATTATGATTGGTGATAGAAACGTCCATAAATTTGTCGGAAATTACTTAGGGGGCAATTTCATAAACATTTTTTTTTTCCTTTTCCTTTTTCTGATTATTTTGGTGCTGTGTTACGTTTTTTTTTTTGCGTTACCATGCGTTAACAGCCACTCTTTTTATTATTATTTTCATCACTCAACGTGACATTGTTTGTATTGTTTTAAAAATAAAAAAAAAAGAAATCTTCTTGTTGCGAGGATCAATTTATTTCAGATTCTTTTCTCATGTTAAATTCGATATATAAACATCAAAACTGTCAAACACACAATCGTCATATTTGACAGCTTTTGTGGAGAAAAAAAAAGTTTTTCTTTCCGGTAATAGCTGGAAGCTTATTGTTTGACTTTATGATTGCATGTGGCAATAACGGTGATTTATATATGTATATGTACGGCACAACCTTGTGTTCCGCAGGATGTGTGCTTGAAACAAAGAGAGTCACAATATAATGGGACCACACTTGGTCTCTTTTGTTTTTGTTAATCAATATCAATATGGTTAATAACATTGATACTCTCTCTTAGCAACTTAACTACATTCCTTAAGGTGGTAAAAATGCAACGAAGCCTTTGCATTTTACATGTAAAATTAGAAATTAGTCAACAGTACAAAGGAATAAGGTGCTATTTTGACAGCGTCAAAACGAAGTTTGTTTCCTAGAGAGGGTATTGCATTGATTCAACAAGAATAAATAGGAAATTCTCAATCTCAACGAAATAATAAGAACGAACAATAAGGAATGCCGAAATCAATATTTTCTTCAATTGTCTTGCATAAAGTGGTTTATAGTGGAAAGAGATGCCTATCAATTGGTTTGGAGAAAAATTCAAAAATATTTTACATTCTAAAAACTACCCAAAAATTCGATTTACGCACGTTTCCCGAGAGATGCTAATATGACGACTGGGTCGTTTCGACGGAGAGAATATGTCAAATGATTTTGAAATTGGTTGAGAGAAAATTTATTGAATTCTCTCTTAAAAAATGTCATTCGACATATTACATCTACTATATCCGTCGTAATCCGTCTAAATGATCTTTTAAATTGAAGATTTCATAGAAGATTATCGCCTAGATCGCCTATCAACGAAAACAAGTCATCTATCTTTACGAAAGAAACGCAGTGCCTACTGTGACTTCATCAGCCTCCAAATATTTCTTATGTTCATGCTAGGAGCAGTGCGTTGCAAATTTCGATTGTTAATTTGAAAATGTGTTTTTTCGGTGGAAACGCGTTTATTTGAATGTATGTGTGTTCCGGGGATTATGTTTATTTTTTTTGTGTTTACTAATTGTAAGCTTTGCGATGCCATCACTGGTTTCAATGCCTTAGTATTGCCTATTCAGCCAAGTTTCAATCTTGTTGTTGTTGTCTGTTCTTTGCGGTGAGATTTGACTGGACCGTGTTCAACCAATTCTCGTTCAAATCTGCACTACATTGTTTTTTTAAAAGTCTATTAATTGAATCAAAAAGGGTAATTTTTGTCTTTTCCGTGGCAACCAGTCGACATCCTCTATTCGCTTAGTTCTCTGCCAGATCATTTCCATTATGGGAATCCATTGTAAACTGTCATTCCGCTTCATCGCATGTCAAATGTCACATGAAAAATGTATGTCTGAGTCAACTGTCAAATATTTTTGACAACGCTGGCAAGAAAATGATCATTTTCTCAACTACACTGAAAGTTTGGAAAAACGTTGTGTTGACTTCGGGAAAAAGTTGAAAACTGCATTTCTCGGATGATTTGTGACCCTTGCTACACTCTGGCAATAGCACCCTCGAAACGCTATTTCCAACTTTCCTTCCCTCGTTCAACAAATAACTTTTTCAAATTTGATCAAAACGCTCATTTTTCAGGCATGGTCTAAAGAACTAGCCTTTATGAAAAATGTCTGAAAAATAAAAGTCTACATGCAAATGATGGAACAACGTCAATTAGTATCCATTTGAAGAATTTGATTTTTCAAAAATGTGTACAAATGAGCGATTTCATTAGGTTTACATCATGCACGAAAAACAATTTTGTCAACATTTTTCGATCTATTGGGTCTATTTTTCAAGCATTGTACAGACATGCTTCACTAACTGTGAACTCATCAATGTACAGAATAGAATGAAAAATTTCGTGGCCACCTACAATATTTATATTTTTGACGTTTGAAACGTCACTTTTGACATATGAAAAGGACGACTATGATTCCCAGAGACACACTACTCCTTAGTTTTTCAGTCAGTTTGTTTCAGAATTAGAATTTCGTAATAAGTACAGGATACGATTGAGTTGGGAACGATTGTTTTAAAGATGTGGATAGAATATAACACATAAAATTTGCTATGACAATACTCACTCGCATTGTTTCAGTCCTTGTTCCGCAAACAACTATTATCCCAACATCCAATCCATTCGACAAATGGTACATAAGATATTGTCAATCCATCGACAAAATGAAAGCAAAGCAAAAACCCAGCTTTCGAAATAGAAGGTAATGCTGATCCTTTGAAGATGAGTATACAAAAATCATATATCATCGAGAAAGAGATGGGAGACATCAGACGAATGAACGATATATGGTATTTTATATGTTTTTATTTGAATTCCTCAACAGACTCATATATGCTGTTGTGCTGTGTTCCGTCTCTGATGTTACGTTGTTTTTTTTCCTCTCTCGAAACAATGGAATTTCCTTTGATGGAACAAATATATTAAAAATACCGAAATGCATCCACCAACTTTGTGTAAACCGAAGCAGTAAGAAAAGACTAATAAACACTGGAGTAGAGTAGACAGTGTACGTGCAGTTGTTTTAAAACAGAAAAACTTATTGGTAACAGGGATAAGGGAAAATAAAATACGGAAAAACGTACGGTTCGGTGTTTATTGCAGACAATTATGTTTGAGTTTATTAAAATGTTGGGTTGGAGCAACTTTTTGCTTTTTTCAAGTTCAACTTTTACAGACACATGTGTCGTTGTTATTTCACTGCATTCACTTGTTTAAATGTTCCACCAAAAATGGTCGACACAGAATCTGTTCCCGTTTTAACAGATCATTTGCTTACAGAATGGATCAATCCGTCATTGATTTTGTGTGATTTCGTTTCTACTTTTTTTTACCTTTCCCGGGCAGCAAGGTATATCTTTTACTGTACAGATCAGTAGAAAATCTATTACTTCAATTGTTTAAATGTGAATTTTTAGACCCGTACGAAGTACTGGGGTCTTATAGGTTTACGCATACGTTTGTAACACGTCGAATTGGACTCCCTGAGTAAGGGGAAACCTATTGTGGTTGTCTAGAGATGCCAAATCCGCGAAAAAAAAAAATGTCCGTCTGTCCGTCTGCACGATAACTTGAGTAAAACGCATCCGATTTTGAAAATTCTTTTTTTTCCCGTTTGGTAATGTCAAAAGACAGGCTAAGTTCGAAGATGAGTGATTTTGGATCGACCCCTCCCGAGCTGTGGCCCAATAAGTGCTTTACGGTTTTTCGAAGATATCTCCGGACATTTAAACGTTAAACTTGTAAGTGATACGTCAAATAAAAGGTATTTACAATACCGATCGACAAAAAAAAAGTTTATGGAAATCGGATGACCGACTCGTGAGTTAGACCCCTTGGTGTGGAACAGGCACAGGGCGGCAAGCAGTTTTTGCTTGTAGGTCGGCCACATTTGAACATATTTCGTTCGTTTTAGCTTTATTAGATAGGTATTGACCTTACCAATAAGGGAAAAAAAAGTTTATGAAATTATGTTCTCCGGAGCGTGAGCTAGGTCTCTTGGAGTGAGCTCTTATCTGGCTACTCGGCCGTACAGTGAACGTGGAGTATTTTGTCAATATCTCGAGTAAATTTTGACCGAATTTCATGAATTTTTTTTTGTTTGAAAGGTATTAACGAATGTAAAGCGTCGGTACTATTTTCGGTTTCCTAACAAAATGGCTGCCGGCGGCCATATTAAATTTTATTAAAAGTGATATAAAGTGGGAAAAATGATACTTAGAGAGTTTCTGTTAACATGGAAATAATGTGTTCCATATATGGACATGTATATATACCTATATACAGCTGCATTGAGCTATATACAGGCATATAGAGCGATATAATAGCATATTCCTCTGTGAAATGTTTATTTACAGTGAAATATAGGTAAATATAGCGGTATATAGCTGTTTAAATAGGAATTTATGAAATTTGACTTCGTACGGGGCTGTCTATATTGCCTCCGGCAATTTAATTGTATATGATAACAAGGCAAAGAGTGGATAATGTAAGTGATTTTAAAGGGAGAATAGTTTTTCAGCAGAGAATGAAGTAAAAGAAATGAAGAGTTTCACATTAAAGGCTTTTGATACGAATAGGTGTTTCGTACGGGTCGGCGTTAGCTATGTTTCTATATAATAACGAAATGGAGAAATTGTCAGCATTCCCGACACTTGGGCGCATTTCTCAAACTCAACAGCAAAATGCATTTTCATGAATATCTTTCCAAAACGTAAAACGTTCGATTCGCATGTCCTTCCAGTATACATTTAGCAAGTACATTACTGAGGTTGCATTTCGAGCCGAAGGTGAGAAACGCATCCCACACGCCACAACAAAAAATTTCGCACTAAGACAGTAATTTGTTGTCTTGTTACCAGAAAATGCAAAAAAAACCGGTTTTGAGGAAGACAGTAATGACGCATTTTCTGGCCGCAAGACAACAAAAGTTTTCGAAAAAAAGTGGTGAGATATTGGATAGGGTACGAGATATTGACTATGATGACCTCCATACAAATCCACAGCGAGAACTATGGACCGCCTACTTGAATTAGAAATGAATATCAGCTTAATTTCGGTCGAAAGATTTCCCACCTTTCACTAGAACGAATATAGGTTCAAGAACTGATGCACATTGGCGTCCCTGATAATTTTCGAAAATTATAAAGATGAGCTTCGATGTTCCTGAAAAAACGGGACGAAACGGTGTCTTTAGGTACCATTGTCCTGAAAATTCGATTCCGTACAAAAACACTCTGCTTCCTTCACTTGATCCGGGTCATGGAACAATTCAAAAGCATATGGGCAACACGAAAGTCCAACCAGATTAACCCTTTTACGTACCAAATACACCGAAATACACTCATTCCCAAAGATAAAAGTAAATTCACCCTTTTACGTAACCTTCACCAATACCAACCTCAGTCCAGACTATACTTACGAGTGATATCGCCAAATCTTCAGGTGATTGGGAAACAAGCGGTCTCCGATTTTAATGAGTGATAGCTCGTTGGATTCGTCTTTCAATTCTAGGAAACAAGTGTCTTTCACTTTTTCTTAAAAAAAAATTGTTTTCTGTGAAAAGCGCTCAAAAGTGAAGACATGTCAGATGGTACCGAAAACAGTTTTTCGGCAATAACTCAAGAAAAAATTATTTTAAATGGTTGTAATGTTGTACGATTGTCGGCCTTGAAAAGACCTACAGGTAGAGTATACGCACCGCTTGGTGCTAGTTGATCCACTAGAGTTATGACTAGAAATATAGTGAATGTTCGGAGAGTCCGCCTTCTCTGCAGCTTCGATGTACCACGGAACTGAGTATGGGGTGTTGTAGCTGGCCTCACCCACTATCGTTGCACATATAAATGAACCCAGTACTTTTGGGCTGCAAACCTACCGAAGTCTTGTAAAAAAAAGTTGGTGCCAAAATGTAGATTTTTTCCTTCTTTCTGAGGGCCCAACTGCCAGAAGAGCATCTGGAACGGTACTACGGCAATCATTTTTTATTGTCTACTATTCTTTCACCTTATCGATAGAAAAACGCTTCGCTATGTCGCGAATATATCAGATCCACTATTAGTAATATCAAGAGAAAAATCATTTCAAGTTTTCTCCGAGGATTTTAGTCAAATAAAGTGTTAGCGTATAGCAAATGACCTCAGGACTACGGAACAGTAATTAGTTTTTCAATTGGACCAATATTTGCTACGTGACAGGAGTTTGGAAAACCGTTTGCTCCCACTTGATCGTATCGTAATTTGTAAACAAATTCTGCTCAAAAATTTCTTACATTTTCAAGGGCTCAATTAAGTTGCGGGCAGTGGCAGTAACTGATTCATTCGGGTTTGCTTTGAACTTCTTCTTTCACGATCAGGGCGGAGGGCTCAATTGCAATTCTGTTTTTCGCCAATTTCTCATGGTCTCTTCTTCGGAAATTTTCATTCATTTGTACCACTACGTTCTTTATTGGTGTCTCATTCACCCTCAGGCACTCGTTTACGCATTAATTAATTTATTTTTCATCGACTTTCTGAAAAAATTTTAGAGCAAAAATTTTTTGATGTTTACTCTTCGGCCGCCTAATAAATTGAAACTCTGTTGACTGGCTTATTGTAGAACTATTTATTGTTGTGCTTACTGGTCAAGTCCCAGTGACGGAATGAAGCTATGATACAAATGATATTATGAGATGAGAGCGATTTACATGTGTATTCGTGTCTATGCAATCGAACGTTCTCGACTTAGAATTGTGTAGGATATAGGCTCCTACAGTGACTTATGTCAAGTTACGAATTCTTAAAGTTACGAATGTTTCGAGAATCGTCACCCTGGCTGGTTTTTTTCAAAGACCGTTTTCGAACTGCGGACAAACGGATTAAAAAAGAGGAAGACGAAGAAGAGAAAGGAAAAGCAAAAGAAGAAGAAAAAGAAGAAGAAAAAGAAGAAGAAAAAGAAGGAGAAAAATGAAAAGAAGAGAACAAAAAAGAAGAGAGGGAGGGATTCTTTTGAAAAACAGCCTACCGAAATCGGACGCATTTTCCTGTGGACTTTTTTATATGTGGCTGAAAGGTATTCGACCCTAGAACCTAAAACCACTTTCAAAAAAATTCTTCGACGCTTTTGTGACTGGTGAAAGGCGATCAAAAACCGAAAACTTGCACTTTTCTTACCAAAATTTCTCCGGATACAC
Source organism: Bradysia coprophila (assembly GCF_014529535.1). NCBI lineage: Eukaryota > Metazoa > Arthropoda > Insecta > Diptera > Sciaridae > Bradysia > Bradysia coprophila. The sequence goes on along the minus strand of NW_023503493.1, from coordinate 2,738,348 downwards.
GAGCCGTACAGGGTAATTTGAAAGGTAATTTTATGTGCTTTTGGGCCAAATAGGGTCTTATGGGGGTTTGAAAGCATCTACGATGAAATATGAGAAGTTGAAATGTTTAAGTGTCCATATTTCATCGCATATGCATACAAACCCCATAAGACCCTATTTGGCCCAAAAGCACATAAAATTACCTTTCAAATGATACCCCACACCACCATGTACGGCTCGTGTAACTGTTGAATATTGAATTGTATCCATTCATCACTGTTCATATGGGACCATTGGTCCATACTGTTATCTGTCTAATGTCATCTCAGTTCGTGAATAAAAAGTCATTCCCTGCTTAGACCAGTAACAAGCACAAGTGTTTCATTTATTCGTCGTAGCTGTTTCTTGATATCATCATAGGTTATGGGCCCAGACATGAAAATTAATTAAATTTTGTAAAAAAAAAAGTTTCAAATTAGAAGACCTAAAGTTAGCGAAAGTGTTGCGACTACATTTTTTTACGTTTGGTTAGACAAAATTTTGTCCTGTTTCGTTGGACAAGAGATTTTTCGTTTGGATGAAATTTTTTCTGGAATAGCGGTACATTGTGCTTGGTGAAACGGTGAAGCGGAGATCGAGTTGTTTGATCGTCGGCTTCTGTGGCAACTGGATTGTTGTGAAACCTGGATTGGTAAACACAGCAAGGACGAGAAAGAAGTTTATGATCGTCGGCTACTGTGGCAACTGGATTGTTGTGAAACCTGGATTGGTAAACACAGGAAGGACGAGTGGTTGGACAAATTCTATAATCGAGGTTCATTTTGGTCGCATACATTTTGTTAAACGGTGACATTGCTCAAGGATAGAACGTTCGAGAACAGTTTTTCGAAAATGGCAACTGAAGCAAATCGATTTCACAAACTGAAAGGTCGTGAGAATTATGACACCTGGAAAATATCATCCAAGTCATACTTGGTAATCAAAAAGGCTTGGTCGTGCATAGAAATTGGTTTAGCGAGCGATGCCACAAGTGACTTGGGTGATGATGTCAATGTCGTCAACAATTATGTGCAATCTGGACGGCGGGGCAGTCCTTTGTAAGCTGTATGCTGAAAAGGTCGAAAAGTTGTTTAACACACTGTGACAATTTAACGTAATTCTGTGATTGTTTTATCATTTTGTTTTGATGAAAGTATAAATTCAAGGAGGCTGTTGAATATTGAATTGTATCCATTCATCACTGTTCATATGGGACCATTGGTCCATACTGTTATCTGTCTAATGTCATCTCAGTTCGTGAATAAAAAGTCATTCTCTGCTTAGACCAGTAACAAGCACAAGTGTTTCATTTATTCGTCGTAGCTGTTTCTTGATATCATCATAGTAACTAGAGAAATATTGGTAGGAAACTTCAACTGCACATATTTCAGTGTGGATTAATTTTAAAACCGATGAGTCTCTATTCGGCTCAATAGAACATGTGATTACCTTTCTAATGACACCCCACACGACCCTGTACGGCTCGTGTATCCGGAGAAATTTTGGTAAGAAAAGTGCAAATCTTCGGCTTTCGATCACCTTTCACCAGCCATAAAAGCTTCGACGAATTTTTTTGAGAGTGGTTTTGGCTTCTAGGGTCGAAGTCCTTTCTTGGTACCTATAAAAAGTTCCACTAGAAAACACGCCCGATTTCGGTAGGCTTTTTTTCAAAAGAATCCCTCAGGAAGAGAAGTGGCTACGTGAACGATTTTCATTCGCAAACATATCCATCCTCCCACGAAAACGCAAGACAATTCAGCATCCGTCGAGTATTCAAATTTACCAGTTCTTGTTGGCATACCAACGACGAATACAAAACTTTTGCGAATAATTTTTTTTCGCAATTATTTCCAAATTAAAGCAGCTCAACGATGATGCTGTTGACCTTCAAGAGGTACATAATATTCTATTATTAAAATATATATAGAATTCCATCCCCTAAATATTCACAGAGAGCAATGCAACCCTTGCAACGACAACAACATCAAAATTCTTGTGCACATAAAATTAAATATCAAAAAATAAAAAATCGTCAGGCACTCTTCAATACATGCTACTTAATTTTCTTTTTGCAACCCTATCAAATGCATTAATTTCATTCGTTTTTTTTTATGAGTTTTTCTCTGATATAACGAACCACATCACATAGGTCCCTGGCATAATAAATGTGTATGTAAATCACACAAAAAAAAGTTGTATTGTACGGTGCTGCATATGCATAACAGAATAAATTATTCAAAGAAAAAAAAACTGTTTTTTTTTGTGTACCAGAAAAACATCCCCTAACATTAAACGCAAAATATCGCATGTACTGTGTGTATATGTTACTACACAACGGGATGATAGCACATCGAGGAGTAGCACACATAAAAATCGGAAAACGAAATATACAAAAAAAATTATTACAAATGAATGTTATTGGGATCGAAGGAATATTTTGGCGGCATAAACATGACACCGATCCATTGTTCCTTGAATTTATGGATGATATATTCGATTTCTTTGTGTAGTGAATCTGAATTTAAATAAAAAAAAAATTGATTTTAAAAATCGAAAAATGTTTTTGAATTTATATTGCCGATATATGGCTAGGCATGCAATTCAATATGTTCAATTCGGTTAGAACGAATAAATAATAAAAATGGGAAACCCTTTCACTATGCACCGAATGTACGCACATATCATTTTTTTGATTTACTGTGTGTGACGACATTGGATAATTGAACAAAAGTAGCAACAATCAATGTTACAATGAGGAGATGCATGCATATGTCCGTTTTGTAATTCAAAATAATTTCGAATTTTGATTTTTAATTTCGCTTATTAGAGCATCTATTGTTGCGACGAGCAAAGCACGATTGGGAGGAAAGTTTTTCGGTGTCCTTTGTGTGTTATGAGTACATTGCACTCCATGAGACAACGAAAAACAGAAATTGTCTGTGGAACGGACAATTCGGTAACTGATGATTACCATTAAAGAAAATTGAATCAATTTGGACGATTTTATGGTTCAAACAAGCCAAATGTCCTCACGCCAGTCCCGAAATGCTTGTCACTTATATCATTATTGAAGGAACTGTTTCAGCCTCAAGCAATCATCCTGAATCTGTCACAGACGACTGTCATTTGTTATGACCAACGAAATCAATAATAAACGACAAGCTTTGACTAATGAAGTCTTATATAGCAAAAAGCGTGTTCAAAACAAATGAAGTAAAAGATTTCTGATCAATCTCTAAAAATCTTTGATCAAATGAAGTAATAGATCAGATCGTAAAAACTGTTAATATATGCATGTCGTCTGTGACAGGTTAACGTTATAACTTCATTCGAAAAGTTCCGAGCTGTAATTGTTTGGACTTTTGTCTTTTCGTTACAATTCGTAACGTTACAAGCACGCTACCATCTCTATAACGTTACAACTCTCTTTCTAAAAATCGTTCAGTATGTTGATTCAAGTACTGGTGTCGTGCAACGTCGGTACCGTTCCGGACTGTAACGACTGTAATGCTTAGTTTCCTCTTACCAAAAAAGTGTGAGAGACAAAATTGAATTTTTTCAAATTTTTCTTTGTTTTTTTGACAGCTCTCTCACTGAGTACTTTTTGTTGTGTAAAGTGGACACTTAACTTTAAATTTTTGGTTCTAACGTTACCTTTTTTAGGTTCTCTCATAGAGACAGACTACATAGGGTTTATTAACGTTACGTCAGTGCACAAAGTAAAAACGACGAAAATAACCTTATGCCGGAAATCTGGCCTCAATGATCGTAATTTAGGTGGCAACGGATGTACATTTGAAGACTCCTTATCTTGCGCATACCCTAATTTAGCATGCCCCTGACGAGCATGTTACGTTACACGGAATTTTGCTTCAGCTGGTTCACTCATTCATTAATTCATTCCTTGTTAGTGGAACCGTAAAACGTGCTAATGCTGAAAACAAACGAGACATTGAAAACGTGTTTTGGTCCTAGTTTTCATCGACAAATGCAGCAATAGTAATTTTCGATAGAGAAATTTCTAACTTTATTTGACAGTTGCGACAATTTCGTCATGAAAACAAGGACCAAAACATGTTTTGAATGCCTCGTTTGTTTTCAGCAAAAGACAGCTATGTTTGCATTAGTGCATCAGCTGAGAGGCAAATTTAAGCTGAAATTTGATTGCCCTTTCCTGTACGTACCTGCTTTCAATTTTATTTTTTTTGACGAGTGGCAAGGAACGAATGGATGGACTGTAAACTAGGTATGCTCATTTTGCAGGGAGAGTCTAAAATGCATCTGTAAATGGGATTGAATCATTCAGACTCTCCGGAGCAGGGAGGTTAAATTTTGGACCCATATTTTTCTACAATTTCAAAACATACAGGGATTCCAGCAATGAACTGCAGAGACTTCATTTTCGGATGAATTTTTGTATGGCCAGTAGAAAATGTACTAGATTTATGTACTAGTTTCGACAATTTGGAAGCCGTTGCATACTATACTACTACGTGCATACGAAAATTAACCAAAAAAATTGAATTTTTCTTTCATAAAAACTATTCAAAAGGCTCCACGGTATAAATGACGTGGTTGTCAGTCGGTGTCAGGCGTCACATTATACAAAAAGTTTCAGGCTGCACCGTTATTGTTTCGATTTTTTTGCCTTTTCATTGCATAACATTACAAGCATGTTATACCATTTCGGGCCGTAACTTTAAATTTTTGGTTCTGATGGTAACGCTACATGCATTTTATACGTTTTCGCAGCGTTAAGTATAGTTTCCACTCAACAGAAAATACTACGTGAGAGAGCCGCGAGAGAGCTGTCAAATAAACAAAGCAAAAATTGAAAAAATTCAAATGTGTCTTTCACACGGAGTACGTTTTTGGAAAGAGGAAATCAAGCATTACGTCAATAAACGAAAAAAAATAACGTTATGCCGGCACTCTGTCGTTAAGATGATCCGTGAGGCTAAAACTACAAACAGATTTTACATTCTAATGTTGAAGTGGCATAAAGTTTACGCGTTTCGGTATTCATAGACTTATCATCGAATGAATTTTGAAGATGTCTCAACATTACCTTCTTCCAAAAGTTGCAAGAGTTCTCCATAAGTTTCTAATCTCATCAGAGACAGAATCAGCATTTAATTGAAACCACATCAAGTAAACGTTAACTAAAACACGACACTCGAGATGGTAATGTAATGTCGATGCGAGTTTCCTTAGTTTGTATTCTGCACATACTGTACATCATTACCAATAAAGGAAAACGCGGCAAATGTCACGTATTCGAATCACTCACACAAATTTTTAGATATTTTGCCTTTGATTCAATATAATGTACCTTGAATATATAGGTGAGGAGTCTAGAGCACATCTAACCGAACACACGGTTATATTTATAGACATTGTCTATCTACAAACGAGTGTTATGTGTGGCGAATTGAAATCAATGATAGCTTAAACATCACAACTAAACATTTCCCTCACCTCTGCACTGATAGGTGCATACAGAGCACATACATAATATCCATCCATCGAAGTACTGATATAAAAACGAGGGACTCATTAAAAATTCATTTTTCAACTTCCGCTAACGCGTTACGTTATATTATAATCAGCGGGGCAAAAAAAAATGTCGATACATCTGATATTGATGATGGTTGCGGTCTGTTGTAGTGTGAAAATATTTTTGACGGGTTTCAAATTGATTTCTGATTTTAATTGGGAAGTGTATGTGTTGTGTGTATACTTATAGTACTCACACTTAACTCGAAAATGATAAATGATAAATGGTTTGGAGCGAACATGTTATTATGTGCTCACAAATCGCGATGGTGATGAAAAATGTTTCGGTTGTGGAAATATTTTTTTTTTTTCGGATTATTTTCCTTTTATCGCACGATAACAGGCTCGGTTGAAGATGAGAGGAATTTGATGAGAAGGAAATTTTTTTTTCGTCAAATTTATAGTGAAAGGCACCAAATGTTTCCTAAAATTTATTCACATCTGACGGAAAGGTATGGGAGATGATTTCTGGTTCTTTTACAATCCAAACAAGAGAAGTAGCAGATTTAAAGCTTTTGTTCTTGCGCCACATAGAGTCATGGTTCAGTGACGACAAATTTTCACAAATTTTTCCGGAAAGTAACAATGTCATCGGTAAAGTCAAAAAGTCACGGAAAATCCCGAAACGTCACAAAAGTTGCGAAAAGTCATGAAAAATCACAACAAGAATAGACCGGCTGAAGCCTGGTGAGGTCTTTTTTCATTTTTTTTTTTCAATTTCTGTTTACTACTAGCTTGGTACTCATTCAAGTACCACTTTGGTATTCAACTACCAAATTTTGGAATTATAAATAGGCAAGCGAGCCGATTAATTTCATCAGTCGGTGTGCAGCTCTCAAACAGTAAACATATCTACAACATCCGTATTAGTCAACTACCACGTTGGTAGTCAACTACCACTTTGGTAGTCAACTACCCCTTTGGTAGTCAACTACCACTTTGGTAGTCAACTACCACTTTGGTAGTCAACTACCACTTTGGTAGTCAACTACCACTTTGGTAGTCAACTACCAAATACTCGATTTATAAATAGACCAGCAGGTCGAATAATTTCGTCAGTCGGTGTGCGTCTCTCGAGTAAGAAACATCTTTGCTGCTATATAGTTTGGGGGTCTAACTACCAACAACTACCAAACTTTCAAATTGCAATGTCTGCTATGAGCGATCGGTTATCAGATAACAAATAATAATTGATTTGCCTGGTGTTGGTTTGCTCATAGTAGCATTGCAATTTACCATCGTGGTAGTCAACTACCAAATATTTGTGTTATAAATAGACCAGCAGGCAGAGTAATTTCGTCAGTCGGTGTGCGTCTCTCGAGTAAGAAACATCTTTGCTGCTAAATATTTTGGGGGTCCAACTACCATCAACTACCAAACTTTCAAATTGCAATGTCTGCTATGAGCGATCGGTTATCAGATAACAAATAACAATTGATTTGCCTGGTGTTGGTTTGCTCATAGTAGCATTGCAATTCTAACTTTTATCAATCACATTTGATTTGTGACACAGACGGACGGACGGACAGATGAAGTGCCCACAATAGGTCTTTTTAGACCCGTACGAAGTACTGGGGTCTTATAGGTTTACGCATACGTTTGTAACACGTCGAATTGGACTACCTGAATAAGGGGAAACCGATTGTGGTTGTCTAGAGATGCCAAATCCGCGAAAAAAAAAATGTCCGTCTGTCCGTCTGTCCGTCTGCACGATAACTTGAGTAAAACGCATCCGATTTTGAAAATTCTTTTTTTCCCCGTTTGGTAATGTCAAAAGACAGGCTGAGTTCGAAGATGAGTGATTTTGGATCGACCCCTCCCGAGCTGTGGCCCAATAAGTGCTTTACGGTTTTTCGAAGATATCTCCGGACATTCAAACGTTACACTTGTAACTGATACGTCAAATAAAAGGTCATTACAATACCGATCGACAAAAAGTTAATGGAAATCGGATGACCGACTCGTGAGTTAGACCCCTTGGTGTGAAACAGGCACAGGGCGGCAAGCAGTTTTTGCTTGTAGGTCGGCCAAATTTGAACATATTTCGTCTGTTTTCACTTTATTAGATAGGTATTGACCGTACCAATCAGGGACAAAAAAGGTCATGAAATTTTGTTCTCCGGAGCGTGAGCTAGGTCTCTTGGAGTGAGCTCTTATCTGGCTACTCGGAAGTACGGTGAACGTGGTGTATTTTGACAATATCTCGAGTAAATTTTGACCGAATTTCATGATTTTTTTTTGTTTGAAAGGTATTAACGAATGTAAAGCGTCGGTACTATTTCCGGTCTCCTAACAAAATGGCTGCCGGCGGCCATATTGGATTTTAGTAAAAGTGATATAAAGTGGGAAAAATGATGCTTAGAGAGTTTCTGTTAACATGGAAATAATGTGTTAAGTGTGAGGGGTTTCAGGGATTCCCTATATGGACATCTATATATACCTATATACAGCTATATTGAGCTATATACAGGCATATAGTGCTATATAATAGCATATTCCTCTGTGAAATGTTTATTTACAGTGAAATATAGGTAAATATAGCGGTATATAGCTGTTTAAATAGGAATTTATGAAATTTGACTTCGTACGGGGCTGTCTATATTGCCTCCGGCAATTTAGTTGTATATGATAACAAGGCAAAGAGTGGATAATGTAAGTGATTTTAAAGGGAGAATAGTTTTTCAGCAGAGAAGAAAATGAAGTAAGAGAAATGAAGAGTTTCACATTAAAGGCTTTTGATACGAATAGGTGTTTCGTACGGGTCGGCGTTAGCTATGTTTTTCCTATGGAAAAAAGACCTAAAAAGTCCAGCGAGTCAAAATAAGGGTCCGGTAAAATCACAAAAAATCCAGGAAGGTCACGGAAAATCCCGGTAAATCAGGAAAATTCGACGATATCCGGAAAATCTCGGATGTATTCAGAAGGCATAAAAGTAAAAAAAACTCACGAAAAATCGAAGTCCTAGCCGCCGTTTTTCGAAGTAGTTTCCCCTCGACACCTTGCCATTTGTCCATACATACTAATATGATGACTGGGACTGGGGGTATTACTCATTAACCAGGAAAATTTTAATTCAGAATACCAAAAATCAGGAAAAATTTTTAGGAAACGTAAATTAGGAAAAATATTTACGAAACCAAATATTGGGAAAATGTGAAATTGGGAAAACATAAAACAAGTAACACGAAAAATATGAAATGTTGGAAGAAAAATTAGTTTTTTTTTCTCCATGAGAGTTGCATAGACTCTCACCAATAACTCGCCATTCGATGATGTTGACTATATTCGAGGATGTCGACTACATTCGAGTACATCGTCTTTATTAGAAGACATCGACTATATTCGAGTACATCGACAATATTAGATGACATCTACAAATATATTGACTATATTTGAGGACATCGACTATCTTCGAGAACATCTTCTATATTCAATGAAGTAGACTATATTCGAGAATGTCGACTATATTCAATGACATCTAGTATATTCGAGGACATCGACTATATTCGAGGACATCGACTATATTCGAGGACATCGACTATATTCGAGGACATCGACTATATTCGACGACATCGACTATATTCGAGAACATCGACTATAGTAGAAGACATCGACTATATTCGAGAACATCGACTATATTACGTGACATCGACTATATTCGAGGACATCGACTACGTTCGAGGATGTCGACTATATTCAATGACATCTAGTATATTCGAGGACATCGACTATATTCGAGGACATCGACTATATTCGAGGACATCGACTATATTCGAGGACATCGACTATATTCGAGGACATCGACTATATTCGAGGACATCGACTATATTCGAGAACATCGACTATAGTAGAAGACATCGACTATATTCGAGAACATCGACTATATTACGTGACATCGACTATATTCGAGGACATCGACTACGTTCGAGGATGTCGACTACGTTCGAGGATGTCGACTATATAACATGACATCGACTATATTCGAGGATATCGACTATATTAGATGACATCTACTATGTTCGAAGAAGTTGACTATATTAGAGGACTTCTACTACATTCGAGGATGTCGACTATATTACGTGACATCGACTATATTCGAGGACATCGACAATATTCGAGAACATCTTCTATATTCAATGAAGTCGACTATATTCGAGGATGTCGACTAAATCCGAGGACACCGATTATATTCGAGGATATCGACTATATTAGAGGACATCGACTACATTCGATGATGTCGACTATATTACGTGACATCGACTATATTCGAGGACATCGACAATATTCGAGAACATCTTCTATATTCAATGAAGTCGACTATATTCGAGGATGTCGACTAAATCCGAGGACACCGATTATATTCGAGGATATCGACTATATTAGAGGACATCGACTACATTCGAGGATGTCGACTATGTTACGTGACATCGACTATATTCGAGAACATCGACTATATTAGATGACATCGACTATATTAGAGGACATCGACTATATACGAGAACATCGACTATAGTAGAGGACATCGACTATATTCGAGGACATCGACTACGTTCGAGGATGTCGACTATATAACGTGACATCGACTATATTCGAGGATATCGACTATATTAGATGACATCTACTATAGTAGATGACATCTACTATATTCAAAGAAGTTGACTATATTAGAGGACTTCTACTACATTCGAGGATGTCGACTATATTACGTGACATCGACTATATTCGAGGACATCGACAATATTCGAGAACATCTTCTATATTCAATGAAGTCGACTATATTCGAGGATGTCGACTAAATCCGAGGACACCGATTATATTCGAGGATATCGACTATATTAGAGGACATCGACTACATTCGAGGATGTCGACTATATTACTTGACATCGACTATATTCGAGAACATCGACTATATTCGAGGACATCGACTATATTCGAGGACATCGACTATATTCGAGAACATCGACTATAGTAGAAGACATCGACTATATTCGAGAACATCGACTATAGTAGAGGACATCGACTATATTCGAGGACATCGACTACGTTCGAGGATGTCGACTATATAACGTGACATCGACTATATTCGAGGATATCGACTATATTAGATGACATCTACTACATTCGAGGATGTCGACTATATTACGTGACATCGACTATAGTAGAGGACATCGACAATATTCGAGAACATCTTCTATATTCAATGAAGTCGACTATATTCGAGGATGTCGACTAAATCCGAGGACACCGATTATATTCGAGGATATCGACTATATTAGAGGACATCGACTACATTCGAGGATGTCGACTATATTACGTGACATCGACTATATTCGAGAACATCGACTATATTAGATGACATCGACTATATTAGAGGACACCGATTATATTCGAGGATATCGACTATATTAGAGGACATCGACTACATTCGAGGATGTCGACTATATTACGTGACATCGACTATATTCGAGAACATCGACTATATTTGAGGACATCGACTATATTAGAGGACGTTGTCTGCTTTATTCGAGTACATCGACTATATCCGGGAATAGTCGAGCATATGACCAATGCTCATTGAGCATATGAGAATATATCGAGTAAGTTCAGTTCGATTGTAATTGGAAGACAAATAAATTATGACTCGATTGTACTGGAATTCACTTCATATACATAAGTACAATATTGCGCACGCCAGTAATATTATGTTTTTTACAGATGATGTAGCACCGCAGGCCGTGAAGAATTTAAAAAAATAAAAAAGCGGGGTCGAGGGGCGGCAGCCCCCGCACGTCCTTATAAACTTTGATGTGGATATTTTGTCCCGAAACTCATTACAATTTCTGATTCATGGTTTTCTTAATGCTTAATGCTTCCCAATAAGTGGAGTTCCTGATTAATTTTTCGGTTATTTCACGGATAGAGTGAATACGTCAAATGATTTTGAATTCTATCTCAAAAAACCAGCTGTCATTCGACATATTCCCTCTATTCAGTCGGCATATTAGCATCTCTCTGAGTTGCATATCAAAAATGTATGAGACGATGGTGTAGTGCTGCGATATAACTTAGCTCAGAATCAGTCTTACCAACACAGGTTCTTTTAGCCTACTTTGTCTTCTGGCCAACTGGAGATAGGAAGTATTTTTGCGAATTGGAAATTCCTTGAAAATTCGCGAATTTCTTGAAAATTTCACAAATCTTGCACTGGCTGAAGGTTTAGATTCATTGGCTTCGTTTCGTCTATTCCATCAAATTTCAGGACTAGAAAGTTCCTCAAATTGAAAGATAAACCAAGAGGCCGGAACATTGCAGATTGCTTTTCGACAAAAGCTTTCATGAGTTCGGGTAGTTCGTCATTCGTTAAAAAAGCCATAAATACCAACGATTCCCATCCGGAACACATTCATCTCCACTCCATCCTCCTTAAATGCAAATGTGCTGCCTAATTATAAATCATCAATCTAAAGCATTCGTACATACAATGTCTATCATGGTAAGTGTAGCAGTCCTTGTCAGAGAATCGCTTTTAGTTTTAAGGACGAAATAATTGTACAAAGTGTAATGGGAAAGGCAAATGTACTGTGTGCAGCAGTGGCGGTCCAACTAGAGGTGTGCACCGCCGATTTTACGCCGGCGCGCCGCCGATTTTTTGCTAATTTTTCGGCGCGCCGCCGCTGAAAAATAATAGCCCACGCCGCCGCCGCCGCCGATTGTATTTTCGTCGCGCCGAAATTTTATACGTTTAGTGCTTTCAGCCATTTTAATTAACAAGGTTTTAGCAAAAGTTTATCTCTCTTAATTTATAAGTCAGGTTATGCTGCTATGTTTCTATATGCGTAGAAAGGAGTTTTTTGTTAATTTTTTTTGTTGGAACTTTGGGTTTTTCTTCTTACTCACACTGTACGACGGCGACGGTGATTTTGTTTCTGATGCTACGATAGGGTTATCTTCGAAGTAGCTTTCTATAACGTATCCTATTTCCATCAGTAGATGGCAAGTGTTTTATGCAAATTTTTAAATACTAGTCCAAAGAAAAAGTTTGCTGCTGTCTTGGGAAGGGTATCGATGGATACAACTAAGGATGATCAGATCACGCTGGCCTGGGACCGCCATCGATATCCGAGATCGAAACAGCATTTGTATTTTCTGTATCCTCACTTAACGTGAACCCTTGGGTACGTTACTCTATTTTCTGTGCAATGGAATGGAGCGCGGCAGACGGCAGACAAAGTTTCTTTTATTGTCTGTTGATGCAGATAAGAGAAAGAAGAAAGAGAACAAAATACAGTGAATCAGTCAAAACTCGGTGAATACTACTGTAATTGTAAAGTGGCAAACTTAAGACCTTATGTGGAATTTGGGTGGAAAATGGCGCAAATCACATGTTTCAGGAATTTATAAAGTGGAAAATCTTTCCGGTTTCAAGTTTTTTCGTCAAAAGACGAAACACTGGTATCTTTATTTTCAATTTTTAGCTGCTTTATGTAAAAAAGTTGGGAAAAGAATCATTTTGGCGTAGTCTTATTACTTATAAATTTAAGTTTATCTAAATCTCTTATTTGCGAAAACCTTCTACTACGATCTCACTCCTACATCGAAGATGGACTAAAGGCAACGGGAACGGTTATTGCATAAATCGAAAGATAATAGTAGTGAGTTTGCGTAAATGACATAAATTATAAGTTAGAAATAAGAAACCTGCAGAACATCTAGTATGAAGATGTGACTTAAAATTTCCAACTTATAAGTTGACTTATAGCTTATATGTCATTTACGCAAACTCACTAATCATTCTTGGATTCATTAAATTAGATGTTTTTAAAATAATAGGTCAGTGATTGTACATTCAAAATATAAAAGGTGAGATACGTCTCAGTTGATTCCCCTTGTATAAGTGGTTGATACTTCAGATCGCAAGATAGTAAGAATTCAGTGTTCGGAAAAAGGATTGCGCACGCTTTTTCAAATGTTTTTGCATTATTTTCGAAAGTTTAGATTTTTTGTAAATTTATCGGCGCGCCGATCGGCGCACCGCCGCCGACTATAAATTTCTGCCGGCGCGCCACCGCCGATCCCTTACCAGTCGGCGCACCGCCGCCGACTATTTTAAGATCGGCGCACACCTCTAGGTCCAACTTATCTTTCAGTTTCAGTTCGAGGGACTCTTCCAGCCCACCGAAATCGGACGCATTCTTCAGTGGAATTTTCCATTCGTGCCCAGAAAGGTAATCGACCCTAGAAGCCAAAAACACTCTCAAGAAAATTCTTCGAAGCTTGTGTGGCTAGTGGGAGATGATTAAAAACCGAAAACTTGCACTTTTCTTACAGAAATTGCTCGAGGCACACGAAACGTATATGGTCGTGTGGGGTGTCATTGGAAAGGTAGTTTCACGTGCCTTTAAGGCAAATAGGATCTTACGAGATTTGGTAGCATCTACGATATAATATGAGCATTTAAACATGTCAACTTCGCATATTTCATCGTAGATACTTCCAAAACCCAGTAAGATCCTGTCTGCCCTAAAAGTACGTGAAATTGCCTTTTTGAAGACACTTCACACGACCATGTACGTTTCGCGTACCTCGAGATATTTCTGTAAAAAAGTGCATGTTTTGGGTTTTTGAATACCTCCCACTAGCCACAGAAGCTTCGAAGAATTTTTTGGAAAGTGGTTTTGGCTTCTAGGCTGTTTTTCAAACGAATCTCAACAATGTTGTCGATTGAAAAGTAGCTCCTCAGTCTGGGCAAGAAGGTAGTGGCGCTCCTCCACCGCCGCCACTGCAAGGCAAAATTGTACCATTATAACAATATGCATATCCCACCAGCCATCGTCGAGAATGTGAGTGACTCTAGCGTTCAAACGAAAACTTCTATGGGTAGGTAAATGGTGTGGTTTAAGCATTGAAATGTTTTGTAGCATGAGAAAATAGCGTGGCTCCAATATATTTTCGGAAGAGTAATATGGCATCTATACGTACATCAGAATTAATATGTGCAAAAGGATATAATATGATGTGTACGTATAGTATACCCACGATGTGTACATATATGTGGAAGCTTCAAAATATGTGAAATTCGCACATATATTACTGTATAACGGCACAGAGAGCACAGTGCTAATTAAACGTTATTCCGAAAACTTTACTTGAACTACGGATGGGTGGTTTCTTGTATGCTAAAGAGGATTTCGTTTTTGTTTCGATGTGTGTACCCACTTGAACATGTACGTATATCACCATAGTTACGTTTTACCCGTAATAAGTTGGGTAGGGCATAAATCCTCATATAAAATACATAAGATTGGTGCTTTGCTTTATGTTGTCTACTACGTTTCGCATATGGCTATAGATTCAGACGTTCGGTTTTGAAGTCACCGTTTCTCCTTTTTGTACACTCGAACCATGTCGCTCTATTGTCGATTTTAAAGAAATTGGAAAGATGAATCGTATTTAATTAACAAATTGGAACACTGAAGTGACGATGTAACCGCACCAATTTCAAAGCGCAATGGAGAACTGAAAGGGAGACGTAATGCAAGTAAAATACATCTATAGCGAAGGGTTTGCACCACTGTTTCGATCTGTGAGATGATATGAACATCTTTCGATGCTTTGCATTTAATAATGCTGTTCAAAAATACCACATCTCATCATGGCGACAGAGGCAAATAAATGACCAACCTCCGCGAAGTAGGTCATACCTTTTTGCATGTAAAAGTCTAGCGAATCAAAAATGAAATGAAACTCAACTTTCGTATTATTTTCACCAGCAACCACAATGCATCATACATCATTGCAATATGTATCCTGCTCGCTCAGAGGATCATTGAAAGTCTAGAACAGGTATGGTCGATCGGCGAATTCGTCTTAAACGCACTCACATTTTATGTCCAAATAATATGAAAATGAGTGCGTTTAAGTACGAAAATCCAATTTTTATGTCCTCCGGGCGGACAATAGACCACACTTTCATTGCAGAGGATCACACGAAATGTTTTCAAATTGAAGAATTTTATTCTAACAGAAAACATCAAATAGATTCAATGGCGGAATGGAATGCACTCACCATCGAGATGAAAAAGAAAACTCATTGGTGTGTGCGAGGAAGTACGTGTATGGACCAGTACTGCCCTCTTAGCATTCCTACACATGTTAAATGATCTTCCACCAGAGGTTTTGGTGAACTTTATTCCACAAACTGTTCTAAACAACAGTCTCTTTCGCGTAATCAAACGCACTCATTGGCTGACTAAAAACTTGTACTTACACAGATTCTAAAAGAACAGGTTAAGACACTTCTAAGTTGATCACGAAGGCAGTGCCATGAAAAATTCTCTGTGGCGTCAACCAATGAATGTACTTGTACAAACCAGGTATGGTCTGTCCATACAATACGGAGGACATAGCGATTTCATATAAACAAACTCACCTATCTTGAGAGGTGAGTTTGTATGAAATCGGACATAGCGCATACAAAGTTTGACATTCGACCATATCTTGTGTTGACGAAAAAAAAACTCGTTCAACTGTTGTTTTCGAACAGTTTATAACAGTTGAGCAGTAGAATAGGAGATTGCATTAGACGCTGCCAAAGTAATTCATTACATAAGCAGCAAGCTTCGACAACTGTCTTTTTGACTAGTGTTAAGTGTATGCATCCGTGCAAGGTAAACAACTACACTCGTCGAAAAGACAGTTACCGAAGCAAGTTGCCCAAAAAACACACGTGTGAGGTGTCGAGCTTGAAATACTTTCGAAGGATGCAATGTGATTGGTTTACTGCCTGTCTCATGCGAAAGTTGAATAGTTGATTATCACAATGGTATTCACGTAAAATGAACCGAAAGTATTCTCCAAGTAATGGATCGTTTTCGCAGGTAGCAAACGGCTAGCTAATGATCAACTTTCGCATGTGGCAGGCAATAAAAATGTTTATGCAATTCAGTGATGGTATCTTTTGGATCTTTTGGTTTAAAAACTTCAACAAATCTAGTTACATTACAAACCGAGGAAAAAGAGTTGAAAATCTCACTTATGGCTGGTAATTTTGACATCAGGTAATCTACAACTGCTGTAACAGCTGTGACAGCTATTGATTACCTGGAGCCAAAATTACCAGCTACAAAAAACTTTCCTAAGTTCACAACGTATGAGACACAAAAGCCAAAACTTAGTTTACCACAGACCACCACGCGTCTGCAAGGATAGTGATGAATTGGAATTTCATTTCGATTATGATTCGCTATACTTGTTCGTGTGCAAATTGATATGGTGTTCCTAGAGCATTGTATCAAGTATCGTTGTCGCCATAGCCTGATGAGAAGGGCAGGGGGGCGTAACTTGAATTTTTTTTAACATCGGTCAACAGCGGTTGAGTCTGGTAAATCGTTTGTACGTATACGTATAACTAAACTTACGAAAATTTTAATGAATTTCCGTGTGCGACAACAATAAATTACCTCGGCACAGTTGTGTACACACCGAATTTATATCCGAGGTTTTCCCATCCACGTCCGTCCGTGACATAATCTAATATAATTCATTCCACACGAAAGTTACTTTACTTTAATAAACAATTATTTTCACATCGATAACTTTGTTTTGAATTATGTTTTTGTGTGGGCTGTTAAACATTGCTGGCATTTTCCGAATAGTCGGAGTGCCAAAAAACGTAGTTGATATTTTGGGGTCTTGGGCTGGGTGCGTTTTCCGCCGTATATATTGTACATTTCCACCGAGAAAATGAGATCTTCTATATCACAATGGAACCAGTCAAAATTTCCCGAAAAACACAAAACAATTCATTTCCTCCTTCTGTATCTATAAGTATAACCAGCAGCATACATATAATGTACCGAAGCACGGGTTGGAGAAGCAGAAGGAATGGAAAAAAAATTGTCTAACACAATTTCCGCCATCGCAATTCAAATGTATAACAAAAACATACTTTATCTATTTCAAACAATTTACCTTTTCCCCGCGTGTCCAATTTAGTTTAGCTGACACAAAAGGTTAGTCAGTAGCGAGTAATATATTTTCCGTAAAGTAGAGTAGAGAGGTGGGACGAAAAACGGTAAAACCATAGCTGGATTCTTATTGATACACAGACATAAATTCGGAGTGAAAACTTTGGCTGTCGATTAGTTTCTGTTGAAATTTGCTGAGTATGAATTCTTTAAGACTGTCATCAACGCACACTTAGCATTTAGCAAAAAAGTAAAACCAACAGTTCGTTCAACTCAAAGAAATTTATGAAGGTGTTGCCACTCGTCCGTGCAATATTAATAAGATCGACTATTTCTTAAGATTGCGACCTTGACATCTATCTTGTGCTTTTCCGGAAGCCGAGGTACAGATCATTCTTCTGGCACTTCCTAACGTCCATCGGATTTTTCGATAAATTTGGGTTATCTTCGACATGAGTGAGGTGTTCCAAGGTTCGTTCCTAAATTTTGTTATGACAGCCGATTCCTCTGGTACTTACTAACTTCAATCGGATTTTTTGACGGATTTGAGTTATTTTCGACATGAGTGAGGTGTTCCAAGGTTGGTTCCTAAATTTTGTGATGACAACTGATTCCTCTGGAACTACCTAACTTCCATTGGATTTTTTGATGGATTTGGGTTACTTTCGATATAAGTGAGGTGTTCCAAGATTGTTCCCTACATTTTAGGATGACAGATGATTCCTGTGGCACTTCCTAACTTCAATCGGATTTTCTGACGGATTTGGGTTATTTTCCAGATAAGTGAGGTGGTCCAAGGTTGGTTCCTAAATTTTGTGATGACAACTGATTCCTCTGGAACTACCTAACTTCCATCGGATTTTTTGATGGATTTGGGTTATTTTCGACATGAGTAAGGTGTTCCAAGGTTGGTTCCTAAATTTTGGGATGACATATGATTCCTCTGGCACTACCTAACTTCCATCGGCTTTTTTGGTGGATTTGGGTAATTGTTGGCATGAGATACTTACTTTTGACTGATATAACGAATACTGGTAGTTTGCAGACACAAATGAGGCCTAAATATTCAGACATATTTGAACAGTCCAGCGAATTTTCTCCAAAACATCCTATCAAAGCGTGAAAATTTTAAGCATCTGTTAACGACAGCAACGACGAAAATAAGAGATGACATATGCATAGTGAGGTTTTATATTAGCAAAATAGGATGATAAAACGAATGAAGTTAAAGATTTTCTTATCAAACAGCAGACGATATTTTAAACAAAAGAAGTAACAGATTCGATACAATGCCACTGTTCTAGAAATGTAATAGAATTATACGAAAATCTATCACATTTGAGCTTTAGTTTCCAAACAGCGGTTCCCTTTAATAATAAATAAATTAATAGCATTGCATCACATTGCATACTGCGAAAGTAGGGTGACAGTTTTGTGATAAAAGCGAACTCGCTGGAGTGTTTTTGAGCAATAAGCTTCATTCATTTACGCTTGTCGAAACACAGGTTGCTCGAAAACACTTGAAGTAATTTACGAATACCAAAGGGATGTTTCCAAATTAATTATTTATTGCCAGTCCCATGCGAAAGTTGATTATCAGAAACGAATTCAAGCAAAATGAACCGAAAATATTCTTTGTGTAATGAATCATTTTCGCAGCGGGCAATCTGATATGTAATGATAAACTTTCGCATCGGACATACAATAAAGTTACAAACGCTCTGGACGTTAAATTCACGTAAAATTTCTGTTACTTTGAGCTCTGAGGGAAAATTGAAAGACCACAGACCAATTCTGTATTCAAATTTTGGTAGTTAACATAAACATAACCTCAAAATTTTCCTCGGTGTACAGTTACAAAAACTACAAGGATGTGCAGCCTTCGTTTTTCCCTATAAATGTTCTATCTATAGAGAGTCGTGTGTTGTATTGTGTATCACACGAAAAACCAAACCGACCCGAAATCCCATCTCCCACTCCCATTTCATCAGCACACAACATAACTTTCATATAGATTTGCGAAAAGGTATATCACACAAGCACTATGTGGAGCACCCGGAGAGAGATATGTATTTATTTAAGAAGAATTTGAAAACCAAAAAGGATCTCGTCTGTTCGTTTTGCTAAATTACAAGGCATAAATAAACTTACGTTTTGAGAAGCGAAATTTAACCCAAGTGTGTGTTTCCAGCTCTTCCATGTAGCACTGTGTATAAATTGTACATCTCGTAGATGTATGCGCTTATGAACGAGGTATATTTGTTACAATGCCTAAACAATGGGGATTCTGTTGCTAACACTACGAAATTTACAATCTCTTGGTGGCAGGCATAAAACGATTTTGTATAGCTCTAAATATCACCATGTTAGTCGGGTGTATGGGGGTAGTCGATGTATAGTTCTGGATTTTGCGATTTATGTTTATGTGCACTTCACACAGGCTATGGTTGGCGTAACGAATGAAAAAGTGGGAAATGAATTTTCTCAATTAATGTTCTTCCAGTTACGACATCATCCATGAACACCGTTACCCTTCACTCATCGCCACAAGGATGGCGATCGATTTAAGAACAACCGCAGAAAGAAATGACCTAATCAAACCAGCAAAAAGACAGTGGGGATTCGGACCTCGGCATGACTCAATCTGTGGTTAACAAATATCAAGCGCCCAGGTGATGTCTGCAGAACTGGTCAAGTCACCAGCAAAACTGACGACCAGATTAGATCCAGCGTTCAGAGCTTCATAAACTATTCCATTAAATACGTTCAAATTCAAAATTATTGATGTCGTCTTTGACATCTCCGCCCGGCATGGCACTTGAAGCTCCAGCAGGAAAATCGTATATTTTGTCACGAGTGATGAAAAGTTGAATCTTTTGGTATTAACCGTAAGTCACGGTGGCGGGACATTTCCACACCGTCAATATCGTCAGGAACGATATTATCGTTTTTTAGACGATATTATCGTCCAAAAAAATTTCATACAGGACGATAATATCGTCTAAATTGAAAAATTCTAAAATATTGTCTGGACGATAGTATCGTTTTCTTGTCGATATTATCGTTCAAAAAACGAAATTATCGTTTTCTGGACGATATTACCGTTCTAGAAAATCTAATGGATATTTTCGTTTTCTGTACGATAATATCGTCCAAAACGATAATATCGTCCTGGGCGATATTATCGTTTTCTTAAACGATAATATCGTCCAGGACGATATTATCGTTTTCTTAAACGATTATATCGTCCAGGACGATACTATCGTTTAAAGAACGATAATATCGCCCAGGACGATATTATCGTTTAG